>NC_140946.1:21054123-21464123 GCF_014529385.1 Adiantum capillus-veneris
TTTGAAAAATGAAATGGACAACAAAGAGATTCGATATGTTCCCATAAACAAAGTCGGAGAATATTACGAAGGGTAAGAAGGAAACACCACTCTCCTAGTGAAATATAATGACATTGAAACCATAGTGATACTGGATAGTGGAGCAGGCATAGCCATAGCCACGAAAGTAATATGGGAATCCTGGGGACATCCAGCCATTAGACAAACTCGAATGAAATTGCAATTGGCTGACAGACACATTGAGAGACCATTAGGGATGCTTGAAAAGGTGATAGTCAATGCTTGTGGAATATCAACACACTTTTGCCATAGTAGACTTTGGGAAAAAACTCGAGTATGAAATCATATTGGGAAGACCTTTCATGCAACAGGTACAGCTTATCCAAGATTGGGGAAACAATTATTTGTACTTGAAGCAAGTGGGATCTATAACAAGAGTAAATCTAAAAGATCACACTTATAGAGATGTCTTGAAAACACCCATACAAGAGTTTGATTCAATCTCTTCAGCTGAAACTAAGCTTCCATCCTGGTTAAACAAAGACACTCTTATGTGGATTTTTGGAGCTTCAAAAAATGGAAGTTTAAAACGAGAAGAATGTATCCTAGAAAGGGACTGCACAGACGAATCCTATGTACCTGAACCCTTTCCAGAGCATTTGTTTGAGCCATTTGAGTGGACTCAAATTTTAGCGACAATGGATTTATGTGTGAATACGTCTATGCCTATTCAATTTTGCAATGAGGATGGCTATGACATAATTCCCATCCAAATGATTTCAATCCTTAACATTGAAGACGAAGATGAGGAACCCAAGGACTTAATGAAAGCTCAACAAGTCTTTTTAGACCTTTATTACGATGCAACTGATGAGTTAGATGAACACTCAGCTACCTCAGAAGGGCTGGGGTCAGAAAAAGGACATATGAGAGCTAAGCTACTCTTAAAAGGAGGGGAGGAAATCAAGAAGACAAAAATGGTATAGACGAAAGAGAGACACCAGAAACGTGAAAACATGACCTATGTCATTAGTCTCCAGTAGAACACAATTCCTGATGTAGATAGATGCAAATGATTGTGTCAAGGAAAAAATCACTGGCAAATATCCTTCAAACAAAAATTCAAAAATGTCTCAAACATCGAGAAAAACAAGGAAGGATACTCAAGCAAACCCACAGGATAATAAACCACTCATGACTCGAGTTGAGCGGAAAAAGAAATATCAAGAGTTGAAAAAAGCTCTGAAGGAGATAAACACGACTGAAATGGAAACCACAAAAGAGGATGGTAAGGATGTAATGAGCGTTCCATCCCATTACAAAATGTATACTCTCCAAGATCAAAAAATCATAGTCGAACAACCTGTTAGGGAACTACGGAAACAGAGCGAGTCTTACGAAGGGCCTGAAAACGCTAAAAAGATAGACTTGGCTAAACCAGGAGAAGAGCCTAGACGTGCTTACATTGCGAATGACCTAACATAAGAAGAAGAAGAGCTCTTGTTGAGCTTGTTAAAGGAATACCAAGATATCTTCGCTTGGTCTTACAAGGATCTCAAGGGTGTTGATCCAGAAATTTGTCAACATACCATACCCATGAGAGATGATGCGAAACCAAGTAGACAAAGGCCATACACGTATAATGAAACATTGCTAGGAAGATAAAAGACGAGATTGAAAAACTAAAGGAAGCAAAATTCATTTACAAAATTGAACACACAGATTGGGTGTCTCCAATTGTGATAGTACCCAAGGGAGAATGGAAAATTACGAGTGTGTGTTAATCTCAAAGAGGTGAATGCAGCTACTATTACAGACAACTTTCCTCTTCCAATCACTGAGTATGTTTTAGAATGAATTGCAAGAAAAGAAGCTTACAGCTTCTTAGATGGCTGTTCAGGATACAATCAACTTTTGGTTGACCCAAAAGATTAGCATAAAACTGCTTTTGCAACAGAATGGGGTATATTTGCCTATCGGGTTATTCCGTTTGGGTTAACTAATGCTCCAGCTACGTTTCAAAGGTTGATGAACCATGCTTTTAAAGAATATCTTAGGAAATTCTTAGAATTATATATGAGAGATCTATGCGTACATTCATCAATCCAGGCTGATCATTTTTGAACACCTCAAAAAGGTATTCGAAAAATGTAGACTTTATAGGATTTGCTTAAATACTGAAAAGTGCACATTCATGGGTAGACAAGGAAAAATTCTTGGACATATAGTGTCTAAAAATGGCATAGCTATTGATATTGAGAAGATTCATGTCATTGCTGATTTGCCTAGACCAACAACAGTCAAGGGGGTACAAGCCTTTATGGGACATTGTGGATATTACCGACGGTTCATCTACATGTACGCTATAATTGCAAAACCCATGTATAGCTTAATTACACACTTTGAATGGACCGAGGCATGTGAAGAATCCTTCATGAAGCTTAAGCAAGCTCTCAGCTCAGCTCCAATATTGAAAGTACCAGATTGGAATAAGATATTCCACGTACATGTAGATGTTTCCAATTTTGCTATCGGTTGTATACTAGCTCAACCAGGAGACGAGAAAATTGACTTTCCTATTTCTTATTCTAGTCGACAATTGAACATGGCGGAAAAGAATTACACCACCACCAAAAGGGAAGGATTAGGAATGATCTACGCCGTTAAAAAGTATAGACATTACCTATTAGCCAACAAGTTTGTGTTCTTTGTGGACCACCAAGCTTTGTTGTATTTGGTCAACAAGCCATGCAGCATAGGGAGAATAGTGAGATGGTTCATCATTCTTCTCGAATTTGATTTCACTGTGGTTGTCAAAAAGGGCACTACACATCAATGAGCAGATCATTTGTCAAGGATTGTTTCAGGATAATTACCTAAAGGGGTAGACGATGATCTACCAGATGCCTATTTGTTCTCCGTGGAAATGATACCTAGATGGTCGGAAAACATTGTGTCGTTGATGACAATAGCTCAAGTGGATTCACAAATACCATTTCCTATTATGAACGGATTAATCAAGCAATCGGTTATGTATCAACTACTAGCTGGTAGGCTATACAAAAGAAATCGAGATGAGATATTTCTCATATGCATTAATCCTGAAGAAAAAGAACAGTACCTAAGTCAATTACGTGTTACTATAGTAGGACTTCACTTTGCAGAAGACCAAACTATGAAACGAATATTGAGACTTGGAGTATTTTGGCCGACTATGAGGAGTGATGTTTGATCTTTTGTCAAGGATTGTCCTCAATGTCAAAAACAAACACTCATACCTCATGTACATTGTTTCAAATGTCACCTGTTCCTAAGTGAGTAACTATCTAGTTACTTACTTATCAAGCCAAACATTTCTTGAGGATATGAGTAAACACCGTCAAAGAGAAATTGAAACTTAAGCCAGAGACTATGCTCTTATTGGGAACCAATTGTATCGGAGAGGTAAGGATCAACATTTGCGTCTTTGTGCAAATGAAAATGAGTATATTCCGATTATAGAACAAGCACATGCTGCATTAGCTGGAGGGAAATTTTCTAGTGAGACCACCGCAAGAGCAATCTTGATGGCAAGCATATGGTGGCCAACACTTTTTGCAGATGCTAATGAATATGTTCGAAGGTGTGATGCTTGTCAATGAGCAAAAATGCCAACACGAGTAGATAGCATGCCCTTAAGACCAATGATAGGGGCTAGAGCTTTTGCAAAATGGGGTGTAGATTTTTTTGGGCCAATACAGCCACCTGCTTATAGAACCCAAGCTCAGTATATCATTGTAGCTACGGACTATTTGACCAAGTGGGCCGAGGCTAAAGCAACTCAAAAGAGTGATGCCAGAACCACTACTGCATTCTTATATGAGTATGTATTTACGAGATATGGATTGCCAATAGAAATTGTGAGTGAGCGTGGAACTCATTTTCTCAATGAGGTAATCGAGTATTTGCTTAATGAGTTTATGGTCATCCATAACAAATCAGCTCCCTATCACCCACAAGCAAATGGACAAGCTGAGAATACGAATAAAATTCTTAGCTCAGTGCTGACTAAAGTGGTTAGTTCAGGAAGGGCAGACTGGAAAATAAATCTCCATGCTGCTCTATGGGCTTATCGAGTTTCATTCAAAACAGCTTTAAATGCTACACCCTTTAACCTTGTTTATGGTCTTGATGCTATACTGCCAATATAATTTCTATTTCCGACATTAAGGGTAGCAAGAAATATTGAGTGGATTGGACATGAATTGTCAGAAAGACTTGAAGATTTGGAAAAACTAGATGAGCAAAGGCTAACTGCTGTAGCTCACATCTATGCACAAAAGCGAAAACAAAAACAATTTTTTGATTCCCACTTAATCACAAAAATCTTCAAGAAAGGGGACTTAGTCTTAGTCTATTCCCTTAAGCAACACATTCCCAAGTTTAAGAAAAAGGGAAACGGACCGTTTATCATTGAAGATGTATCTCCAAGTGGAGCCGGAAAATTGTCCACCCTAGATGGTGAACCAATGGCTAATTGGATTAGTGGATGTCGTTTAAAGAAATACAATTTTCCGCTAACCAATGAATTGCTAGAAAGAATGCATGCAGCCAAGCAAAGGAAGATTAAACGACAATAGGTTATTGATGAAGCCCAAGAGGAAGCTCGGCTTCGAGTACTCAAAAGGAAAGCTGCTCTTAAGAATCAACAGATACCAATTTCCATCAAAACTCTGGAAATAGATGATTGACAATGGGAATTACCTAAAAATGCAGTTTCAACAGATGATGACTGGTTAGACGGAATGGACCTGCGCATCAAAGTACAGCTCAACAATCATAGCACCAATGCTTTGGTCGACACATAAGCTAGAGTAAATGCAGTCAGTTATTTCACATACAAGAAAGGAACAAGTCAAGCATTGACAACAGGAATAGAGACAATCAAAGGATGCAACAAGAACCCAACCCCAACATTGGGAGTAGTCAACTTGAACGTGATAGTACATGGATGTTCATGTCCTCATCAGTTTGTATGCTTACCAGATGAACTCATGAATGAGACGATGATTCTTGGAATTCCCTGGATGCGAACATACAAAGTAGTACCAGATTGGGATACAAATAAGCTAAAGCTATCACCTAAAGGCGAGCAACTCATTGTTCCAATTGCACCAAGCAAGGAGGAATGGAAAGGAATCAATCTGCAGACCAAACCACGAAGTAGACAATCTTCTCCATCCCCTCGACAAGCAAATGCTACAAGTAGCATGCAAGAAGTCAGGCAAATTTGGGTACCAAAAGCACAGCTTAAGGATAAACCGATTCAAATATGGGTGCCTAAGACTTCACCAACAAAACAAAAGAAGGTTCCCATGGTTAAAACACAGAGACGAGCATCTTCGAGCAAGGACCCTAGCATGAAATTGGTTTGGAAGAAAAAGGAGCACTTATTTTTCTCCACAAACCGTAAAACCAATCAAGCAATGGCGAGTTAAATCTCAAAAGACTCCACCATACCATGTAGCACCAAGCAGACCAAGCTACCAATGGCGAGAAAATGCTCGATAACAGTCAAAAGTGCTACCCACAGCTCAAGCAATCAGTGTGTTGAAGCATCCTGATGGTACAATCAAACAGAGAGCACACAAGCTACAAGATTTTCTCTTTGGAAGACATCAGCAGCAAACCTCGACATCAAAAACCCTTGAGTTAATTACTCAAGACCCAACTCATGCACATCATAGTGGTTTGAATTGCATTGATCTTCAACCTATGGTAGAGCCAACCACGGCTATGCATAGACACAATTTTTCAACCCATGCACACAGTCGTCCTGGAGTACGCCATCTAAGAAGGGTGGAAGGGCACTAAGTAATAAGTAATTAAGGGCAATGTTTGAAGAGGGAGGAAAAAATTTTGATGTTAACACTAGAATGGTAACAGGACACTTTTATGTCCTTGGACACTTTTGTGTCCTGTTAAGTGACCATTTTTCTTGAATTATTTGAAGAGTATGAAAATGAATTTCTAGGTGCTATATATCCACAAATTTGCCTTATGAGCTGAAAAAACTTAGCATTTTTTGTTGAGTATCGATCTCACCATTAACCTTACTCTTGCACAACATTTTTGAACCTAAACTGCGTGAAAAAACGGGTCCTGTTTTTGGCTTTTTTTCAATTTTTGGCAACTATACCAATCTAAACTTCATGTTTGTGAGGTTTAGATGGCTGGAGGTTAGGCCTTCATAGTTCTCAACATGTTTTGATGCTTGTAGGGAGAACTAAGTGCTAAAATTGAAAGTTATGACCAATTGACAAGAATTGCATAATCCTGTTTTTTTGGCCAAAATTAGCACTTTTATGATTTTTTTGGTGGCTTTCTTGATATCCAAATTCAATTTTGATTGTGTAAGTGTAATGTATAACCTAAAGCTAATCTTCCTTGAGTTTTGGGGGACCTAATATGCTATATAGCATTGTATATGATGATGGTTGAGTTTTTTGATTGCTGAAGAATACGATACATTTTAGAGTAGCAAGTATAACTTTCTCAATATTGCTAATTTCTTAGGCCAATTGTGTGTATTTTGTAGGTAGTGACTATATCTAATCATAGACTACAAACTTGGCTAGATATTGAGTAATTTCTATGGGTTTCTAGAGGTCATAATGCTAAACCCAGTTTTTTCATGTTTGCTGTATTTAGCACTTTATCATTGCCCCCAAGGTTCCAATTGTAAGAGATCCATTATCTTGTTGACATGCTCCATGGCTCCTTTTGAATCCAGAGGCCCAAAGGAAACTAAGAAAACATGTATATAGTATCTGTATTGAGCGTGACTATAGAAACTTTGATGATAGGTCCGTAGAATGGCAAAAATGCAACTTTTTTGTACCTATTTTTTTTGCCCAAAAAAAAATTAGTGAAGTAAAAGCAACCATATTTTTTGGTCACCAACCCATTGAAGTTAACGGGGCATTTTATCTCATGTCCTACAAAAATCTCCACTCTTATTTATATGCAATCAACCATAAGAAATTGCTGTTTTGGGCAAAATGCACTGGTCCATCAACTTTGGAGGCTTGTAGTGACCAAGGGATGAGAAAAATTACAAGTTTCTCATTTTTTCCATATGTAGTAGTTATTAAACTATAAGCTCATGAAAGGATTTTTCAAAATGAGTGGATCTACTATGGTTTTGGAATTTTTTCCCAAAACCCTGAAAGGACACTTTTATGTCCTGTTAGGTTACCATTCTAGTGTTAACGTGTGATTTTTTGCAAAATTACCTAATAATGTCCTTATAATTCATCATCAAGGGAAAATTCACTGATAATATCTTTCCGATGAGTGTAAATAGTGTATGTACTATCAGAAAATCATAAAAAAATAGTCCTTTTTAGGTAATTTTTATCATTTTTATTGATAATGAGACTTAAAAATAGAATAGTCCAACAAAAAACAATAAAGCTATGTTTTTCAATGAATTTTATTAATGATTGGATTTTCACTTTACTTCTTTAGAGCATTTTGCTATTTTCTTTGATTTTTCCAAATAAACAGGTCAAAAATTAATAATAAATAGCAAGGAAGCTCATATGGAAAAACGAAAAACACGACAGTGATAAAAAAGACAAGGTGGACAAACACAAAAAATTTCAATGAAATCATAAAATGGAAGCGGGAAGCCTAAATAAAGCGGCTAGGTCTACTTTTCTAAAATTCTTGCAGAATGAGCTACAGGAATCCGATCATGGAAATTTTTGAGTCTAACATAGGTTTCACGGCCCAGTAGAACTAACAGGGGAATCTGGGGAAAATTGGTTCGGGAAGTCCGGGTATAGATATCCAAGGTAGGCTAAAACCACCTCATTTCCAGTTGCAGCCTCTGCAAAGAGAGCTTTCAACCTCTTTCGCGCGTCTTTTGCGGAGTCCACAGTTGCCCGTTTTCAGCGTCGTCCCACACGAGACATGAGGGGTAAGTTCTTTACTTGTCAATATCCATTTTGTACGGCCAATAACTAGTCTAAACCCCTAGAAAAAACCCTAGAAACCGAGCAGTGCACGAAGACCTACGACCAAAAGCTGACCATAGTGGCCTATCAACCCGACCAAATCAGATGGGATTTGAACCGTAGCATGCCCTAACATAGTAGAACCTGTTTATACCATCAGTTGACCATTCGGTAGGGGTCGAGGGGGTCCCCAGTGGAAAAGCTAGGTTTTTGACAGATGACAGATAGCTTGCCTACGAGGTTCATATACAATGTATATGATTGGTTTAGTGAAATTAATCAAGCAAAGTCTTTGAAAAGAAAAAAATGGCTCGAAGGCTACAAAGCGTCAAATTCGACATATGGAGTCTGTTAGGAAATAAGGCGTAGCTAAATAGATAATTGAGTAGATTAATTAATGGAGAGAGACAGATTTACATACACGAGATTATAGAGTAGAGAGAGAGAGAGAGAGTACACACGATATACGTGGTTCACCCAATGTGGGCTACGTCCACGGGAAAGCAGCCACTCAATGGCTTTAGTACTTCAAAACAAGAAGTAATTTACAAAGGGATTATACCCTTAATGGAGCTCCCGCCTTGCTTCACTCTCACCACCTCACACTCACCTTGTTGCATCAACTTCACACTATGAAATGTGTGTAGAAATGGCCTACTTTTATAGGCCAAAAGGGCTGCCCTCTCTTATGAGAGACAGCCATGTGTAGCCGCCCTTGTGCGAATAAGTCCAAATCGGACCCTCCAATCCGTCCATGTGTGGCCGCCCTTGAGAAGGCAAGTCCGCTTTTGAATTCGGCCACCGGCCACCGGCCATTGACTTCCGACCACCGGCCACCGGTCATTGACTTCCGACCACCGGCCACCGGCCAACCGACCGGTTGTTTTCTGACCACTTTCCGACCGCCATCCGGCCATAATATTCCGGCGAAAAGGAATATTCCGGCGAAAAAAAGTCTCGGGGGCCTCCGCCCCCGAGGCCTTTAAAGTTGCCCCTGATTCTTGTCCATGAAAATTTTGGTTTCCGGTGAGTGATTTTCCTTCACGCACGATGGCTTCTCCTCATAATGGGGGCCTTACAAATGTGCGCTTTTACCACAGAAAATTACAAGGGTAAATCAGGCTCCATACTTAACAATCTCCCACTTGGAGACTGATCTCCAAACCAAACCTGTGACTGCTTTCCATTCTGGCTTCTTATCCTTGAATGCCGATTGAAGATGAGCAAAAGCTCAACTTCTCCTTGTTGACCACCTTTGTAAACATGTCTGCAGGATTTTCACTTGTATGCACCTTTCCTAGCTTTAGTTGTCCCTCTTCCAAAAGAGTGCGTATGAAGTGATATCTCACCTCAATGTGCTTTGTCCTTGAATGAAAGGTTGAGTTCTTCGCAAGATGGATAGCGCTTTGGCTATCACTGTACAAGACACAATTGTCTTGTTTGAATCCAAGCTCTTCTAAGAATCTGTGAAGCCACAGAATTTCTTTGCTTGCCTCCGTCATTGCTACATACTCTGCTTCCGTGGTAGAAAGTGAAACCACTTTCTGCAGCTTTGAAGCCCAGCTTACTGCTGTGCCTCCAACCGTGAACACATAGCCAGTAGTGCTCCTTCGAGTATCTTTATCACCTGCCATATCTGCATCAGCATACCCTTCTAGAAAAATATCAGTTCCTCCAAAATACAAAGCATTTGTTGTTGTCCCTTTTAGATACCTAAGTATCCACTTCACAGCTTGCCAATGCTCTTTACCTGGGTTGTCCATGAACCTACTCACAACTCCCACTGCATGTGCAATGTCTGGCCTTGTCCAGACCATAGCATACATTAGAGAACCTACCGCTGCAGCATATGGAACTTTAGACATATAGGCTATCTCCTCTTGTGTCTTTGGACACATATCCTTCGTTAGTTTAAAATGACCAGCCAAAGGTGTAGAAACTGGTTTTGCATTTTGCATTGCAAACCTTTCTAGTAACTTCTTGATGTAATCTTCTTGAGATAGCTTTATTGTTTTCTTCGTCCTGTCCCTTGATATTTTCATACCAAGTATCCTCTTTGCAGCACCTAAATCTTTCATTGAAAAAGATTTGGACAGCTCCTCTTTTAGGTCTTTGATGTCCTGCATGTTAGCACTTGCAATCAACATGTCATCAACATACAACATTAGGATGATGAATTTCCCATCTCCCAAATTCTTCGTGTAGACGCAGTGATCCGAGTTGCATCTTGTGAATCCATGATCCAACATCCATCGATCAAACTTCAAGTACCATTGTCTTGATGCTTGCTTTAAACCATACAAGCTCTTCTTTAATCTGCAAACCATTTTCTCCTTACCTTTTACTTCATACCCCTTTGGTTGAAGCATGTAGATTTCCTCCTCTAAGTCATCGTGAGGGAATGCCGTATTTACATCCATTTGCTCGAGATTTAGATCATGAGCAGCCACAAGGCTTAAGACAAGCCTAATTGAGTTCATTTTTACAACAGGAGAAAATATTTCATTGAAGTCAATACCTTTCTTTTGAGAAAAACCTTTTACCACAAGCCTAGACTTGTACCTTTTCTTCCCACCTTCTTCTTCCTTTATCTTGTACACCCATTTGTTTTGAAGTGCCCACTTACCTTTAGGCAACTCAACCAACTCCCATGTTTGGTTGTAATGTAGTGAGTCCATCTCCACTTGCATGCTCTTCGTCCATTCTTCTTTGGATTCATGTTGCATAGCTTCTTCATATGATTCCGGCTCTTCAGAATCTGAGGTCAAGAGATGGTTGAAGGAAGGAACAAACCTTTCTGGAGGTCTACTTGCTCTTGTAGATCTTCGGGGAATAGGTTGAGGCTCCTCATTTGGTTGACGTTGTTGCACATTGTCACCGTTTGCAGTCCTTGAGTCTTCACCGTCCTCAAGCTCCATGTACTCATCACCTGTTTCTTTTGTTTGTTTTCTTTCCAAGTAATCTTTGTACATATTTTGTTCGTTAAAAATTACATCCCTACTCCTTAAGATTTTACCATCTTCAGGATTCCATAGGCGATACCCAAAGTCTCCTTCTCCATAGCCAATGAAGAAACACTTTTTGGACTTTGCATCTAACTTTGATCTTAGGCTTCTATCTATGTGCATGAAAGCCTCACACCCAAACACTTTGAGAAATGCATAATTCACCGGTTTACCTGTCCATGCCTCTTCTGGAACTCCCCCATCCAATGCCGTTGAGGGTGACCGATTGATTAAGTACACAGACGTACTTACAGCTTCCGCCCAAAGCTCAAGCGGTAGGCCTGCATGTAGCCGCATGCTTCGTGCTCGTTCCATGATTGTCCTGTTCATCCTTTTCGAAATCCCATTTTGTTGAGGTGTCCTTGGGGTTGTCCTTTAAGACCATATTAGGTATTTTGGTAAAAATCTCACATTATGGGAATCTCCAAATCGACCGAATTCATGTAATTTGGGAATTTTCCACTTAAAGTGGGAAAAATTGAGGTGTGTGGCTAGTAAATAAAGTGAAAATCTCATAGGATTGTGGTGTTGATAAACACCAAAAGTCAAGAGGATGTACAACACATGGATTTGAATAATAACTATAAATTACATAAAACAAAGGAAGATACAAAAAAGATTTTGTTTACAAATTGACTAGTATAGTCACAATAGAAGCTCCACATAATTCTACTCCACATTTGATACCATATCTGAACTTTGATCCAAGTGTGGCTGATGTGCACGAGTGAGGCCTTCTTTGGCTTTTAGAGCATGTCTTTCTGGAATCTTTATTCTAGAAAATGGTCCTTCTTTGTTGGGTCTCCAGGACCAAACAACTGCATCTATAGTTTCCCACACTTGTGGGTCCTTATAGTTGACAGCCCAATAACCCTTCCAACAATTACTGTAAGCTTGAGTATCTGTCATCCCACTTTTTCTCGCGCAAGGTGCCCAATATTGAATCAAGAGTTTTCTGTAGTTTGGTGATGTAGGCTCATTATCAATGTCAGATAAAGCCATTGCAAGCCACACTGGATAGATTTCTGTGTCACTCGGAACAAGCATAAGAAAGTCACCTTGGTGCACATCAGACATAGGGTCAAACTCTTCCCTTGGCCTATCTCGTTGAGGCCCACAAAAATGATCGTTCAACTCTTCAAGGCCTAGGAATCTTTCTGCTCCTTGTTGCAAATTCATTGTAGTGCTTTGTAGATGAGAATATTCTTGAGTTTTTGGCCAAAATATTTCATACAAGACTCCCTCTGATATGATTGCTTTTCCAATCTCTTCAATTACCTTACTCCAATAATCTATCACGGGTCTATAATATCGCGGAATACTTGAACCATTCCCTAAATTTTTCCAAAATTTTATATAGTTCTTTAGCCCCAAAATGACTTCTTCGTGGGCCTTGACATACTCCGCCATTTGTACTAGAGGTGGATCTCCATGTGGTAACATTGGCTTGCCTTCTGTGTCTGTTTTCCAAAGGCGAATACTTCCACTCCAACTTGATACACCTACATGTGCCTTATATTGCATCATTGGTGTCTCATCCTGCATAAAGAACCTGAACTGAAGCGGTTTGGAATGTCCAACAAGTATGTCTTGTCCATCACAAAGATAGCCATCACAATATTGCTTGAAATCAGGGATCTTTGTGAGAAAAAATGGAGCTGGAGATGAAGATGAGCTGTTTCGTAATGTATCCATCAAATGTGGCAAAGTATAGGTTTGTGTAACTCTCAACTTCTCTGAAAACCTACTAAACATGGCGTCTATGTCCTCATGTGTATGCCCAACCATTAAAAATCCCAGCTGGATGGTTTTGAAAACACCCCTTGCAACAAGCATTGACAAATAGGCAAATAAGTATCGATTTTTGTTTTCCCCTGCACAATTATCCAATTGTAGCAACAAGTTCTCTGGCAATCTGCGAAATGTTGACCCCAATTCCTCTTCTGCAATTTCTGACGACTGCACAATGGGCTCTTTTCCATCACTCAAGTTATGGTAGTCCAAAGCATCCCTTGAGTTCAAAGCATGTAGTAGTGAAATATTGCTCCTTGGAAGTCCATTTGTTACTAGATCACCAAGAGGATGCTTATCTATCCTCTCGAGGTTATGTAAACAATTAGCAATTGAGCCAATTGTAAGATTTGGATCAGCTGGCCACAAACCATTCAAGACAAAGTGTCCGTAATGACCTTCTCCATGTCCATGAGTGATCATGCCAATCAATGCCACCTGCAGATTATATCCTGAATCCACACCCTTGGGAACAATGCGTAATCTAGGAATGGCAGTCTTCTTTTGATCCATCTTATCATGGATTATGCATACATATTTTTGTGGTTGAGTTTCTGAATACGTGCGCCATGCATAATATAGGCTTCTGCAACTCTTTTGTTGTGCCATGTGAACTTCTCTCTCCCTCAAGAGAAGAGCTCTCTCTTCAAGAGAAGGTTTAGCTTCTAACCTTGCCTTGATTGAACTACAAATATTGCACTTAGAGAACTCACTCGTCTTTGTTAAAGTGACATGTGGGTACTCTTTGTTCCAAATTCTACCAAAAGAAGATTGGGATAGCTTCTTCTCATAGCCCATTTGGTCAAGTGTCGTGTTGATTTCACATAAAATATCCACTTGTTTGTATGTTGATGGAATCACCAATTGAGTCTCTCTTGAGCCATCTAGCAGTGTTCTACTTCTATGTGGCATTTTCTCAGAGTTATTTTCCACAAACTCGTTTAGTAGTGCTCTTGCTAAACTAGTATGTTGAAGTCCCCTTCTCAATGTACATGTGTTCCCATGTACATATTGGCGCACACCATTTTCAAAGTTCTCCTTGTATCGATAAAATGATGTCTTTGGTATTCCATGTAGCTCATACCATGCTCTACAACAAACAATAGAGCCATTTAGCCTGAATTGGTATCGTGACTTCTCATCTTTCTGATAACATATAGAAAGAACATCATAAACATAATTAGTGCGTGATTTTTGAGACTCTCCCCAAAATTGTTGTCGTAACCTTGTCACCATATCACGATCTGCAAATTGGCAGCATTTTTGTGCACAACAATCAATGCATGATACCCTTTGAATTGATTTGTTTGAAAGGTAAAAAGTCGAAGCTGGTGCTGCTTTTGATTTTTGAGTCCTGTTCATGAAAGTGTATCGTCTCTTCCTTGACAACTGGACAACATTACTCCCATCAAGTTTTTTTCCAACATTGCCATCGTTGGATACATCCTCATATGTAGCATGCATGCCATCAACAGGAACAAAGCGTTGTAATGGGCTCCCATTCAACATTGTTGTCTGCTTGATGGGCCACTTTAGCAAAGTGATGCTACCCACTTCAACCACATCATGAATGCTTGCATTTTCTCTTTCAATACCCACACCCACACAATCAGGACCAAGTTCCTGAAAGTTGACATAATCATGTGGAAATACATATAAGATGGTCCCTTCATTCATGGTTTGCATCATTGTGTCATCTTTTAAAAGGACCCTCTGATTTCTCCAAGACTCTCGAATCATTGCTTCAAATTCTGGGCTTGTCATAGGTATTGCATCTGTAACTAGAGGATCAGAATGATCATGTTCTTCATCACCATTGTAGCTTTCGTGTGGATCAATTAAGTTCCCATTTAATACAAAAGATTGCAAAAGAAGCTTTGACCATCGAACAGCACTCCATAATGAGCCTTGGAGAGATGAAGTATCCATTGTAGGAAAAGGTAGGACCACATCCTTCAAGCATTCCTCCACTAGTATGGAGACATTTCCCAGCCCTATCTTTGTACCACCACAAGTGGAATATGGATCTGTTCTACACACACAACCAATACCAACGATTTCATTGTCAAGTATCATATGTACTTTCTCCCCAGATTCGAAGTCCATCCTGTAAGTAAAAAGATTACATTGTTAAATCCATAGTTATAGAAAAATACTCTTCAAACCAAAAATCATGCTACAACATGAAAAAGGTTTGCATAGGTTGGACAAGTGGTGAACCTTGAGACCAAATCCTCCTTGCTATATTAATGGAAGCAAGGTTGGACAAGTGGTGGACCTTGAAACCAAAGCCTCTTTGCTATATGAGAGCATAGGTTGGACAAGTGGTGGACCTAGTTGTAATACCCACTGCCACCTATCAACTACTATAGGACTATGCTTTCCAATGTCCAAGTATCCCTTGAGTCTTTCAAGGTTGAACACGTGGTGGACCTTGAAACAAAAATCCCCTTTCTATATCAGAGCATAGCTTGGACAAGTGGTGGACCTAGTTATAATGCCCAATATCCAAGGTGAAATACCTTAGGACTTTGCTACCTTGCTTGCCAATGTTTACGTAGCCCCTCATTTCTTTAATGGAAGTAAGGTTGGACAAGTGGTGGACCTTGAAACCAAAGCCTCTTTGCTATATAAGAGCATAGGTTGGACCTAGTTTTAATACCCACTGCCACCTATCAACTACTATAAGACTATGCTTTCCAATGTCCAATGATCCCTTGAGTCTTTCAAGGTTGAACACGTGGTGGACCTTGAAACAAAAATCCCCTTTCTATATTAGAAAGGTTGAACACATGGTGCACCTTGAAACGAAAATCCCCTTTCTTTATCAGAGCATAGCTTGGACAAGTGGTGGACCTAGTTATAATGCCCAATATCCAAGGTGAAATACCTTAGGACTTTGCTACCTTGCTTGCCAATGTTTACGTAGCCCCTCATTTCTTTAATGGAAGTAAGGTTGGACAAGTGGTGGACCTTGAAACCAAAGCCTCTTTGCTATATAAGAGCATAGGTTGGACCTAGTTTTAATACCCACTGCCACCTATCAACTACTATAAGACTATGCTTTCCAATGTCCAAGTATCCCTTGAGTCTTTCAAGGTTGAACACGTGGTGGACCTTGAAACAAAAATCCCCTTTCTATATTAGAAAGGTTGAACACATGGTGGACCTTGAAACGAAAATCCCCTTTCTTTATCAGAGCATAGCTTGGACAAGTGGTGGACCTAGTTATAATGCCCAATATCCAAGGTGAAATACCTTAGGACTTTGCTACCTTGCTTGCCAATGTTTACGTAGCCCCTCATTTCTTTAATGGAAGTAAGGTTGGACAAGTGGTGGACCTTGAAACCAAAGCCTCTTTGCTATATAAGAGCATAGGTTGGACCTAGTTTTAATACCCACTGCCACCTATCAACTACTATAAGACTATGCTTTCCAATGTCCAAGTATCCCTTGAGTCTTTCAAGGTTGAACACGTGGTGGACCTTGAAACAAAAATCCCCTTTCTATATTAGAAAGGTTGAACACATGGTGGACCTTTAAACGAAAATCCCCTTTCTTTATCAGAGCATAGCTTGGACAAGTGGTGGACCTAGTTATAATGCCCAATATCCAAGGTGAAACACCTTAGAACCTTGCTACCTTGCTTGCCAATGTTTACGTAGCCCCTCATTTCTTTAATGGAAGCAAGGTTGGACAAGTGGTGGACCTTGAAAGCAAAGCCTCTTTGCGATATGAGAGCATAGGTTGGACCTAGTTGTAATACCCACTGCCACCTATCAACTACTATAGGACTATGCTTTCCAATGTCCAAGTATCCCTTGAGTCTTGCAAGGTTGAACACGTGGTGGACCTTGAAACCAAAATCCCCTTTCCATATCAGAGCATAGCTTGGACAAGTGGTGGACCTAGTTATAAAGCCCCTCCTTTCTTTAATGGAAGAAAGGTTGGAAAAGTGGTGAATCTTGAAACCCAAACCCTTTGGCTATATATAGAGGATATCTTGGACAAGTGGTGGGCTTAGTTGTAGTATCCAATGTCCAAGGTCCAAGGTGAACTATGTAAAGACCTTACTTCCAAAAACAGAGTCGTACAAGTGGTTCTCCTTGAAACCAAAACCTCCTTAGTGTATTAGAACATAGCTTGGAGAAGTGGTGGACTTAGTTGTAATGGTGAATGTCCAAAGCAAACTATTATAGGACCTTGCTTCCCAAATCAAGTTTGGACAAGTGGTGGATCTTGAAACCAAAACCCCCTTACTCTATTAGAGCATAGCTTAGATAAGTGGTGGACCTAGCTGCCATGGAAAATGTTCAATCTGAACTGCTGCAAGACCTTGCTATTAAATGTCTAAGTAGAGCTAGCTTCTTTAATGGAATCAAGGTTGGGAAAGTGGTGCATCTTGAAACCAAAAGCCCTTTATTGTATTAGAGCATAGCTTGGACAAGTGAGGGACCTAGTTTTAATGTGTGATGTCCAAAGAAAAGTATTACAAGACCTTGCTTTCCAATATTTGAATTGGTCAAGTGGTTAAAACTAAGTATAAAACTTTGACCATTTTCTTCTCGAATTGCCAAAAAGCTAGTTTTAGACACCCCTAAATGAAAATGGTTTAGGGTGGCCTTAAACAATGTTTTTTCAAAGACTTGAACAAAAGGGTTGTCGAAGAGTAATGACAATTTATTGTGGCTTGAAGTGCCTGAGTATGTGAAAACAAGCCTAGGTTTTCCACGAGGCAAAAGGTGACATAATAAGAACATTGGAAAGTTAGGATTGACCATGTGGCCTAAACTTTGGCAAGTGAAGTGGTGGCCAAGTTTTGTGGCACAGTGTGCACTTGGTCCTATATGTGTTGACCACTTGGCTAAATCTAGGACCATAAGGCCAAACCTTTGGCACCTTAAATATAGTATGGGATATAATCTAGAACTGCTATAGTAAATTAGTAGTATAGCTAATATGTTAATATTTGTATTATATTTAAGTATGTGCTAATATAATTTATGTTCAAAATTTCACTAATGAAGAATGTTCCCATTTAGCACTCCAGATGCGGGGTCTTAGGGCAATGCCACAATGGGGTGACAAGGCAGCGCTTCCACGTGAGGTTTGGGGATAGCGCTCTTGATGGGGATGTGGAATATAGCGCTCTCGATGGCGGGGCTTGGGAGGTTGATTTTGGGATATTGTTCTGGGCGGGGTCCTGGGGCAGCGCCCCGGGCGGGGTCAAGGTTATGTGAATTCCTAGTATAGAGTTATGCATGTTTTTCATATTTTCAACCATGATTTCTTTTATTTTGGCCGTGTGAATTGGTTAATTTTTTATATTGCTTTTGTTTTTTTTAATCCTATGATAAAACATGGACTTGTAGCATACGTGGCATTCTAATAAACCCTATCAAGATTAGGCACACAGAGAGCGCACGAGAAACGCACACAGAGAAAGCAGGCGAGCAGCAAAAACACAGAAAGCGCACACGGATCGCACACAGTTGGAGTATACGCGCGCGTAGAGGAGCAAGCTCGGCATCGTACACAACACACAGGTGGAGTGCACAGGATTGAAAGTTCGCGCACAAGACAAAGAAACAGCAGCGTACACAACGCTTTCCAGAAGGGCAGGATCGGGCAGTCTTCTCAGGAGACATTGCACACCTCACGAATAGAGAAAAAACAGGTATTTCTCTCTCTCTCACTCTCTGTCTTTCTCCATATAGAGAAGATGGTTCTCTGTAACTCTTCTTGCACACACACTCTCTCGTCAAAAAACAGAGATACATAGTTTAAACGTATCCCCGCACACATACACATATTCCCACACATCGTCTTCCTCTCTTCCACATACATAACCACAGTGAAATCTGTTATCTTGCTGTCTCTCTCTTGAAAATACATGCACATATTCCCACACATCGTCTTCCTCACTTCCACATACATAACCACAATGAAATCTGTTATCTTGTTGTCTCTCTCTTGAAAATACGTGCACATATTCCCATACATCGTCTTCCTCTCTTCCACATACATAAACACAGTGAAATCTGTTATCTTTCTCTCTCCTCTCTCTAAAAAACAGTTATTTATCTCTCTCTCTCTATCTATCTATCTATCTCTGTATTTGCTATCTCTCTCTTGAAAATACATGCTCATGTATGTGTGCGTCTGTGTTATCTATGTGTATGTATGTATATTTGTGTTATTTCATTGTAATACTCATACATAATGCAGATACACAATTACACTTAATTACGATATGCACACATAGTATATATACATACATAAATATCACAAATAACTAACACATTGTAATACTAGTAAAATCGAATGGAAGACTTACTTGCGTGATCTGTTAAAGTCGATTCTTGTAGCGAGTTCTGGATGTATGCTGAGCTGATTTTCCTCTAATCCATTTGTAGATATGATTGTAACTTCTGTTTCTCAAAAATAGTAGTGTTGTTTAGTGATACACCTAATGGACATAAATGGTTTAAACTAGGACATGTAGACCAAAAATACGTGTATTTCTTTGGATGAATATATACACTTTTTGGTGACCCTTACCACAAGTGGTGGACCTTAAGACCAATGGACTATAAGGACCTCCAAACAATACCTTGTACACTCAATCCTTCTTGGTATCTAGGTTGGACAAGTGGTGGACCTTGTTCAAATTCTCTAACCACTCTCTCTAACATGGTGACATAATTTAGGTGTGATAAATTCATATCTATGCAAACTAATATCAGTTTAGGCTTGTTAATTTGAATTTGTTTGAATTTATGTACAATATAATGATTTGAGGTTTGCATATTTGAATTTAGGTGGTATAATGATATCTTTTTGTGGTAAACTTGAATTTAAAATCAATTTTGCGTGGAATATTTTAAATTTAAGTAGTAAAATTTAAATTTTTATAAAAAAGTTTGAATTTTAAAATTTGGGCGGGATAGTTTAAAATTTAGGCGGGATATTTAAGATTTGGGAGGGATATTTTAAATTTAGGCGGGAAGGTTTTGAATTTATAGCGAGATCTCCCTTACATAAGAGAGTATAGGTTGGACAAGTGGTGGACCTTCAAGCTAGAGCATCCATGCTACTGGACATGATAGGTAGGGAATCTAGTTGAATATTGTATGTATAATATATATGTAATAGATCTAGCTTGGACAAGTGGTGGACCTTGGAATAAAACCCCATGTAAAACATATCATGCACATTCCAAGTGGTCAAAAAAAATATCATTTAGAATATAGCCTTATAGGTTGGACAAGTGGTGGACCTTAACACCCAGATATTCTTCATATAATGACATAGCGTGGAAAACTGGTGAATCTTGAGACCAAACCATGCTACTAGCGATAATAGCTTGGACAAGTGGTGGACCTTGAAAGTAAACCCCCCATCTACGAAATATCGTGGGTTTAAGGTATTTCGATGGAGCCTAGCATCTTGGAGACATCGTGCATCTTGCTTCTCTTCATGTTTCAATGGAGCCTATCTTGGACAAATGGTGGAGCATCCTTCTCTCCATGTTTCAATGGACCCTAGCTTGGACAAGTGGTGGACCTTTACTTCTCTCTATTATTCAATAGAGTTAGCTTGGACAAGTGGTGGACCTTGGAACCAAACCCCCATTTAAAACCTATCATGGTCACTCCAAGTGGTGAGAAAGAATAACCTTTAAGATATAGCCTTATAGGTTGGACAAGTGGTGGACCTTAACACCCTAATATTCTTAATATAATGACATAGAGTGAAAAAGTGGTGAATCTTGAGACAAAACCACTCGTGCTACTAGCACTAATAGCTTGGACAAGTGGTGGACCTTGAATGTAAACCCCCCATGTTTCAATAGAGTTAGCTTCGACAAATGGTGGAGCATCCTTCTCTCCATGTTTCAATGGACCCTAGCTTGGACAAGTGGTGGACCTTTGTTTCTCTCTATGTTTCAATAGAGTTAGCTTGGACAAGTGGTGGACCTTGGAACCAAACCCCCATGTAAAACCTATCATGGTCACTCTAAGTGGTAATAAAGAATAACCTTTAAGATGTAGCCTTATAGGTTGGACAAGTGGTGGACCTTAACACGCGCATATTCTTAATTTAATGACATAGAGTGGAAAAGTGGTGAATCTTGAGACCAAACCACTCAGGCTACTAGCAATAATAGCTTGGACAAGTGGTGGACCTTGAATGTAAACCCCTCATCTACGAAATATCGTGGGTTTAATGTATTTCGATGGAGCCTAGCATCTTGGAGACATGGTGCAGCTTGCTTCTCGTCATGTTTCAATGGATCCTATCTTGGACAAATGGTGGAGCATCCTTCTCTCCATGTTTCAATGGACCCTAGCTTGGACAAGTGGTGGACCTTTGTTTCTCTCTATGTTTCAATAGAGTTAGCTTGGACAAGTGGTGGACCTTGGAACCAAACCCCCATGTAAAACCTATCATGGTCACTCCAAGTGGTAATAGAGAATAACCTTTAAGATGTAGCCTTATAGGTTGGACAAGTGGTGGACCTTAACACGCGCATATTCTTAATATAATGACATAGAGTGGAAAAGTGGTGAATCTTGAGACCAAACCACTCAGGCTACTAGCAATAATAGCTTGGACAAGTGTGGACCTTGAATGTAAACCCCTCATCTACGACATATCGTGGGTTTAATGTTTTTCGATGGAGCCTAGCATCTTGGAGACATGGTGCACCTTGCTTCTCCTCATGTTTGAATGGAGCCTACCTTGGACAAATGGTGGAGCATCCTTCTCTCCATGTTTCAATGGACCCTAGCTTAACCCTAGCTTAGACAAGGGGTGGACCTTTGCTTCTCTCTATGTTTCAATAGAGTTAGCTTGGACAAGTGGTGGACCTTGGAACCAAACCCCCATGTAAAACCTATCATGGTCACTCCAAGTAGTAAGAAAGAATAACCTTTAAGATGTAGCCTTATAGGTTGGACAAGTGGTGGACCTTAACACCCACATATTCTTAATAAAAGTGGTGAATCTTGAGACCAAACCACTCACGCTACTAGCAATAATAGCTTGGACAAGTGGTGGACCTTGAATGTAAACCCCTCATCTACGAAATATCGTGGGTTTAATGTATTTCGATGGAGCCTAGCATCTTGGAGACATGGTGCAGCTTGCTTCTCGTCATGTTTCAATGGAGCCTATCTTGGACAAATGGTGGAGCATCCTTCTCTCCATGTTTCAATGGACCCTAGCTTGGACAAGTGGTGGACCTTTGTTTCTCTCTATGTTTCAATAGAGTTAGCTTGGACAAGTGGTGGACCTTGGAACCAAACCCCCATGTAAAACCTATCATGGTCACTCCAAGTGGTAATAAAGAATAACCTTTAAGATGTAGCCTTATAGGTTGGACAAGTGGTGGACCTTAACACGCGCATATTCTTAATATAATGACATAGAGTGGAAAAGTGGTGAATCTTGAGACCAAACCACTCAGGCTACTACCAATAATAGCTTGGACAAGTGTTGGACCTTGAATGTAAACCCCTCATCTACGACATATCATGGGTTTAATGTTTTTCGATGGAGCCTAGCATCTTGGAGTCATGGTGCACCTTGATTCTCCTCATGTTTCAATGGAGCCTACCTTGGACAAATGGTGGAGCATCCTTCTCTCCATGTTTCAATGGACCCTAGCTTAGACAAGGGGTGGACCTTTGCTTCTCTCTATGTTTCAATAGAGTTAGCTTGGACAAGTGGTGGACCTTGGAACCAAACCCCCATGTAAAACCTATCATGGTCACTCCAAGTAGTAAGAAAGAATAACCTTTAAGATGTAGCCTTATAGGTTGGACAAGTGGTGGACCTTAACACCCACATATTCTTAATAAAAGTGGTGAATCTTGAGACCAAACCACTCACGCTACTAGCAATAATAGCTAGGGATAACCATTAAGATATAGTCTTTCAAGAGGTGAGAAAGAATAACCATTAAGATATAGTCTTATAGGTTGGACAAGTGGTGGACCTTAACACCCAAATATTCTTAATATAATGATAGAGAGTGGAAAAGTGGTGAATCTTGAGACCAAACCACTCATGCTACTAGCGATAATAGGTTGGACAAATTGTTGATCTTGAATGTAAACTCCCCATGTACAAAATAACGTGGGTTTAAGGTATTTCGATGGAGTCTAGAATCTTGGAGATATGGTGCAGCTTGCTTCTCTTCATGTTTCAATGGAGTCTATCTTGGACAAATGGTGGAGCATCCTTCTCTCCATGTTTCAATAGACCCTAGCTTAGACAAGTGGTGGACCTTTGCTTCTCTCTATGTTTCAATAGAGTTAGCTTGGACAAGTGGTGGACCTTGGAACCAACCCCCCATGTAAAACCTTTCATGGTCACTCCAAGTGGTCAGAAAGAATAACCATTAAGATATAGTCTTATAGGTTGGACAAGTGGTGGACCTTAATACCCAAATATTCTTAATATAATAACACAGAGTGAAAAAGTGGTGAATCTTGAGACCAAACCCCTCATGCTACTAGCGTTAATAGGTTGGACAACTGGTGGACCTTGAATGTAAACCTTCCATGTTTCAATAGAGTTAGCTTCGACAAATGGTGGAGCATCCTTCTCTCCATGTTTCAATGGAGCCTAGCTTGGACAAGTGGTGGACCTTTTGCTTCTCTCTATGAGAAGAATAAAGTTAGCTTGGATAAGTGGTGGACCTTTGAACTAAACCCCTATGTAAAACATATCATGGACATTTCAAGTGGTGAGAAAGAATACCCTTTAAGATATACGCTTATAGGTTGGACAAGTGGTTGACCTTAACACCTAGATCTTCTTTATATAATGACATAGAGTGGAAAAGTGGTGAATCTTGAGACCAAACCACTCATGCTACTAGGGATAATAGCTTGGAAAAGTGACTGACCTTGACGTTAAACCCCACATGTAAACAATATCGTGGGTTTAAGGTATTTCAATGGATCCTAGAATCTTGGAGACATGGTGCAACTTGCTTCTTTTCATGTTTCAATGAAGCCTATCTTCCACCAATGGGGATCATCCTTCTCTAAATGTCTCAGTGGAGCTTAGCTTGGACAAGTGGTGGACCTTTGCTTCTCTCTATGTTTCCATAGAGTTAGCTTGGACAAGTGGTGGACCTTGAAACCAAACCCCCATGTAAAACATATCATGGTCATTCCAAGTGGTGAGAAATAATACCCTTTAAGATCTAGCCTTATAGGTTGGACAAGTGGTCGACCTTAGAACCTAGATCTTCATAATATAACGACATAGAGTGAAAAGTGGTAAATCTTGAGACCCAACCACTAGTGCTACTAGGGATAATAGCTTGGAAAAGTGACTGACCTTGACGTTAAACCCCACATGTAAACAATATCGTGGGTTTAAGGTATTTCAATGGATCCTAAAATCTTGGAGACATGGTGCAGATTGCTTCCCTTCATGTTTCAATGGAGCCTATCTTGGACAAATGGTGGAGCATCCTTCTCTCCATGTTTCAATGGAGCCTAGCTTGGACAAGTGGTGGACCTTTGCTTCTCTCTATGTTTCAATAGAGTTAGCTTGGACAAGTGGTGGGCCTTGGAACCAAACTCCCATGTAAAACCTATCTTGGTAACTCCAAGTGGTGAGAAAGAATAAAGTTTAAGATATGGCCTTATAGGTTGGACAAGTGGTGGACCTTAGCACCCATATATTCTTAATAGAATGACATAGAGTGGAAAAATGGTGAATCTTGAGACCAAACCACTCATGCTACTAGAGATAATAGGTTGGACAAGTGGTGGACCTTGAATGTAAACCCCCCATGTACAAAATATCATGGGTTTGAGGTATTTCAATGGAGCCTAGCATCTTGGAGACATGGTGTAGCTTGCTTCTCTTCATGTTTCAATGGAGTGTATCTTGGACAAATGGTGGAGCATCCTTCTCTCCATGTTTCAATGGACCCTAGCTTGGACAAGTGGTGGACCTTTGATTCTCTCTATGTTTCAATAGAGTTAGCTTGGACAAGTGGTGGACCTTGAAACAAAACCCCCATGTAAAACCTATGCTGGTCACTCCAAGTGGTGAGAAAGAATAACCCTTAAGATATAGCCTTATAGGTTGGACAAGTGGTGGACCTTAACACCCAAATATTCTTAATATAATGACATAGAGTGAAAAAGTGGTGAATCTTGAGACCAAACCACTCATGCTACTAGCGTTAATAGGTTGGACAAGTGGTGGACCTTGAATGTAAACCCCCCATGTTTCAATAGAGTTAGCTTCGACAAATGGTAGAGGATCCTTCTCTCCATGTTTCAATGGAGCCTAGCTTGGACAAGTGGTGGACCTTTGTTTCTCTCTATGTTTCAATAGAGTTAGCTTGGAGAGGTGGTGGACCTTGGAGCCAAACCCCCATGTAAAACATATCATGGACATTTCAAGTGGTGAGAAAGAATACCCTTTAAGATATACCCTTATAGGTTGGACAAGTGGTCGACCTTAACACCCAGATCTTCTTAACGTAATGACATAGAGTGGAAAAGTGGTGAATCTTCAGACCAAACCACTCATGCTACTAGAGATAATAGGTTGGACAAGTGGTGGACCTTGAATGTAAACTCCCCATGTACAAAATATCATGGGTTTAAGGTATTTCAATGGATCTTAGCATCTTGGAGACATGGTGCAGCTTGCTTCTCTTCATGTTTCAATGGAGCCTATCTTGGACAAATGGTGGAGCATCCTTCTCTCCATGTTTCAATGGACCCTAGCTTAGACAAGTGGTGGACCTTTGCTTCTCTCTATGTTTCAATAGAGTTAGCTTGGACAAGTGGTGGAACTTGGAACCAAACCCCCATGTAAAACCTATCATGGTCATTCCAAGTGGTGAGAAAGAATACCCTTTAAGATATAGCCTTATAGGTTGGACAAGTGGTGGACCTTAACACCCAGATCTTCTTAATATAATGACATAGAGTAGAAAAGTGGTGAATCTTGACATCAAACCACTCATGCTACTAGTGATAATAGGTTGGACAAGTGGTGGACCTTGAATGTAAACCCCCCATGTACGAAATATCATGGGTTTAAGATATTTCAATGGAGCCTAGCATTTTGGAGACATGGTGCAGCTTGCTTCTCTTCATGTTTCAATCAAACCTGGCTTGGACAAATGGTGGAGCATCCTTCTCTCCATGTTTCAATGGAGCCTAGCTTGGACAAGTGGTGGACCTTTGATTCTCTCTATGTTTCAATAGAGTTAGCTTGGACAAGTGGTGGACCTTGGAACCGTACCCCTATGTAAAACCCATCATGTGCATTCCAAGTGGTGGTAAATAATACCATTTAAGATATAGCCTTATAGGTTGGACAAGTGGTGGACCTTAACACCCAGATCTTCTTAATATAATGACATAGAGTGGAAAAGTGGTGAATCTTGAGACCAAACCACTCATGCTACTAGGGATAATAGGTTGGACAAGTGGTGGACCTTGAATTTAAACCCCACATATACAAAATATCATGGGTTTAAGGTATTTCAATGGATCCTAGCATCTCAAAGACATGGTGCATCTTGTTTCTCTTCATGTTTCAATGGAGCCTATTTTGGACAAATGGTGGAGCATCCTTCTCTCCATGTTTCAATGGACCCTAGATTGGACAAGTGGTGGACCTTTGCTTCTCTCTATGTTTCAATATAGTTAGCCTATATTAGACAATTAGTAGACCTCCAATCTCTCCATGTTGTCTAGAGCTAAGCTTGGACAAGTGGTGGACCTTACTTCTCCCTTCCCTTAGTTTACTAGCTTAAATGATCACTATGTATACTTGCTTAGATCTAGCTTGAACAAGTGGTGGAACTTGTATTCACACAAACTTAATCCATTACAAAAAAGTATATGTTAAAATAACATTTGGTTTTTTTTGTTTCAGGAAAGATGGCTCCAAAAAACAGGTTGCAAGGGTTGCTGTCTCAGTTGACTATACTTGCAATGATCTTAGGAAATGGTATTTGGACATACATGGTATAGAGGGTGCACAATTTCATAAGGTGCATCTATTTATTGCCAAAAAGGATAATGACAGCTTGTTTGAAGATGTTGGACAAGTTGTGGAAGCATCTGTCTCTGTAGTTGATAGTCATCCAGAGGTGGAATGCATTGACATTCTAGTTCCAATGAATCTAGAATTTCAACTATCTCCAGGAGCATATGCATTGGAGCGCATGTCTAGAAACAAAGAAGAGACA
Source organism: Adiantum capillus-veneris (assembly GCF_014529385.1). Taxonomy (NCBI): domain Eukaryota; kingdom Viridiplantae; phylum Streptophyta; class Polypodiopsida; order Polypodiales; family Pteridaceae; genus Adiantum; species Adiantum capillus-veneris. Next base: position 21,081,168 of record NC_140946.1, read on the forward strand.
ATGTTTTCTCGAGGATGGAAGTTTGCAGAATCAAATCCAAATATCACAGCAGATCAACTTCAAAGCTCCATCATTGCCACACTACAACGAAAAAAGGTGAAAGCTTCACGACCACCATCCACAAAGAAGCAAGCAAAAGTGCAGAAAGTAGAAGCTAAGCGAACTAGCTCCATTTTGGATGTAGACAAGGCATCTTTGGCATCCTCATCAACAGAGGGTTCAATGTCAAAGATGAGAATTGTGGATCCAGATGTTTTAGAAGCTGAGGCCATGAAAGGACAAGAAAAAGATACAGGTGGAATGAATAAGTACATAAATTATTTTCCTTTCCAATATAGGGAATTTGATATCCCTATTCAAAATTGTTGGCTTGCTCCTGATCACTATAATGCACGTATTATGGATAAAAAACACGCTGAAAGTGTGTTATTTGGATTTTCACGGAGTACGACCAAGCCTGCAGCATGTGCATATTTGATGCCTGTTCGAAATGCAAAATCAAAGAAGGGGACTCCTTTGGCAGTAGAAGAGGTAGAGGAGCAAAAAATTAAAGATTATCATTATTGGATTCTTGATGGGCAGCATTCAATCTATGCTGCAAAAGTTTTGCTTCACAATGAACAAAACAACAAAGAGATCTTTGAAAGACTGATTAGTGTGTATAAATTTAGAAAGGCTCGCATTGTTGTGAATGCTCCTCCATTTGTTGCAACTGCTATATCTGCCATTGCAAATGAGGAGGCTCAGGCATTGTATGTCAAGCAACCTTACAGCCAAATATTGAGACATTTACGGAGTCAATGGATCTTCGCAGGACGACCACCAAAGGCAGCAAGTGGAATTGCAGAGGGACATGCATCTCGTGCCGGATGGGATGTAAGTTATTTTCTTTGTCTTTTTGATAGTGTTTAATTAACAAATCTTGCTCAATAGTTTAATTATTTCTCTATTTCTTTTCAGGGTTTTCTTCGATTGGCAAGAATGAGTGCAGCAGCAAGTTGGATTGCTAAACAGGCACACATGGTCACCTACTCTGATTTAGTTTATGATTGCTGGATAGAAAATCATTGAAAATCTAGAAGAGGAGAATAAAAACCCCCAACAACTGTATTTAGATATCTTTGTGGCCTTGAGGAATCAGAGGTAAAGACTATTCAAGAAGAGATTAGAGATGAGAAGATTTTACTGTCAAAGAGTGCAAAGGATGGTGATGCAACTGACATGTATGATCGAATCAAGCAGTTGAAGCAAGACAAATTGATTCAAGATGCACTTCTTGAAGGCTTCAACAATTTGAATGAGTCTTCACCATGTAAAGACTGGGAGGAGGTGGTCAAAATGTATAACATCAATGATGTTGTTTATAAAACAATTTTAATGCTATGCGAGGAATGGATCAGATCTAGTTTGACGCGTGGAACAAAGAAAATGGCTTTTCCAGATGGAGCAATAAAATACATGCAATGGGCAATTCACCTTCAAAAGGAGAAAACTGAGCCTAGAGATTTGCCATGGTCAATCTATGTGGTGAGCCTACAAATGGAAGGCAATCTCTACTTGATGCGCCACTTCAATAATAAAGTGCCTATTGGCTTATGTGTTTTAGATATGACAAAAAACGTTGGAGGCAATTTGAAGTGAGTGAGGAGACATTTAACAATGCTTTGGATGGGATCTTGGCTATTGCTGGAGGGTCAACAGATCCTGGATTTGTCTTTCTTGCATTTGTGGATTTCACTAACTTCACAAAATTGCAATGTGCCTTTCACGCCATGGGAGATAATTTGAGCTACCATTGTTGTGGTGCATTGCATCACTTTCCATCAGCTCCTTGCAAAGGAGCAATTCAATTCCTAACAGTTATTGCCTTCTTGGGACAAGGCAATGCATTTGAAGACCTGAGAAGAAGATCAGAGGAACATCCCATGCCAATTGATTGTTCTCTTCTTCAAGTAGCAGATAACGATATGTCAGATTTGCAATATTTGGAGGCCAAAAAAAGAGCTTTGGTCAAGCACTACATTCGTACATATTGTTTTGAAGACCGCAAGCTTGTTGATGTTTTTGGTGATGGCTCCTTGGTTGCACAAGAAGGAATACAACAGAAAAAAGAAGCATCTGCTTAATTGATAGTGTGGAGGAGGCAAAAAGCATGGAGACCATGCTGCTAGACTTTGTTAAGTCTCATGAAGATATAGAAAAATGGGCTGGACTTCAACAATCCACTTCGCAATCAGGCGACATTGTGCCTGTTACAGAGGAGTGCTCTCCACAAAGAGAAGAAGAACAACAACAACACCATCCTCTGTCAATGGAGGACTTTTTGGAAATGGAGACACGTATGTTTTGAGTTTCTTGTGCATGTTAGTGTTTCTTGTTACTGATTTGATACTCTTAATGTTAGATTTTGCTTTATATAGTATTGATTGAGCTTGTATTTTTTATCTCAAGCATTCAAGGTTTGAATGTAAATAGTAAATTACTTGAGTTTTTGAATGGTGGATCTGTAGACTAAAACTAAAACATTTAATACTCACAAAGACTTAATTACTTAAGAGCTTGAACTCAATAAGTTTTGGACCTTTTATCAATACCCCCTTGATATGATACATTAGATCGTAGCATGGTTAAATGGTGATGCTTCATAAATTGAACCTAGCTTAGACAGGTGCTGGAGCCTAAATTTAAACTAACCTTGCTAGAAGGGAGCTTATGTTTGGACTTTGAGAGAAATAGCATAAGTAATCAATTAGAGCATAGATTAGACATGTGGTGGTGGCCGGCCTTAGAGACCAAAATCTTAATGAGCTTGGAAAGGTATTTAAGTACTGCAATTTACTTAGTTTTAGTACTCATTAAATGCATAGCTTGACAAAAGGTGGACCTTACATGGATCCTAATTTCAAGAGGTGTGGTAGACCTTCAAAACAAGCTCATATAGCTTGGACATGTGGTAGACCTTGCATGAAGACTAGTTTAGACAAGTGTGGTACACCTTGTAACCAACACCCATTTGTTATATTAGCTTGGACAAGTGGTGGACCTTGCTTTTATGTTTCAATGGAGCATATTTTGGACAGGTGGTAGACCTTGTTTCTCTCCATGCTTCAATGGAGAGAAAACTTTAGCTTGGACAAGTGGTGGACCTTGTTTTTATGTTTTAAAAGAGCATATTTCGGACAAGTGGTAGACATAGTTTCTCTCCATGGTTCAATGGAACCCACCTCAGACAAGTGAAGTACCTTGAAACCAAACCCCATAATACAACCTACTAAATAGGTTGGAAAATTGGTGGATATGAAACCATCCATGATAGAGCATAGTATAGGTGAAAACGTAGTGGTCCTTATATCAATTACCCATGCATAGCTTGGACAAGTGGTGGACCTTGATTCTCTCTATGTTTCAATGGATCCTATCTTGGACTAGAGATATATCTTACTTAGTTCCATGCTTCAATGGATTGTAGCTTGGATAAGGAGTGGAACTTCAAACAAAACTCCACAGCATAGCATATATTAACAATTCATGGGTTTTATAGAGATTGTCCTGCCTATTTTGGAGAGTTGGTACACCTTTATTCTCCATTCTTCAATGGATCTGAGGTTGGACAAGCGGAGCTGGAGAAGTGGTCAACCTTAAAATGAAACCTCCCATGCTACAACCCATCATAGATCGTATATGTAGTGGACCTTGAAACTCTTTTATGTCCCTAGCTTAGAGAAGCATTGCACTCTTGATTATCTCCATACATGAAGGCAAGGTGGACAAGTGGGACCTTCAAACCAGAATCTCTATGCAATAATAGGCAAGTGGTGGAGCTTGTTTTCTCCTTGTTCCAATGGAGCCTAGCTTAGACAAACAATGGAGCTTGCTTCTCTCCATGTTTCAATGGATCCTAGCTTAGAAAAGTGGTGGAGCTTTGCTTCTCTCCATGTTCCAATGGACCATAGCTTAGACAAGTGGTAGACCTTGAAAAAACACCCCTCGTATACAACATATTATGGGGTTTTCATGTTTCAATGGCTCCTAGCTTGGACAAATGGTAGAGCTTGCTTCTCTTTATGTTTCAATGGATCCAATCTTAGCCAAGGGGTGGACCTTGAAACAAGAATCCCCCCCCCCATGTACAACGTATTATGGGTTTTGAAAGCACTGGGAGAAAATAATAGCTTTGATAAGTGGTGGACCTTGCTTCTCTCCATGCTTCAATGGAGCCGAGGTTGGACACATGTTGGAGAGAAGATGGTTGCCCATGAAATAAGACCATGCATGCTATATAATCAATCATATGTTGTACACATGGTGGACCTTGCAATTGTTTTATATGCCTAACTTGGACAAGTGGAGGACCCTTGATTACCTCCAGATATCAACAACAAGCCAAGTTTGGACAAGTGTAGTACCACCAAACCAGAATCTATATGCTACAATAGAGTATAGGTAGGACACGCGATGAACCTTGATATCAAACCATCCATGCTACTAGAGATGATAGGTTTCACATGTGGTGGAACCTTGTATCAATGTTCTATGTGTAGTTTTTGACTAGTGATAGACCTTGAAACTAATCCCTCTAGGCTACAAGAAAAAAGAGATGGATGAGGAGGCTAGACTACTTTTGTTGCATCAATGCATCCCATGTTACCACATATACTATAGGGTTCTTGGATAAGTGTTGGATCTTGTGTCAATGCTCCATGTCTAGCTTGGACAAGTGGTGGACCTTGGTTCTCTCTATGCTTCAAATGGGCAATAGATTGGAGACACAGTGGCCTTTTTTTTCCAATGATTTTATTTTTTGGAAACCTTGGAGGCACCATGTAAGAGGCACTCTAAGTCTTCCATACAATGGACCTATTGGACTATAAAATAATGATATCTTTCTTTGATATTGTCATTATTTTATGCATAATATTTTCTTCTTTTTGCAGACACAAAGGAGTTAAGTGATATAAAAACTAGATGTATTTCACACTATGATTGGCATGAAGATCCTTTTGGGACACCAACTTTTCCTATTCCCAAAGATGTAATTTTCCATATTAACGGTGTGGATTTTGAAGTGCGACTTTCATGTATTGAAGGAGCTGGTTATGGGCTATTTGTGCATACTACCCTGGAAAGTGGTTTGACTATTCTAAACTATGGAGGGCATAAGTATAGATTTCAAGACTGGAAAAAGATATGCAAAATATTTCCAAGAGCTTATAAATATTCTCTTCTAGAGGATCCAAACATAGAAGAAGAGGAAGATCAATCATACATTATTGGTTGTGTAGAAGAAGGAAACGTGTCGGGCTATATAAATAGTTCTCACAGTACAAATGTCTGTCCCAACGTACGCTATACATTTGATCCAAATTTGCCACCTTGGCATAAATGCACCTCTTCACACATCAAGTCAAAGAATATGGCCATGTATGCATTGAGACTATTTGTCAAGTTGAAGCAGGAGAAGAGTTGTTTGCTGACTATAACTTTACTTGACATTGTAAAGTATTGTACATGGATGGAAATCTCAAGTACATGCATCATTTTCATTTTTCATGGATGAAATCTCAAGTGAATATAACATTTGATTATTGTTTAGTTTATGCTCAACGAGAATCTAGAGTGCTCTTATGCTTTGTGTGTTGTCTAACATATTTGACTACCTTGGCCATAGAATCTTGATTCTACTCTAGATTTGTGATAAATCTTACCAAAATTTAATCAATGTCTAGGTTGGACAAGTGGTGGGGCTTCAAACATTACTGTCTTAAACAAGTGGAGTTATCTTACTTGAATAAGTGGTGGCCTTTGAATCCAAATCTAAGCCAAATCTCTAATTATTTTCTTGTAGTCTAGGTTGGACATTTGGTGGCCTTGTATCCATGTTTCCTCAACAAGGGTGGCTTTTAGTTTTCACTTTAAGTACTCATCTTTAATAAAGTGTAGGATGGAAAATGTTGAGTTAGTAGATTGTATTTTAGACAAGTGGTGTTTGGTGTACGAATGCTGAAAATGGTTGCAAGGATTCTAACAACGACTTTACCTTAAATAAATTTCTTACTAGGAGTTCTACATATAAATATGGTGAATAAAATTCTAGTGGTTTTGAGATACCATTTGTGTGTGTGTTTTCTTAGATTCACAACTGGGATGGATAATGCTCCTATGGTTCAGTCAACAACTATAGAATCCATAGATTCTATGGTTTCTAAAGTGCCCAAGATGGATGATATTTCTATACTAGAGTCTAGTGTTGTGCAACTTGAGCAAGCTTCCAATAATGAGAACCAAGAAATCGATGCTTCAAAAATGCAACATACATCAAAAGAGACTGAAAAGTCCACTCACGAGCTATTGCCAATTGGTACTACGTCATGTAGCGTAGATGTTGAGAAATCCATGCTTACAATTATATTGGATTTAAATGGTCTATTGTTGAAACGTTCCCCTCAACCATCCTCACACCACAACTCAGTGCAAATGGATTCAAAAAGATATATTATACTCAGGCCAGGTTGCATCCAATTCTTGAAGACTATTTTACAAAGGTTTAATGTTGCAATTTGGTCGACAGCTACTAGGAATAATGTGTATCAAATCCTTGCAGCACTAAACAACTTAGCTGAGGATACATTGCCTTTCTTTGCAATTTGGTCGCAAGATGTTTGCTACACCGCTCAAACTCAAAATTGTTTAGACCCGACAATCCAAACGTTGAGGCAATGTTCAAGCCTCTAGCCAAAATTGCCATGGGGTTTGAATGTGATCCACAAAGAACAGTGCTTATTGATGACTCTCCTTACAAGGGATGTATTTCACCAGCAAACAATTGCATTTTTCCACCACAATTTGATGCTGAGAAGATGGTTGACAATATGCTCTTGGAGAGCTACTGCCATACTTGATTCAGCTTGATGAGAGAAGGGATGTGCGTGATTTAATTGCTTCTAATCGTTATGGACAACCTATAGTGACAAATGATAGTGAATACAAACAAATCATGGAGTATTGGAAGCAGAAAAATGATGTTTGGTCAGCTAAGGTGTTCTTTACAAGAAGAATACCACCTGCAAAAGGTGACAGAGATGAAACTATCATTGAAGATGCAAGTGACACAAGCCACCGCAATGAAATGAGAAGAGCCCAAATACAAGAGATCTTGGCAAAGGAGCGTACACCCATTGAAAGCATGAAGGCGTCACAATTGACCACTTTAGCTAGGCAATTGGGTTGTAACACAAAAGGAGTTTTGAAGGCAACCACAGCAAAGGCTTATATAAATAAGGTGAAAGCTGAGAACAATCTTCTAAGGCTGGATAGAAAGCAACCCTAAGGTACTAGTGACATGTCATATATTCTTGATACACATGCTTGAACACTCATGTGCATGGTATCTAACAAATCTTTCTTTTTATTCCTTCTTGCAGGATCTTACAAAGGATACTACTAGATGGAGCTCAATCAATAGAGATTTTGATATTTTTGCTCAAAATAATGAAGCAGTCACCTACATTTTTTGTTTATCAATTTCTTGAGAGACTTTATTTTAGTTTGTAATCATCAAATGAAATGAAAAGTATCCTTCTTATTAAGATTGTTGATCTTTTTCTTGTTCAAACCTTTCAATTGTGATTTATAGTTTTGTTAGCATGAGATTGTGCTTTTTTAGTTTGAAAAAAACTGTCAAAGATCCAAGTCTTTTTGGCTTTACTTAAGTTATTAATTGTGAAGATCCAAGTTTTTTTTCTTTACTTAAGTTATTGATTGCCTATGTAATAGTCCTTAAAACAATATCGGATGGCTTTCTTGCTCCCATGTCTCACATTGGTCTTTAGGTAAGACAAGTGGTGACCTTGAAAGTATGGTCTCATATCTCGATCAAGTGAAGAGACATGAAGCTTAAATATCACTACTATGTATCTAGTGTTAAACTCCATCGAGACAAAGACTAGATAGCCAAATTGCAGTCGAGTTTAAGTGAAAAATCCATTTGAGCTAAGGTAAAACTTATAGTGCCTCATTTTTCTAGGATTCTACCCCATCAAGGAAGTTATAATCTAGCACAAACCAATTAAGACTCTTTTGGAGCCTAGATAGGACAATTCGTGGAACTTATGAAACTTATTATTGAGTTAGAGTCTAGTTTAGATAAGCAAAAGATCTTCAAACCAGCACTTGACTCTTACTATTCAATATTCAAAGTCCCTTGAGGCTAACAAATTACATACCCACTTGTAACCTAACTAATGAGTAATTATATAGATCTAAGCAAGTATATATAATGAGTCTTCAAACTAATAATCCAAGGGAAGAGAGTAGCAAGGTCCACTACTTGTCCAAGCTCAGCTCTAGACAACATAGAAAGATGCTAGTTCTACTAATTGTCTAATTATAGGCATGGAGAAATGATAGAAGGTTGACCACTTGTCCAACCTATCATCTCTAGTAAGATGGGAGGTTTGGCCTTAAGATTCACCATGTAACCAACCTATACATCATTGTATTATGAAGAGTAAAAAAGCAAAGCTCCACCACTTGTCCAAGCTAGTTCTAAAATCCACATGGAGATAAGCAAGCTCCACCATTTGTCGAATCTCTCTTCCATAAAAACATGAAAAAACTCATCTATGTTGTACAGGGGACTTTTTTTCCAAGGTCCACCACTTGTCCAAGCTAGATCCCTAGTAGCACGAGTGGTTTGGTCTCAAGATACACCACTTGTACACTCTATGTCATTATATTAAGAAGAACTATGTATTAAGGTCCACCACTTGTCCAACCTATAAGGTTATATCTTAAATGGTATCCTTTCTCCACCACTTGAAATGCCCATGATATGTTTTACACGGGGTTTCATTCCAAGGTCCACCACTTGTCCAAGCTAACTCTATTCAAACATAGAGAGAAGCAAAGGTCCACCACTTGTCCAAGCTAACTCTATTCAAACATAGAGAGAAGCAAAGGTCACCACTTGTCAAAGCTAGGCTCCGTATGTTTTTTTGAAGTATGGAGAGAAGTAACCTCCAACATTTTTCCCAAGATAGGTGCCATTCAAAACATGGAAAGAATCAAATCTACCATGTCTACCGAGATTCTAGGCTCCATTGAAACACCCCTAAAACCATGATATTTTGTACATGGGGTGTTTACATTCAAGGTCTACCACTTCTCTACGATTATACCTAGTAGCATGAGTGCTTTGGTCTTAAGATTCACCACTTATCTCCACTCTATGTCATTATATTAAGAATAACTGGGTGTTAAGGTCCACCACTTGTCCCATCCTATAAGGGTATATCTTAAATGGTACCCTTCACGCACTGATCAAGGTCCATCACCCACTTTTCCAACCTATAAGGTTATATCTTGAATGATATTTTTCCTCATCACTTGTAATGTCCATGCTATGTTTTACAAAGGGGTTTTGTTCCAAGACCCACCACTTGTCCAAGCTAACTCCATCCACCACTTGTCCAAGATAGGCTCCATTGAAACATGGAGAGAAGGATGATCCACCATTTCTCCAAGATAGGTTCCATTGAAACATTGAGAGAAGCAATCTCCACCATGTCTCCAAGCTAGGCTCCATTGAAATACCCTAAACCCATAATTTTGTACATGAGGGGTTTACATTCAAGGTCCACCACTTGTCCAACCTATTATCCCTAGTAGCAAGAGTGGTTTGGTCTCAAGATTCACCACTTGTACACTCTATGTCATTATATTAAGAAGAAATATGTGTTAAAGTCCACCACTTGTCCAGCCTATAAGGTTATATTTTAAATAGTATCCTTTCTCACCACTTGAAATGCCCATGATATGTTTTACATGGGGGTTTCATTCCAAGGTCCACCACTTGTCCAAGCTAACTCTATTAAAACATATAGAGAAAGAAAGGTCCACCACTTGTCCAAGCTAGGCTCATTGAAACATGGAGAGAAGGAACCTCCACTGTTTCTCCTAGATAGGCTCCATTGAAACATGGAGAGAAATAAGCTCCACCATGTCTCCAAGTTGCTAGGCTCCATTGAAATACCCAATACCCATAATTTTTTGTACATGGGGGGTTTACATTCAAGGTTCACCACTTGTCCAACCTATTATCCCTAGTAGGTTTGGTCTCATGATTCACCACTTGTCCACTCTATGTCATTATATTAAGAGGAATTAGGTGTTAAGGTCCACCACTTGTCCAACCTATAATGTTATAGCTTGAATGGTATTTTTTCTCACCACTTGTAATGCCCATGACATGATTTACATGGGGGTTTTGTTCCAAGGTACACCACTTATCCAAGATAAATCTATTGAAACATAGAGAGAAACAAAGGTCCACCACTTTTCCAAGCTAGGCTGCATTGAAACATGGACCTTAATACCAAATTATTTCTAGTAGCATGAGTGATATTTTGTACATGGGGCGTTTACATTCAAGGTCCACCACTTGTCCAACCTATTTCCCTAGTAGGTTTGGTCCCAATTTCACCACTTATCCACTCTATGTCATTATATTAAGAATAATTGGGTGTTAAGGTCCACCACTTGTCCAACCTATAAGGTTATATATTGAATGGTATTTTTTCTCACCACTTGTAATGCCCATGATATGTTTTACATGGGGTTTTTGTTCCAAGGTCCACCACTTTTCCAAGATAACTCTATTTAAACATAGAGAGAAACAAAGGTCCACCACTTGTCCAAGCTAGGCTCCATTGAAACATGGAGAGAATGATGCTGCACCATTTATCCAAGATAGGCTGCATTGAAACATGGAGAGAAGCAAGCTTTACCATGTTTCCAAGCTAGGATCCATTGAAACACTCTAGGGGGTTTTATTTCAAGGCCCACCACTTGTTTAACCTATTATCCCTAGTAGCATGAGTGGTTTGGTTTCAAGATTCACCACTTGTACACTCTATGTCATTATATTGTGTTAAAGTCCACCACTTGTCCAACCTATAAGGTTATATCTTAAATGGTATCCTTTCTCGCCACTTGAAATGCCCATGATATGTTTTACATGGGAGTTTCATTCCAAGATCCACCACTTGTCCAAGCTAACCATATTCAAACATAGAGAGAAACAAAGGTCCACGACTTGTCCAAGCTAGGCTCCATTGAAACATGGAGAGAAGGAACCTCCACCATTTCTCCTAGATAGGCTCCATTAAAACATGGAGAGAAGTAAGTTCCACCATGTCTCCAAGATGCTAGGCTCCATTGAAATACGCAAAACCCATGATATTTTGTACATGGGTGATTTACATTCAAGGTCAACCATTTCTCCAACCTATTATCCCTAGTAGGTTTGGTCTCACAATTCACCACTTTTCCACTATATGTCATTATAATAAGAGGAATTGGGTGCTAAGGTCCACCACTTGTCCAGCCTATAAGGTTATACCTTGAATGGTATTTTTTCTCACCACTTGTAATGCCCATGACATGCTTTACATGGGGGTTTTGTTCCAAGGTTCACCACTTGTCCAAGAAAATTCTATTGAAACATAGAGAGAAACAAAGGTCCACCACTTTTCCAAGCTAGGCTCCATTGAAACATGGACCTTAATACCAAATTATTCCTAGTAGCATGAGTAATATTTTGTACATGGGGGGTTTGCATTCAAGGTCCACCACTTGTCCAACGTACTTTTCCTAGTAGGTTTGGTCGCAAGATTCACCACTTGTCCACTCTATGTCATTATATTAATAATAATTGGGTGTTAAGGTCCACCACTTTTCCAACCTATAAGGTTATATATTGAATGGTATTTTTTCTCACCACTTGTAATGTCCATGATATGTTTTACATGGGGATTTTGTTCCAAGGTCCACCACTTGTCCAAGCTAAGATCTGTTCAAACATAGAGAGAAACAAACATGCACCACTTGTCCAAGGTAGGCTCCATTGAAACATGGAGAGAATGATGCTCCACCATTTATCCAAGATAGACTCCATTGAAACATGGAGAGAAGTAAGCTCCACCATGTTTCCAAGATGCTAGAGTCCATTGAAATACCCAAAACCCCTGATACTTTGTACATGGGGGGTTTACATTCAAGGTCCACCACTTGTCCAACCTATTATCCCTAGTAGCATGAGTGGCTTGGTCTCAGGATTCACCACTTGTCCACTCTATATCATTATATTAAGAAAAATTGGGTTTCCATATCTAAATGGATCTTTGCTTGGATAAGTGGTAGACCTTGAGACCTAAATACCCATTCTACACTAGAGCATTGGTTAAGCCTTATACACTTCAAGCATACCTTTAACAACAAGTAGTAGTTATTAGTTGACTTAAATCTAGTTGAACTCCATGGTATTGAGACTAAGAGAGAGTGTAGCATAAAAAAGAGTCAGGATTTTAATTTGACTTTCTTTCTATTAATGAGTAGATCATAGATGGATTTTGGTATCTAATAAAACCTTAGGGTAGACAATGTAAAAATCATGTCTATTGTTGTGTTTGCATTAAGTGTTCTTGTTCTTTAATTTCAGAACCATTACAGAAAAATGGATTGGCTATATGCTGGCATAAATTGAAGAAAACTATTGAATTACCCATCCAACCTCCTCCAAGACCTTGTCCAAGGAATGAATCACCTCCTTATCACCTACCACTTGCTTTCAAGGACATCAAAAGAGTACTTATCTTGGATCTAGAGGGGTTACTTCTCAAGACAGTTGAAATGAAACATGGAGATTCTATGCCATCTTGGGCTCAACACATGCGACTTGTGGAGGACAAAGATGAAGTTTATCATGTGGTGCGACCAGACGCACAAAGTTTTTTGGATTTTTGTGCTGAATACTTTGAGCTATGGATATGGAGTTGCTATAACTTAACAAGGGTGCAACGCATCACACAAAAGTGTTTTCCTGAGCAGTATACCAAGTTCAAGGTGTTTATGAGTAACAAAAATTGCCAAAATCCAAATATCATGTTAGGATTTACAAGGGTTTATCACAAAAATCTGAGTGATATTTGGAAGATATTTGAGGATTTGGATGCAAACAATACCTTAATTTTTGATGACACTCCATATAGGGTGATGTGGAACATGCCAGGGACATATCTTATATTTCCAAAGATGTGGAGGCAAACTTCCGAGCAACTTCAAAACTTCTTGCAGAGAACCATAATTCCATGGTTGGTAGGATGGTTGTATGCAAGAGATAAGAGAGTCTATACATATAACACAATTGTAAATCAGTATAGTGATTCTGAGACAAATTATGTCCTTGGTGTGTACTTGTCAACACGAAAGCATTGAATAAATATGGCTATAAGATGCTTTTTTTATTCTAGTGTGTATCTTTCAACATTTGTATAATTTGATATAGTCTTTTTTTTTTTATATAAAAGGTGTGTCAATTTTATGAACACTTGAATGGAGTGCACCCTACTCTAAGGGGACTTCAATGTACTATTGGAGTGCATCCTATTGTAAGGGGACTCTGATGTATTGCTAGAGTGCACCCAAATTTTTGGGGACTCATTTTTTATTTGATTGGGGCCTATGTTGGGTCATATAGTAAAAGAAATTCATTTTTTGTCAATTCATATCGAGGTTGCATTTATTTGGAACTATGAAAGAATTGATGTTTGATGTCAAAATAAAACTTGTAATGTGGATCAGAGAATTCATGGACTTTAAATATGTGAGAGGGATCTTTTTCTTGGGCACAAATGTTTGCTTCAAGAATTTTGTCATTACATACTTTATGTGAAAGAGTTTTAGAACCTAAAAGACTTTGAAAACAAAACTATGGAATCTAAGTGCATGTATTCTTGAATGGCTTGAAAGTTGATGTATACATGCATGTCGCCTTGATGAAGATTTAGATCTGACAAGATGGAAAGATATAATTTTTGGACGTTACCTTTGTCAATTTGGTAATAACATATTTAACTTTCTTTTAATATGGGTGGAAAATATATTATTATGTGCATATTTAACTTTCTTTTAATATGGGTGGAAAATATATTATTATGTGCATTTGGAACCTAATTGCTTGACCTTCAAACCAAGATTCCTATGTTATTTTTTCATATACTTTTTTATACTGAATTAAGATTGTGGATGCAAGGTCCACCACTTGTTCAAGCTAGATCTAAGAAAGTATATATACTGAGTCTTCAAACTAGTAAACCAAGGGAGAGAGAAGCAGGGTCCATCACTTGTCCAAGCTCATCTCTAGACAACATAGAGAGATGTTATGTCTACTAATTGTCCAATATAGTCATGGAGAAATGATAGAAGGTTGATCCACTTGTCCAACCTATCATCTCTAGTAAAATGGGAGGTTTGGCCTTAAGATTCACCATGTAACCAACATATACTTCATTGTATTATGAAGAGTAGAAAAGAAAAGCTCCACCACTTGTCTAAGGTAGTTCCAAAATCAACATGGAGAGAAGAAAGCTTCACCATTTGTCCAAGATAGGCTCCATTAAAACATGGAAAACCTCATATATGTTGTACATGGAAGCTTTTTTCCAAGGTCCACCACTTGTCCAAGCTAGGATCCATTAAAACATGGATAGAAACAAGGCTCCACAACTCGTCCAACCTTTATAGCTGCGAAGTGTACCGGTTGTCTAAACTAGGCATGGGAAAATAATAGAAGGTCCACCACTTATCCAATATATTATCTCTAATAGCATGGGAGGTTTGGTCTCAAGATTTAGGAATTGGCTGACCTGTATTTCATTGTATTATGATGAATTTGGTTTTAAAGTCAACTACTTATCCAAGCTATAAGTTTATATCTTGAATGGTATTCCTTCCCATCACTTAGAAAACCAATGATATGTTGTACATGGGAGGGTTTGTTACATCCAAGCTAGTTTCATTGAAACATGGATGAAGACAAGCTCCACCATTTGTTAAAGCTAGACTCCATTGAAATCTAGAAAATCCATTCTATGTTGTACATGGGGTTTTTGTTTTAAGGTCCAACACTTGTCCAAGCTAAGATCCATTGAAACATGGAGTAGAGAAACACTCCACCACTTGTCCAAGCTAGGCAACATTGATAGTAGTTGGTTTATTTTGAAGATCCACCACGTGTCTAAGCTAACTCTATTGAAACATAGAGAGAAGCAAAGGTCCACCAACTGTTCAAGCTAGGCTCCATTGAAACATGGACAGAAGCAAGCTCCACCATTTCTCCAAGATAGACTCCATTGAAACATGGAGAGAATCAAAGGTCCACCATTTCTCCAAGCCAAGATCTAGTTGTCCAACCTATAAGGTTATATCTTAAATGGTAATCTTTCTAATCACTTGGAATACCCATGATATGTTTTACATGGGGGTTTTGTTCCAAGATCACCACTTGTCCAAGCTAACTCTATTGAAACATAGAGAGAAGCAAAGGTCCACCACTTGTCCAAGCTAGTCTCCATTGAAACAAGGAGAGAAGCAAGCTCCATCATTTCTCCAAGATAGGCTAGCATGGATAAGTGCACCTTGAAACCAACCTTCCTATGAGGCAATAGAGCATATGCTACATATTTTATGTATGTCCCATGCCTCAAATTAAGAAGTTATAGATTAGAAGTGGACCTTGCTTGAATGTCACATGCAATAAATTAAGGAAAAATAGCCAAGTGGATTGTATTCCTCAATGGATCCTTGCTTTCACAAGTTGTGAACCTTGAGTCACTTTTACATTAACTTGGACAAGTGGTGGACCTAGAAACCAAGCTCTCCATGTTGAGATAAGTTGTAGTTAGGACAGTAGAACATAGAAAACGATAATGGATGCAATATACTCGTCTCCTAATAATCCAATTGATTGAAACCATGGTATTTTAGTTGTTTTCATTGTGTATTGTATGTGCATAAAGTGGAATGAGACCTTAAGAAAACTCAAATTTTTGACAAAATCTCTATATTTTGTACATGATATATTGAAAGTTGTCCAACCTGGGAATTGGGATTTTCCCACTTTACCTAATATGGTCTTCTTTGCCTCCGAATGCCATTGCTAGCACAAAAGCTTTCAAAAGCTTGGCTGCAATATTCGCCTCCATTGTCGGATCTGAGGCATTTAACCTTGGTACCTGTTTCATTCTCCACAAAGGCTTTCCACCTTTGAAATATGGAAAATACATCGGATTTATTCTTCATGACATAAACCCATGTTTTTCTAGTCGCATCGTCTATGAATGTTACATAGTACAATGAGCCACCAAGTGATGGTGTACTTGCAGGACCCCAAACATCAGAATGAACCAACTCAAGTTTTTTATTTTTTCTTTCAATTCCTAATTTTTGAAATTTTACCCTCTTTTGTTTACCATAAACACAATCTTCACAGAACTCTAAGTCCACTTCTTTCAAACCTGGTAGAAGCTTCTTTGTTTGAAGGATTTGCATTCCTTTGGCACTCATATGCCCAAGTCGGTAGTGCCACACCGCACTGTCAACTTCTGTAGTTGCTGCACAAGCTGAAGGTTGCGTGCTAACAGCACACAAGTAAAGTGTACCGACTTTTTCACCCTTGGCAACCACCAAAGATCCCTTTGAGATCTTCCACTGTTTGTTTCCGAATGCAATGTTGTGACCTTCATCGTCCAATTGTCCTGTAGAGATCAAATTTTTGCGAAGAGAAGGAACATGCCTAACATCTTTAAGCTTCCATTCATTTCCGTTAGCAGTTTTGATAGAAACTGTACCTTTGCCGACAATCTCACAAGCTTCATCATCTCCCAAGTATACATACCCAAAATTACCTTTGGTGTAGTCTTGGAAATGTTGCTTGTGTGGTGTCGCATGGAATGAAGCCCCAGAATCTACTATCCAGGAATTAGACACATTGTCTAATGAGAGAATTAGAGCATCTTGCTCTACTTTACCTGCCACATTGGTCTCTGATGTTGGCTTGTTGTCTTGAGACTCTGTCTCCTTCTTCTTCTTGGACCAGCAATCCTTCTTGACGTGGCCCTTCTTGCTGCAGTTCCAACATTCAAGAACTGACTTTGTGCGTGACTTGCTCCGCCTTGAGCGATCACGACCCTTTTGGTTTTTGAACCTCTCCTTATGCCTTCCTCTTGTTTCCACTGATAGTGCAGCACTTGATGATTCTCCTGTGCTTCTCCTTCGCATTTCCTCGCTTAGGAGAACACCCACAACATCATCAAACTTAAGAGTATTTGTTCCAGAGATAGAATTACTTACAGCCATCACAAGGCTGTCCCAACTATCCGGTAGAGATGATAGTATAAGGAGAGCTCGCACTTCGTCATCGAAATTGATTTTCACTGATCGAAGTTGACTTATGTTTGTGTTAAAGTCATTTAGGTGTTCTGCAACTGAACCATTCTCTGCCATCTTTAGATTGAACAAGCGCTTCATAAGAAATACCTTATTGGATGCCGATGGTTTCTCGTAGAAGTCGTCAAGTGACTTCATCAAGTCCTCCGTGGTCTTCATCTCCGAAACATTGAAGGTCACCGTTGACGCCAAGCTTAACCGGATTGTTCCCAGTGCCTTTCGATCAAGGACAATCCATGCTTCATCTGCCATTGTTGCGGGCTTCTTCGCAAGACCGCCTAGTGGCAAATAGAGGTCCTTCTGGTAGAGATAGTCTTCAATCTGCATCTTCCAATGTTGGTAGTTTTTGCCGTTGAACTTCTCAATCTTGAGCTTCCCTTCCTCCGCCATAACTCCCACTCAATTCAAGGAATCCTTTCCTTGAGATAATTTAGCTACGAGCAAACCTTGCTCTGATACCAGTTGTTAGGAAATAAGGCGTAGCTAAATAGATAATTGAGTAGATTAATTAATGGAGAGAGACAGATTTACATACACGAGATTATAGAGTAGAGAGAGAGAGAGAGAGAGTACACACGATATACGTGGTTCACCCAATGTGGGCTACGTCCACGGGAAAGCAGCCACTCAATGGCTTTAGTACTTCAAAACAAGAAGTAATTTACAAAGGGATTATACCCTTAATGGAGCTCCCGCCTTGCTTCACTCTCACCACCTCACACTCACCTTGTTGCATCAACTTCACACTATGAAATGTGTGTAGAAATGGCCTCCTTTTATAGGCCAAAAGGGCTGCCCTCTCTTATGAGAGACAGCCATGTGTAGCCGCCCTTGTGCGAATAAGTCCAAATCGGACCCTCCAATCCGTCCATGTGTGGCCGCCCTTGAGAAGGCAAGTCCGCTTTTGAATTCGGCCACCGGCCATTGAATTCGGCCACCGGCCACCGGCCATTGACTTCCGACCACCGGCCACCGGTCATTGACTTCCGACCACTGGCCACCGGCCAACCGACCGGTTGTTTTCTGACCACTTTCCGACCGCCGTCCGGCCATAATATTCCGGCGAAAAAAAGTCTCGGGGGCCTCCGCCCCCGAGGCCTTTAAAGTTGCCCCTGATTCTTGTCCGTGAAAATTTTGGTTTCCGGTGAGTGATTTTCCTTCACGCACGATGGCTTCTCCTCATAATGGGGGCCTTACAAATGTGCGCTTTTACCACAGAAAATTACAAGGGTAAATCAGGCTTCATACTTAACAGAGTCAAACTGACTCCAAATGAGCTAGAATTGGATGAGTTGCTTCAGGACTATGTTGCGGACAAGTCCAAAGCCTCAAAGTTGACTGACCAACCCAACAGGCAGTGTAGTAAAAAAAAATGGTGATTTCAGAGTTGACAAAGCACAAAGTGATGCCGGCATGACCAAACTTGACCAAATTCCATTTAGGACTTGTTTTAGGTGTATAGAATGTGTTTAGGTCAAAATTTGTAAGCTTTGCAAAAAATTTGTCATTGTTGTAAATAATCGCGATTATTTACTTTTGCAGTATTTTTTCTTGGAAATTGTCACATCACCTCACCTATCATGTGTACACACCTATTACATGCCAAAAATCAAGTATGAGCACTTATAGCTTGGAAAATTGCCAAAAAACGCAAAGAAGTCTTTGCAAGCCAATTTTGGGTTATGGACAACATTTCTTGATCCAAATCACCTCATATCTCCTACACAGGGTCTATACAATGCCTAGAATCAATTTGTACAAAAAACTATTGATTTTGGTAGAAAAGTTAATAATCATGATTATTTACTTTCTAGAAAAAATTGGAGAGTTTTGATATTTTGCCACCATACATCCAAAGTACATGATGTGTTAAGCCCACTAGCCAAATTTAAACCAATTTGAAGCTCAAAATCTCAAATTTCTTTTATATCTAATTTTTCAGAGACCTAAAGCCAAAATCTGCTCTCATTTTCACCCTATGCATCCAAATGAGCCCATATTTCACTCAAAGTATGTATCTGGTATATACTTCAGGCCTATGAAGCCAAGTTTGCAAAAAGTTGAAAAAAATGCTCGGTTGTAAATAATCGCGATTATTTACTTTGGTTGCAAAAATTTGTTGACTTTACATGTTTTTATGCATCTATGCTTGTTCAAAAATTGATTTGAAGAAAAAAGGGACCAAAATTGTCAGCATTTCAGACTAAAGGACATTTCAGAGAAAATTCCGACAAATCTGCTAACTTTACACTCTATTCACTGAACAGGAGCCATGCAAGCAGCAGAGAGAGCCAAGAAAAAGCTCAACCAGAAGGAAAAGTTACAAGAACTGCCCGCTTATCAATTGGATCCAGATTCAGTCAAAGCCACCGAGGCAGTTTATCTCTCCAAAGAACAGCTAGAAGAGCATCACACTAAAGTCTTCACCTGCAGATTCAAGAGTGAAGAGGGACATGAGGTGGAGTTGCAACTCCTACCGAAGAAAGTATATGATGTTTCCGCGAAGCCTGAGACCAAAGAAGCCAACCGCAGGCTAGGACTCAGATATTTCTACGAACAGGAGCCTTGCGGAATGGATTTTCAGAAAGCTTACGAGCTTTTATCCACTATTAAAGAGGATGGAACGACACAAATATCTGACACGCAAGGAAATAAGGTCGAAGTGGTAATAACCAAAGATATAGTGGCAGAAGCACTCAGACTGCCCACAGAAGGAAGGACCATGAGAGCAAGGGAGAGAAAAACGGCAGGTACCTTCACCAAGGAAACCGCTGTGGCCACCTTTGCAGATTTAATTCACAAACAAGTGGAAGAGCCAGCCTGGTTGTACCACCAGCACTTCCACTTCTTGGCAAAAAGGCCACCAAGGTACACCACGCCAAATCACGCGGTTGCCACCACTTTCACACAAGTTCTCAAGTCAACAACCAGGCAACCGATGGACCACGCCCAGTACGTCCTGACCACTCTGAAGGGCACCAAGAAAGAAAGGAAGATCACTTACTTGGGTGCGCCAGAAGTCTTGACAAGGATAGCGTATCATGCCATCGGCATGGCCGACAATCTACCACCTGCCCCCGACCAAAACACATGGATATTGACGGCACAACCATCTCCTAGAGCTACAAGGTCAGCAAAGAGATCTTATAAATCAGATGAAGAATCGGTTGAAAGCTCTCCAGAAAGGCACAACAGCGAGAGCTCAGATAATGAGGAAAAGAGAGCTCATAGAGAGGAGATAAAGAGAAAAGCTGTGCCCGCCCACCAAGAAGAGTCAGTGCAAAAGCAAGCTCGTTTTGAAAGAGAAAAACATGCTTACCAGCCCAGCCGACAAGCACAAGGAAAGGACCCGGAAACATGGGTACCTAGCGGACTTGAGGGCCCAAGGACAAAGCATCGCACGAGAAAAGAGGCTGAAGATCCCACAAAATCCTTAGAAAAAATGTACCAAGAAGCGGAAGCCCTCAAGCTGAAAGAAATTGAAGGAGTGGCTAGAAAAGCCAAAGAGGCGGAGGAACAGAGACAGGCCGAGGAAACGGCTAGGGAAGAAGCACAAGACCAAGGTCAAGGGTCTCCCCGACCCACTTTATTGTCTACTGAACATCAAGAAAATCCTATGCCAAGCCCACCACCATCTCCTGCAGGTAAAGACACCACTAAAGAAGCTGAGCTTGAGAAAGAGACAGAATCTGAGTCAAAAGAAGCAGAGCCGGAACAAAAGAAAGCCGTTGAAGCTACGCAAGAGCATGAACAACAAAAGGTAGATGAATCTGCACAAGAGGCTACCACTGCGCAAGAGGCTCTACTCTACACAAGAGCAGCAACAAGAAAAAGAACCCGAGCCAAAAAAGGAAGTGAGTTCTGCACCAAAAGAGACCGCAAAGTATGAGCAAACACCCTCTACTTCCACACATCAAGAAACAAGCGAGGCATCCACAAAGCCTCAGGATGACAAAGAAGAAGAAGAACAACCCTCTACCTCCACGCAAGAAGAACCAGCAGCCACGACAATGCAGGACACACAAGAGACTACAGGCACATCAACTCAACTAGCAAGACAGGAGGATTGGCAGTCTAATGACGAGGTAATACTGCAAGTAAACGAATATGCAAGGCAAATGCAACATATGAAGGACAGACTCCAATCAACAGCACTTAGCCGCATCATAAAGACTAAAGAATTCAAGATGGTGATTGACGCTCTCCAAGGAGAGTTAGAAGACAGAATGAACGTCATCACCGATCTTTAGAGGCAAGTGCAGGAAATGAAAGCCAAAGCTGAACAACATCAGTTAGCAAGAGATCGACAGCAGAAAGAGATGGAAGAGCTAGGTGATGTTGCAAAGCAAAAGATGAACAGCTGACAGAAGTTACGAATGAACTTCTGATGACAACCCTGTCAGCTCAAAAAATTCAGGTGCAATTGGATGTCGCAAATTCTTCTTTACAATACTTTGAACAAAGAATAAATGATCAGGCAATCTTCTTATGGCAAGTAAGATGGAAAGTAAGAAATCTTCTTATGGCAAGTAAGATGGAATCCAACCGTAGTCTCGATCAAAGGAACATGTGAGGTCTATAAAGCATTGGAGAAGAAGAACAAGGACCTCGAGCTGGAGTTAAAGCTGGAGCAATCTCAGCGCAGAGACCTGGCTTTGATGCATTTCCAGAGAGAAGAAGAGCTCCTAAAAGAAATAGTTGAGCTCAAAAGAGTTAACCAGCTCCTGAGAGAAGGAAAGCCGGAAACGCAGGAGGAGGCAGGCACTTCAGAGCCGTCGCAAATAGATATACCCTCGGTCTCATTTGCTGAATTGGAGACACAGTCCACAACAGAGCTGAGTGGTGAAAATGATTTTCAGATAAACATTACAGATGCAGACACAGTGACACAGTGACTATGGTCCAACTATCAAAAGCTGAAGAAGATGCACTGAAAGAAAAGATCACCCAAGAGGTGGATGAGCTGTGAAAGGCCGCGATGGATTGGGAGTTGAGAGTTCTCACTCTGTAAATGTCACTCAACTCACTCCCAATCAGATCAATGCGCAATGGCATCAACAATCCGTGCGATACCCCTTGATAAATGTGGAGTTACTCCAAGTAAAAGAAAGGTTGTACGCAGACATGCAAATAGATGGCGTAGATAAAGACCACCCAAAGTGGAGGCTGAGCTGGTTGAACAAGAATTTGAGGTATTTGATTCTATTCACAAGACCACCTGCAACCCTGCAAAGAGATCCCACATTTTGTCATGTGCCAAGAGTAAGGACTTGGCAAGAGCATGAGGCACTAACGAAGAAGCGGCCAACCTAGCTGAATTACCCGAGATTGCCAGCTCCAGAAAAGGGACCAACCACAGAGGAATACATGGTGAAAACCCTAATGGGCGCCATGTCTTTCTTCAAGAGTCTACCGGATCTCTCTTGCGCAATGTTATATAAGATATGCCGAATGCTGCTCACCTGTATTGAAGTTTTTCATGAGCCAAAGCAAGCAAGCGCCGCGTGGATGTCAATCCTTGAGGGAAATAAAGGGTTATGCTATGATCTCAGTGGTCAGCCTTTCAAAGAAGTCCTCTATGGCTTCTACGCCCGGTGTATGTTCTTACCATCACATAATATGTTGGCGTCCGAGGAAGCTTTCTACACGGGATTCTTCACTTGGCAAACGAAGATATTTGCGCCAGTGATCAGCAACCTCACCTCAAGATTTGTAGGCTACTCAGTAGTGGAGCTGAAGAACAGAGTGACCATGCAGTTTCTGCAAGTTCCAAATAAAGAAAGAAAAATCAGATACCAAAAGGCATTGAATGCGCTTAAAGACCGCCCCGCCAGTCGCGCCGCCAGCCCGAAGACTATTTCAGCCCATAAAGCTGTGTCAAGGGATGACACAGGCGAGGACGGGGGAAATGTTAGAAGCAAGCTAACACGAATACCATTTTTCAGAGTTCTCTTTGTAAAACACTTATTATTTTGATAAATCGGGATAACACAGGCGAGGAGGGAGGGAATGCTAGCAGCAAGCTAACACAGATACCATTTTTCAGAGTTCTCTTTGTAAAACACTTATTATTTTGATAAATCGAGAATATTGTAACTCCTATTTTCTCGAATAAACTCTATAATTAATGAGCTGGGGCTACAAGCTTCTAGATTGTATCAACCTGTCATTACCCAACTTTGATAAACTCCAGATTATTAGTTTTGACCACCCAAAAACCTTGGCTAAGGTATAAAAGCCAATTTTTGTAAGTTTTTTATAAGTTTTGGATAATGAAATACACAGCGTGAGCTAACGACGTTCACTCCTCTCCTTCTCGCGCTTCCTACTCCCTCCTGGTTGTCACATTGCAGTTACGTTTGTTGCATTGAAACCGCAGGTAAGAGCTCTACGCATTGACGTAAGCAGTTCACAGTAATTCGTAGCTTTTGGCGTTGTCGACCCGCGGCCTAATTTCATCATAACTAGGAATTATACTTTCAAATAAAAAACTAAGCATAGGCGGGGTATTGGGGCATCATTGCTAAGCATTTAGATGCATTCTGGGTCGAAAACGACTAGGTCAAAAATCCACTGCTGTTAATAATCGCGATTTTGGAACTTGACCTAAATTGGGGTTTGAGACCATAAGCATGTGTGCTTAGGTCTTATAAACATGTCCTAGAAGTTTCGTTACGTTTGGATATCATTTGATGCTATAACGGATGTGATTTGTTTGTCGATGAGCGATTGGCTTTTGGTGATCTCAGTCACTTGAGTGTAGCTTGAGTTAGATGCGAATTGTTAGTTGTTTTTCGAGAGATTGACAAACTCTTATAGCCTCTATGCACTAGTCGAGTCAGCTTCGTCCCATGGATTGACAATTTAATCGTGGTTCTCGCTAATACTGCAATAAGATAGGATGGTGAGGTTAGACACGCGTCCCACATCTACCTTAATGATGTTTCTTGCCTTGAACCGTACCACATCCAAAATCTCTTTGCTTTGGAACTTCTCCATTTCTTCTCTAGAATCTTCAAGTGTTTCTTCAACATCTTTGTCATTCACATCTGCTGTGTGATTTGGAGGAGCTTGGACTCTCCTTCCTGTTACCATATACATGTGGTAGTGATGTGTGTGAACACACTAGGACCGCCAGGGCATTTTTTTCCCTCTTTAGGAGGTTTTTTCCCCCGTGCATTGTATATACGCCCATCACTCTAGGGCTATCTATCTTTCCAGTGCACACTAAGTAACACACTCTCTATTGTGTGCCTTGAGCTTCCTTTGTCTTCTCCAAGCTGTGTGTGTTTCTCTGCAACCCTAATTCCAACAATTGGTATCAGAGCAGGTCACGTCCTCTCAGGCTTAGTCGCCAGTTGCTCGAGTACACGCCTACTCACTTTCTCCAATTTCAGTGAGCTTTGGCTTCTGCTTCTGCTGGCAGTACTTCGTTTGGCAATTCTGGTGATAAGGGCAAAAAGAAGATGCGTTGCCATTATTGTAAAGCCAATGATCACTTGATCAAGTCATGTCCTAAGTTGAAGGCCAAAGAGGCTAAGAAGAAAGAGGGTGGTTCCACAGCAAATGTTGGTTCCACTACAAATGCAGCCATTGTTGAGTCTTCTGTGAAAGGAGACTGTGTTGCTGATGTTGATGCAGAATGGGCTTTTAGCGCAGAGTGCACTTACAATCCTGCTGTCCATGATGCATGCTTGTCAGTTGTTGCAAATTCACATGTGTGGTATTTCGACAGTGGTGCTACAAAGCACATTACCTCACATCGTGAATTGTTTACCTCTCTCGAGTCTGTCCCTCATGGGAATTTAGTCACTTGTGCCAACAACGCCTCTTATCCAGTTCAGGGAGTTGGAAAGATTGTGCTCATTGCTGCTAATGGAAGTTCCTTCACACTTGTTGATGCACTTTATGTACCTGGTATCAAGAAGAATCTCTTGTCTGTATCCGCACTTGCTAGACTTGGACTTGTAGTGAAATTTGTGGATGACATATGTACAGTTCATGATCTCAGTTTTGGTGATGAAATTGTTGCATCTGGGCTTTTATGCCGTGGGTTTTATAAGCTCACTTTGTATGACAAGTGTGGACAAAATTTTGCAAATGCTGTTGTAGATTCAAGGGCTAAGCAAAACATTGGCATGCACGTTTTGGTCATCTGAATTTTGCCAGTTTGTTGCGTTTGCAGAAATCTGATATGGTTGCTTCTTTGCCGCCTCTTGAAGCACCTGTCAAACATGTTTGTGAAGGCTGTATTTTGGGTAAGATGCAGCGTTCTAAGTTTCCAAAGGATGGTTCAGTTCGGGCCACATGCAGGTTGCAGCTTGTGCATAGTGATGTTTGTGGGCCCATGCAAACTCCGTCCTTGGGCAATTACCTGTACTTCGTGACTTTCATTGATGATTACTCCAGGCATGCATGGGTATTTCCACTTTAAGCGAAGTTCGAAGTTTTTATGTGCTTCAAACAATTTCTGGCTATGGCTGAAAATGTCTGGAAATGTACTATGGGCACCCTCCATTCCGATCGAGGGGGGGAGTATATGTCTCATGAATTTAATGCATTTTTGGCTAGTCGTGGGATAAAACACCAATCTACAGTGCCTTATACACCTCAGCAAAATGGTGTTGCTGAGAGGAAAAACAGGTCACTAACGGAAATGTCACGATGTATGGTCAAAAGTCAAGCTTTGCCGCATTCTTTTTGGCTTGAGGCCATCATGTGTGCCACTTATGTACTTAACAGGTGTCCTACGAAAGCTTTGCAGTCTATTACTCCATATGAAGCATGGCATGATAGAAAGCCTTCTATTGAGCACATGCGTGTTTTTGGCTATTTGGCATATGCTTTGGTGCCACAAGTGCAGCGCAGAAAATTGGATGATAAGGCTGTCAAATGTATTTTTGTTGGTTATAGTGCTGAAAGCAAAGGTTACAGGTTGTATCATCCGCAAACAAAACGTATTCTGGTTTCTTGGGATGTAGTGTTTGTGGAAGATTCTGTTCAACCCTTCCTGTCATGTACTAGAGACAATAATGTAAGCTCACAGGACATTTATGACACTTTGTTGCCTCTTTTCAGTGGTGGAAATACGAATGTAAGTTCCAATGAGGCAAATGTACAGCCTATGGGGGTTTCTGAAAATGTTTAGATCAGCCTATTACTGATGCAGATGTACATGATGTACTTGATGAGGAGAGGGCTGAAAATGAGCAGGCTAGAGGTATGCCAAAATGGCTGGTGCACACTTTGCGTGACAGTAAATTGGATGCACCTTTGTCTAGTCGTACTCGTTCAGGCTCTCGCCATGCATCTTATGCATCAGATTGTTATGATTTGGCTTTGTCTAGCTTACATGATGTTGAGGAGCCTCTGTCTTTTGATGAAGCACAAAATTCAGAAAATTGGATGGCTGCCATGCAATCAGAATATGATGCACTTATAGAAAATGACACATGGACTTTATGTGATTTGCGTCCTGGAAAAAAGGCCATTGGTACGAAGTGGGTTTACAAGTTGAAACGCAAGCCGGATGGTGAGATCGACGCCATAAGGCTCGACTTGTTGCAAAGGGTTATGCACAACAAAAAGGCATAGATTATGAAGAGACTTTTGCTCCCACTTGTCGTATGACTACTGTGCGTTTTCTATGTGCATTGGCAGCTCATTTTGGTTGGGATGTACATCAATCAGACATTGTTATTGCTTTCTTGAATGGTGACATATTTGAGGAAGTTTATGTAACACAGCCTCGCGGTTTTGTCATAAAAGGACAAGAGGACAAAGTGTGCAAATGTAACAAGGCTTTGTATGGGTTGAAGCAATCTCCTCGTGCTTGGTATGAGAAAGCTGACACTCATTTGGTCAAACAAGGCTTTCGTAACAGTCCAACAGAAAGCACATTGTATGTAAAGCGTGAGGGTGATGTATTTCTCATCGTGGTTCTTTATGTTGATGATTTGCTGATCACTTGACCAAATGAGAGACATATTGCTGAATTTAAGGCTGATTTGAATGCTACTTTCAAGATGAAAGATTTGGGGCTGTTGCATCATTATTTGGGTATACAGTTTAAGCAGTGTGATGGTGGTATTGCCTTGTGTCAGGAAAGTTACATAGAGACATTGCTATGTAAGTTTGGACTTGAGGATTGCAAACCTATTGCCACTCCCATGGAAACAGGTTTGAAATTGAGTCTACATGATGCTGGTGATCCTGCTGATGTCACTCTTTACCAAACTGCTGTTGGCTGGCTCATTTATGTATGCAACACGAGTCCATATATTCAGTTTGCAGTCTCACAGGTCATCAGATTTATGCATAGCCCAGGGTCTAAGCATTGGCAGGCTGTCAAGAGGATTTTTCGCTACCTTAGTGGCACTTTACATCTTGGCTTGTTTTATTCCAAGGGGGGATCATTGCCGCCAGACTTACATGCTTTTTCGGACTCAGATTGGGCAGGTTGTTTTGACACGCGAGTGTCCACAAGTGGTTTTTGTTTCATGCTTGGCAATTCATGTATATCATGGTTGAGCAAGAAGCAACCTACTATGGCCACTTCGAGTTGTGAGGCTGAGTACAGGGCAGTCTTCACAGCTACGGTTGAGTGTGTATGGCTCAGACGCCTTATGGTTGATTTGGGTGTTGGACAGGACACTGCCAACACTATCTACACTGACAGTCAGAGCGCATTGGCAGTTGCGAGGAACCCAGTTTTTCATGCTCGCACAAAGCACATTGAGGTGCATTACCACTATGTCAGGGAGAGGCTCTCAGCAGGAGAGATCAGCTTGGCTTATGTGCCAACACAGGACAACCTTGCAGATCTTTCCACAAAGGCATTGTCTCGTGAGAAGCTTGAAGCTTTCCGCAAAGCTTTGGGCTTACTCCCCTTTGTGGACTGATCCTGTCCTCAGGGCATGGCACTTCCCTTTACTCATGTGCTAGCTCTCGTTCACGGCATCACTCCAGGTGGGATTTATTACCATATACATGTGGTAGTGATGTGTGTGAACACACTAGGACCGCTGGGGCATTTTTTTCCCTCTTTAGGAGGTTTTTTCCCCCGTGCATTGTATATACGCCCATCACTCTAGGGCTATCTATCTTTCCATTGCACACTAAGTAACACACTCTCTATTGTGTGCCTTGAGCTTCCTTTGTCTTCTCCAAGATGTGTGTGTTTCTCTGCAACCCATATCCAACACTTCCTCTATTGGAATAAGACTTAAAAAGAGAAAAAATTCAATGTCTTCAATCACAAGCTTACAACCATACTTTCCATGCCACTCACAAGGGTTATGAACCTTTCTCCAATCATCTTGGAGTAATGCCAATTTCTTGGAACATGTGCTCTTTGTTAAGGTTCTTCCTTTAAAAATATCACTAAAGTATACAAAGTTGTCAACCTTGTGCTCCTTTGTAAGGGAGTTGTAAGGTCAGTAAAAGCCTTTTGAACGTCAAAAATCTCATTGTTGAAGCCTTCAAGAAAAGCCTCCAATTAAAAGGGAACATTAAATATTTCCCTGACATAAGCAAACTTTGATAGCTGCTTGACTTGGTAAAGTAGGTCCATCAACCTATCATCACTTGTCTCTTCAACCTCTTCAATGTCCATACCTTCCAAACTCTTCCTAATGGACACCTTTTCTGCAAAAAGAGAAAGACAGTCAACTATATATATCACGCCATATTCCAACACTCTATACATATAAAAGGTGTTCACCTTTTCTGCAAAAAGAGAAAGGCGGTCAACTATATACATCACACCATATTCCAACACTCTATACATATAAAAGGTGTTCACCTTAAGCAATTATATATTAATACATGTTTATTTTACACATGTGTCCTTCCTATGCAAAAATGCATTGCACATAGAGCCATTCATATACACATATTTTGTGCAAGGAGGACACATGTTCAAAAAACTCTCGATCAAAATTTTATACTCCAATATGTGTCCTCCCTACGTGATTTAGAAGGCCCATATGAGCGTTTGACAACAAAGAATTTGTGTAAGGAGGACACATGTTCAAAAAAATTCGATCAAAATTTTTTACTCCAACATGTGTCCTCCCTATGCAAATTTAGAAGGCTAGACGAGCGTTCGATGACAAAGAGTTCGCGCAAGGGGGACACATGTTCAAAAAGCTCGATCAAAATGTTATACTCCAACATGTGTTCTCTCTATGCGATTTTAGAAGGCCTAGACGAGCCGGCAACAAAGAATTCGCGTAGGGATGGCACAAGTTCAATTGAGAGATGTGTTCTCCCTGTGCAAAAATACAAAGTGAAGTGAGACATCCGTATGCACACATTTCACGCATGGAGAAGATGTCCAAAAATTGAGAAGAAGTTACACTCCAACATGTGTCCTCCCTATGCGATTTCTTTATTTTTGGAGGCCTGATTGGGCCTTTTGAAATCGTGTAGGGAGGACACATCTTTGAAGAAAAATTCATTGAAGAAAAATCAAAGAAAAAATGCAGCTTCATGCCCTCTAAGCATCATTGTGGATTGAGAATCTCACTTAAAATTTTGGCAAAGT
The DNA here is from genome assembly GCF_014529385.1 of Adiantum capillus-veneris. Lineage (NCBI taxonomy): Eukaryota > Viridiplantae > Streptophyta > Polypodiopsida > Polypodiales > Pteridaceae > Adiantum > Adiantum capillus-veneris. Next base: position 21,110,998 of record NC_140946.1, read on the forward strand.
AGAGAAGATTGAGCAAAAATGAGACTTATAGGAATTTTGAGCTATATATAGTATGTCAATTATGAACATTGATATTTGTGCACAACGGTCAAATTCATGTAATACATAGAAGAGATATTTACAATAGCAAGAGATGTTCGCCATCGAAAGGATAGGAAAATCGAAGACTCGTTTGTTGATATGGCAAACACTGCCATGCTCATGGAAGATCATCAAAGGCAACTCGATGCAGATCACAAAGTTGTGGAAGTTGCAAGGCTGTAGCTACTTGGAACTCTCACTAATGCAATCGCTTGACTGATGGATATTTTGAAAATTTTCAAGAAGGATTCAATCTACTCCAAGAAACTAGCTATGATGATATGTATTTTGCTACAATTACTTTGTAACCTATCATGTATTCATTTCTTAAATGGTTTGCTAACAAGGGATCCTGCAAACTTTGTTATCCAAAGTTTTTTTGAGTTGATGGTTGATGTTCTTTTAAGTTCTTGGTGTTGGATGTTTTTATTTATTTTTGCATCGGTGGCATATGAGGGTAATAACTTGCTAGCTAATGTCTTTTTGAGTTGGTGAGACTGAAAGTCTTTTTAAAGTAAGAACTTGCTAGCCGATGTCTTTTTTGGTTGGTGAGACTGAAAGTCTTTTTAAAGTAAGAACTTGATGGCCACTGGTACATGAGGATAAAAATTTGCTGGTTGAGGCTGATTGTTTTTGGCTGATGTTTACTGGTTGTTGCTTTGAGTTTTTTACATGTTGCTGGTGGATGTTTACTAGTCGTTGTTTACCTGTTATTACTGGTGGATGTTTGCTTATTGTTGCTTTCCTGTTGTTGGTGGATATTTACTGCCTTGCTTACTACGTTATGGTTTTTGTCTCTTGCAAGACATGGAGGATAAAGTTGCGATTCATGTTTGCATTATCATCATAATTATTGCATCCATAATGCCCTTGGAGCTTGCAAATGACATCGACCATGGTGCCAATGAATATGACCGTCAAATTCATTTCCTAAGTCTATGCATGGCTCGAATCATTCTAGCAAGAGCGACTCGTATATGGAGAAACTAGCATGAAAATAGAGCATGTTGGGCCTATTCAAGACCATGTACATTCATGGAGCAGTGTTTGTTACGCAACGACTTAGATATTTGTTCAAGAGCAGGCTCCGACTAAGTAGGGATACCTACGATTTCTTGACAGTACGAATCGCTCCACATTTGAAGAGATCTAACACCAACTACCGCAAGGCAATACCAGTTGAAAAGCGAGAATGTGCAGCTCTACATCGTCTTGCTTCGGGAGCGAACTTGCAAGTAATTGCGAATGTGTATCCAAAAGCTTGGTGTAACGCTGGCTTTTCTTATTGCTTTGGCAATCTTTTCAAAAGAGTGCCTTAACATTGGGCAGGGGCGAGGCACCAATGGGCAGTGTGTAAAGAGCCTCACTCCCCCATTGGGAGAGTTGTTCATGTTGTATGGCCCGGTGAGGGTGTGATGTGTATCCCAAGTTCGTTTATAAATACACAGATATGTATAAAGTTCTCCCTACTACCTTCCCTACTCTTATGGTTTTTTTTGTAAAGCAAACAATTAAGCTCTAAATCTCTCTTGCCACTATAACTAGAATCAAAACTAAAGCAAATAAACTTTTCCCTAACCCACCAAACATGGTTGTGGGTGTATCAATTCCTATTGACCTTTGGCCAAGAATCATGTGTGTGTTAGCTCTCAACCGTAGAAGATTTTAAGTAACAACTATATTTATATGGTCACCTGCTTACCCTAATATTCTTTTTTGGGTTGCAATAGGTGTAGTCAACCACTAGCTTTGTATTTTTTATCAGTCTCCATCCACATGTGCAAGATTCCTCTTGCAAGTAGGGCTACAAAAAACAAGGGGAAGCATTAATTCATTGTTAAACAAGGAATTTACTTACAAACTACCAACGCCATACCTTCACATTTAAGATCTGCATGCCATCTATGAGCTTTGTGATGGGAGAACATTGCTCAATTGCTTCTATCAACCTTGAGACAACTCAAAGATTCAAAGCATTGGTTTAACCAATGGCTTAACCAAAGACAAAATAATTGAAAGTGGGAGCTACTGGCTTAACTATTATACAATTACCAGCCTAGCCATTCCATGGTGGCCATCAAGGGAGCTCAATATGAAACATGCTTTATCAATATTATCAATTGCTATAAGAAAGTGAAAGGTGGTTGGATCAACCACCTCCACTTTATGTTGGACATCTAACTTATAATTATGCATCTATAATCTACAAAAGTAATACAAAGAATAGTTGTTAACTATTAATAAAGTTCCTCAATGCAAGGATTTGGGTGGGAAGGCAAACCTCAAGGATGCTAAGATAATAGAGTCACTGATCTCTTTTTGCCAGCCTTTAAGAATGTCAACAGATTCAACATCTAGGGAAATATAATCTTTCCTTTGAGGAAGGTCATCCTCTAAGAAGGCAGCCATCGTGAAGCCATTGGGAATGACACTTCTTAACAATGAAGGGAGTTAGCTCCTTTTTTTAGCTTCTCCTTGTCAACTTTCATATCCTCCCCGTCTTCCACAACATCCTCCTCCTCTTTGATCTCCTCAATCACCACTTCAGGCTCTTTTACCTTTCTCGATGGAGGTATGTTGAGGATGTAGAATGTTTTCTCATCCTGTAGAGGTGTTGATTCAAGAATTTTGATGAATCTCTCAAGATAATTATATATTCATCCATAAGGGTGACCCTGTGAGAGTGGGCTATACGTATGTATCCATCTTGGAAGAGCCTCTTGCATACAACCCAATCTCCTCAAAAATAATTATATATTCGTCCATAAGGGTGACCTTGTGAGAGTGGGCTACACGTATGTATCCATCTTGGAAGAGCCTCTTGCATACAACCCAAGGCACGTCTTCTCCACCACATATAAATCTTAAATTGCTCTACTACTTGCCTGTAGAGCCTTTGAAAAGGTTTCTTAGGAATTGCAATTGTATGGGCCTTTTGTGCTCTCCTTATCTCCCTCAAACATATTCTAACCTTCTGAGAAAATCTCTTTTTATTTGTAGGCAGGGGCTTCATATCAACTCCCTTTTTGGTTGGTTGCTTTGAGGATGCATCACATTTATCTCTCTTTGAGCTCTCACCTTTATTTGGTGCATGTCCTCGTTTGATATCTTCTGGTGTTCCTTTGACATCTCCTATTTTGATATCTTTACTATTGACCTTCCTTGCAGTTTGTTTGGTCCTTGCCATAACTAGAGCTCACACCTATAGAACAAGAGAAAATATAGCACAACACTATATTTAAGTAGACGCTTCAATAAATTAAAAGTTCAAAGACAATTAGCGTCCCCCTTGCATATGTGACATCTGGGAGCAACTAGCAGGGCTTTGTGACTCCATTGGCCTATGCATTGAAAAGCACAATACTCAATAGGTTAGCTCTCTCTCTCTCTCTCTCTCTCTCTCTCTCTCTCTCTCTCTCGCCTTCGCCTCAATTAACATGTAATGAGATGAAGACTAGCCATCATGGAGATTAGGATGCATGCATAGTTGGTGAAGTAAGGACTGGTCTATGCATTGGAGCAATTTGTTGCATACTCTAACCTTTGCATCAATGAACAAGGGTCCCCATCTCTCTCTCTCTCTCTCTCTCTCTCTCTCTCTCTCTCTCTCTCCCCCCCCCCGCCCATTTGAAGCATAAAGAAAAACATGTTGCATTGATGTGACTCCCAGAGGAGTGCGAATGAAGAAGCAACAGGTCGTAGATTGCTGCTACAGAGTCTAATGAGCATTGATGAGGAATGAAGTAGGACGCCAAAATGAAGCGGGAAGTCATCAATTTCACATGTAATGCACTTCTCTCTGATTGGTTGTGGTGCCGATGGCCAAGCTTGGCCAGCCAAGACTCCCTGCCCAACTTTGCTCACGGCATGGCCATGTGCTGGCATCTGACTCAGCAATGCATGACTTTAGGCAGCATGGGTGTGTAACATGTTATGCATCAGTGTGAGCGCTCATTGACTATACGCTTTAAAGTGGGATGGACAATGTTTGGTGTGTAAAGAGCTTGAGTAGCACCAGGACTTTGCATGATGAGGTAAACTCTGGGCGCTCAAGGTACCTCCCGAGTTTACTTTGCTCGAGACCTATGATGCTCAATCATCCCACCGTAGAGCCTCAAATTTCAATCCCTGGACCCGGCAGCCTGCTGGAAACAATGGACCCGCAGCACGTCGTTCTGTTCTCCCACAATGAGCAAAGCCATATCGCTCCCATGTTCGCACTGGCACGACTCTTAGCGAGTCAGAGTCAGAGTCTGCGAGTCACCTGCGCCCTTCCGGCCTCAAGCTATGCATCCTACTGCAACAACAACGCTTCAGCTCAGGAACATTGTGAGGCATTCCCAGTGGAGCCAGTGAGCGAGTCCCTGCAACATTCGAGCGACGATATCCTTCTGCTACAGAAGAAGCTGGAAGATGGACTCATCCAGCTCATGCAACGCCTGCGCCCGTCACCATCGTTCCTCATCGCCGACTTCATGTACTTCACCTGGGCGCAAGAGGTCGCAGATTGCCTCTGTGTCACATTGTTTCTGTTCTGCCCCTTCTTAGCCACCAGCTTGCTTGTTTGCTGCCATTTGCCAGAGCTTCTGCAAAAGGGTCTTCTGCCTTTCAAGCCAGGTACATCTGCAAAAATAATGTTATTCTTCTGTTGACATCTCCATGGAAAGTCCAGTCTTTGTTTTGTTTTCTGGGTACTCTATGCCATACCTCCTAGATCTCTTGCAGGTATGCAAGATGAGGTCATCGACTTCATACCCGGTTTGATGAAGGGCTTTCGCATCAGCGATGTCCCCATGGACTTACTTGGACGTAATTCTGCAGAGCTAGAGGCACTTGATCTCCTCGAGCGCTGCAAACCCTGTGCTGGTTTGGTGCTTTGTAGTACCTCCAAGGCACTTGAGGTGGAAGCAGAGGCCATAGATGCGCTCGTTGCGCATGGGCTACGCATATACCCAATGGGCCCCTTGCTACACATGAATTCATGCAACAAGAGCCCTTTACTGTATCGTGAAGATGACAGGTGTGTTGGCTGGCTAGGTCGGCATCCCGTTGGCTCTGTTGTGTATGCATCATTCGGGAGTATCATCCCTCTAACAAAGGAGGAAATCCGGGAACTGGCATTGGGATTGGAGGCATGTGGGCAGCCTTTCTTGTGGGTCATCCGACGCATCGAAGGTGACGCTGATGTCATGTCTGTGCTGCCGCCCGGTTTTCTAGAGCGGATCAACAACAAGGGCTTGGTTGTGTCGTGGGCACCACAAATGGCGGTACTCTCGCATCCATCTGTTGGTTGCTTCCTCTTTCACGGCGGCTTAGGTTCATTGGTTGAGGCGATTTGGGCAGGGGTGCCCATGATAGGGGGCTTCTACAAGATTTAGGATCAGAATACGGTGTTCAGAGTGATGGCAGATGGGTGGAGGGTGGCATTGCCATTAATGCAATCACAGTCACTAAGGAGGTCCATTGAGGCAGCAATCAAAGTGGTGATGCACGGTGAGTGGGTTGGCGGAGCGGCAATCAGGCAACGAGTTGCACAACTCAGAGCTGCGATGAAGGAAGCGGTAGGGCCAAGTGGCATTTCCCAGCGCTACCTCGACCAGTTTGTGGATGTCCTACTCTCTCCAGCTAAGCAAGCAATCTGATTGGCATGATCTGTATGATGTTGTCTTGGAATATATAATTATGCTGAATGCATATCAACCTGGGAAAGTCTCTCTCTCTCTCTCTCTCTCTCTCTCTCATTTCTTCGTTTGGAAAACCTCAAAAAGTATGATTCAAGCACAATGTAGTCATTCTTTCAGCTCTTTGATTTGGTACTTTGGTCATTCCTTGCAGAGTGATATGTCTAAGAGAAATAAAGATAAGATGTGTGTCCATGTTTTCAAATAGCCCCCTCCAAAAGAGACTCGTCATACGTGCACCTCTATTAGAGACCACTGAACGTGACATACTATGGTACTTCAAAGTTTGCAAATGAATAAAATCGCCATTGTGATTCTTTAATAGTTTGCAAATGAATAAAATCGCAAATGTGATTCTTTAATAGTTTCTTTGGCGCACAAAGTAGGCATGTGATTTGATTTAATAATCATTTTAACAAGCATAAATTGAGCATGTTTACTGAATCTGTCTACAATTGTCCAAATGTTCGTATTTTCATGTATGGACTTTGGCCACCAAAAAAACTCTCATGGAGCTTTAGGAATCGACAAATGCTACATAAGGAGGTGCATGTGATTTGTACATAACCGTCTCACGTAGATTCTTTGCTATGCACATCAAGAATCATGTAATAAAAACCCATCCTTTAGTGAGAAAGGTTTATGGGTCTTCTCATTCTGTAGGTCGACGATAATGTTACATAGTCTCCATCTATTGCGTACTTGTCAATTATCATTGTAAGGTAATGATTGTATGCAATAGAGACATATTTGATCATATGCAACCGTGAGTGCATGAATAATCGCATTTTGGTTTGGCAAAATATGAGATATGTGCAAATAAATTTGCGAAAGAAAGGTAGCCTACCTCATTTGTTTGTCAAAAAGTTTGGTTTGTGTAAGTACTTGACACTTTGATGGTTCGTTTGTATGAAAGTGTCCCTAGCAAGCATTGCTGCCATAAATTCCAAGCATGAATATCTCTCCAAGGAGTTCTGTTTCATAATTCCTAAGCACTTCCTCTTGTGGATATAATCGACGACTCTCATAAGCAATAGGATCATGGATGTCATTAGGAAATGATTTCCCCAATGCTATCACCTCATGCATTGTAATGGAGTTCAAAAGGCTTAGAATGGTTTTGCCATAACCGTTTCGTTGGATTCATAAAAAGCATGATTCTTTCTAGTAGTCCACCCTCAACACTAAAGGGCATGGATGGAGAGAGATGGGATCCGCGATGGGGGTCGAAAGGGGGAATCTTGAGGTGAATGGAGGGTGGAAAAAATTAGGCGTCCATCGCAAGCACGGGACTCAAACCCTCACCATCGCCGTGAGATCCCAATGCACTAACCGTTACGCCTGCGACGGGCACGTTGACATGTGGGCAAAACATAAAATGATAAATAAACTTGGACAGGCTCCCCGCCTGTCCAAGTTTACTATATTTTGTCCTAGTTTACCCTTGAAATCAAGGGCTGTGCGTGCCTTGATCTCCGCGTCCTAGTTTGCTTGCCATTGATCCCACCGCTCGGTCTAATTAAAAGCTCCGTGCCCTTTAATGTTGAGGGTAGTCCAATGATATTTAACAACTTTTTTGATTAAATCATGGAGTGGCTATAATAGAGAATCATGGAGTGGCTTGGCTATAAGAGAGAATTTTGTCTATAGTAGGAACACATGTCTTTAAAACTTCTTAAATCATGTAGAGCATTTATGTGTGGAGCTTGTTAGCACACAATCCTTCAAAAATTGCTTTTAAACACTCTTTGTGCTCTTCCAAGTTTGAGTAGTTGGTTACGTCGTTTAAGAATACTCGTGTATGCTCTATACTTTGAAAGAGTCTTTTTATCAATCTATTAAAGGTCGCAGAAGAATTGTAAGACCAAAGGCATGTGGCCTAGTATTGCAAGAAATATTTCAAGAATATTCCTTCAAAATTTGCCACAGGGATGTTGTCCTTAAATCCTTGCTTAAGGACAGTTGTCCCCCCAGACCCCTCAACCGAGGCTGCTCATTGTGCCTCGGACCCCAAGGTTGGGCTCCAGAATTAGTTCGTACTATCCACGATCATAAAGACCTCATTAGCGTGCACGCATATTCACCAAATCTATGTGCACTATTGGCTTCCCCTCATATGGGGCCTTATAAACAGGGTTCGGAAAAAAGTAGGTTTGACTTAGCCAAGAGTTGGCTTAAGTTTAAAAATCACCAACTCAAAATATATCGAGAAGAAAATCGCTCCTTTTCAAAATATAATCGAAAGAAAAAACCCGATTCATTTAAATTTGAGAAGAAAATTTCACATGGTATGTAACATTTAATGGCCTAGTAACTTGTGTGTAGTGGAAAATAGCACGAACATAGTGAGGAGGCTTTATTTAGAATAGATTCCTCATAAGATTAACAAGAGTGCTTGGGTGGAGAGAGCAACAAAAAGCATACCACCTAGTTAGATAGCATGAACAATACTTCAAAAGAGAGAGAAATTAAGCAATTGACAACGGTTGAGGACCAGATTTGCATGGAGCCGGTCCCCCCTCCACAAGGCTTTGTATTATGGTTTCTCCCATCAAGAGAGCCATTTTACAATACAATGTCTTGTGTTCCTTCAATACTAGCTAGTGCAATGAAGATGAAAACTTCATGCACTAAGCAAAACACTTATCAAACACAACATCAATTCCCTCACGGTCTCTGACCCAAGACCTCACACACCTTCGAAGATGGTGAGAGCTAGCGGGGTATGAGAGTAGATTGAGAGGAAGAAGGAGTACTCTTACGAGAAAGATATACATCTCCTCACATAACCACTCATATTAGCATAGCTTAGCTTAGTAATTAGCATGATAGAGGAGATGAGCATGCTTTGAATCTTGGCTCTTGGTTGGATTTGCATCACAAAGCCAAGAGTTGTTGGTGTAGGCCTCCCTTCTCACAAGCTTGGAGTAGGTGATAAGCTTTCCATTAAAGCTTGAGAAGGAGAGAGAGAGTCTTCTTTTCTCCACACATGAGATAGTGTGAGTGTGTGTGTGTGTCAATAATGCCTTGCAAAAATCAGCCCTCTCTCTCTCTCTTGGCCAACCCCCCTTGCTAATTACTCATGCTAGCATCATATTGGACCTCCCCAGGCTTAGCCAATGACAATTAAGCAGCATAAGTGATAGCCTTCTGACATGTGTTCCCCTTTCCCTTTTTGTGAGAGCTTTAGGTAATTTAATAATTCAACTAAACTCTCATTGGACCCCTTTGCCTCCTGGCCAATAGGAATCAGGCAAGCCATTGGGCTGCTGAATGCTCATTGGTCCCCTTGGGAGACTGTCTAATACTCTTTTAGAGAGCTTAATTCTTATTGGTTCTTTTATTAAGTTTTTTTCAATTGATTAAACTAGATTTACTCTAGCCTAATTCTCATTGGTCCACCTCCAAGGCCATCCAATAGGATTTGAGTACACCTTGTGGGCATCTGGGCTAGGGAGCTGACATGTGTCCCTCTTTCCCCTTGTGTACAAAGGGAGCTTGTGTGTGTGTGTGAGTTTCTCTCTCATTCCCTACTTCTTGGGCTCGCCCTCTCCTATGTAGGGCTTGACAAAGACTTTTGGGACACACACAAAGCATCCAATTTTCCCTAAAGTTGACCTTTGGACACAACCTTTGAATTTTGGAACTTTAGCATTTTGAAAATCTTAATGGGCTTAACCTTAAGGTCTTTTAACCCCATTGTTGCACATTGCTCTTTTGCAGATGCCCCCCCCTTTGGATCCCTATTTTCCCTCCTTTGGATCCCTACTGTGGCTGGTCTGCTAACTTAACCAATATTCTAGCTTTTTCTACCCTGGCACTTTCCCATATTAAATGATCAGTTTAACATGAGAAAATCATTGAGGAGAATTAGATATTGATTATTATGACATTACCTCTCTCTTGAAATCATAGTCGTCCTCGACTATGGTGTAGAGAAGATAAAGCATATTCATGAGTCCTTTTTCTTAGCGGGTAGAGGATCCCTCTTTTACCCTACGACATCGTTCCAGAATGGATGACTAGTCTATTTGGCGCTTGAGAGCCTGAGGGCTACCGCAAGCATGTCTGCACATTAGTCCTATCAATCTTCCATAGTAGAGTAACAAGCTCTACTTGGTGTTCGGGAGACGTCGTCTCCGCAAACTTGATCTAAGCATGCATACTACTTCATTTTTGTGCACAATAAAGAAAAAGAGAGTCTTATAAGACAAAAACTTTGTTCATTTTTAACATTTGTACATTTGCTTACACTACAAGAGGTTGTGTGCTCTTGTGACGCTTTTAGCGACGAAAATACACTGGGTTTTTATAACCCCCGGCGTCGCTAAGAGCGTCGCTATTAGCGTCGATACGGGGACATCGCTATAAGCGTCGCTATGGCAGTTGCTAGAAGCGTCGCTATAGGCTTCGCTATATAGTGACGCTTATAGCGACGGCTATAACGACGCTGCAGGGCCATCAATAGCGACGCTTATAGCGACGCTGCAGAGCCTAATATAGCGACGGTCATAGCGACGCGCGAGATGAAATTTTTTTGGTGATGCCCTGCCACCCATCAACCATATTGAATGTTTCATTTGTCTATTTACCTTTGAAAAAAAGTGCAAAGGTAAATATAGACCCAAAATAGTCACCCACAAGACAATATAATCATTAACTCCATCATCCATAGTCCGTATTGTTTGCAAAATAAAGTACAAAATGACAAGCGTGAATTGATGAAAGTAAATCAATGACAATTGTACACATCAACAAAATCACTTGATTGTTAATCATTGCAAATGTAATAGTTACAAACCATTGTCATTATTTAAAAATATACATGGTTTTCAAAAAGACGTATAAAAGTCGTCTCATGATACATAATCTATGACAGAAAGAAACTAATGCTATCTAGCTATGGCTAAACTGATGTCGTCTAATCAGACGTCTCATCGCGTTGAAGCACCGTATCTGTCGGATTCTGCAAAAAAAAAACAATAAGAGCTTTTTGTAAGTATAAACATATAGCGACGTTTATAAAACAATACAATAAATAGAAAAGAATAAACCCTAATACTAACCATGCCGCCGCGAGAAGTCAGGACGTCTATAAGGGCGTGTAAGCCCATCCTGCCTGCGTACTCACGCTCGTACGGTGTGGGATCACGTCCTGTAAACGACCACTGTCAAAACATACAAAGAATTCATTATGTTAGAATTTCAAATCCCATAAACCCTAAACTATCAAACATGGATGCGAAAACACTTACAAAATCGGCCTCAAATGATGCCCACCCGCCGCTCCCCAAGTGGTGCGAGCTCCCTGCCTCTACTCGCGCTCTGGCTGCCTACTTTTGTTGCTTCCACTTGTCGGGATTCTCGCGCGCTTCTTTCTTCGCATGCTTCCAATCTTCGTTGGCTAGCCAATCTGGTCTTCTCCACCCATGCTTGATTGCTTTTTTCACTTCGGAACGCTTATGCTTGCAGTATTCACGCATTTGAACCTTCATCACATCTTCATTGAAGAGGTCATCCCGTGTTGGAACGGGAAACTCATCATGAAGCATGCTGATGACTCTGTCTTTTAATTCATTCGGTACTTCACTCCAGGTGTTTAGTATGTAGTGTCTAAACACCCGAGAGCAAAGACCGCGCATGCACGAAATCACCTTCTTGCCTTCATCATCCAAGATGATGCCACCACTGAAGTCGACGGAGTAAGGCAAGCCCTGTCCCGCTGACGCGTGAACCTGGGTGTCTCGGCAGGGTCTCTAGCGGCGTGTCATCGGGGGTACAGATGCCAGGTGTCTCCACTGGAGTCTGAGCCCCGAAGCGAGGAGTGTCCACTGGAGTGACTCTTGGAGGAGTAGCTAGTGGTGTGTAGCTGCGGGGAACGGCAATCAGCCGTGCAAAACTTGGTGTCGATGGCGATGCCGTGGCTGGTGTTGGGACGGGCAAAGAAGGGGAGGGTAAAGAGCCTTGTTGAACACGAGGCGGTGTCGAGGCATCGGTGGCAAAGCCACCCCCACAACAACCGTGTCTTGTCCGTCGCACAGCATGCTTGCAAAGAAACGCGTCTTGTCCGTCGCGCGGCATGCTTGCAATGGTTACAAGGACATAAGATCCTCATTGAGAGATAGGTGTTTTGGTTGGACGGCCCCACATCCTCGTCACTACTCATAATGAGGGCAAAAATTTTATAACTTGGACAACAAATTTAATCTTCTATTGGCATTATTCGTCTTATCTCTCTCTCTCTCTCTCTCTCTCTCTCTCTCTTTGTTCACACTGTAAACTACCTCACATTCTCTAGTCATGTCCAATCCCCGCACACCTTGGTCTAGAGGTGCATGGAGATCGAAACCACCGGGTTATAATCTTGTCTTTATTGGTCAATGCATATATTTGTGGGTACAAGAAATCTACACAACCACGTCTACATGATACTGCATGTAGTGGACAAAAACCCTTTGCCTCTTCTCTGGCATGTAGGTATGCCATTCTTGCAATGTAGCTGATGTCTGCTCAAGGCACTTAATTCTTAATCTAGATTTGACGGGATGTGGTGTGGTGTGTGTGTGTGTGTCCCTTGGAATTGTAATCTTGCATCACTAATTTTTGTGTAGGCTCAATTTGCTCTTCCATTAGCTGAACATGACGGCTTATTGTATGGTAGCAGCAGCTGAACATGCAGGTGGAATTGCTGGTCCGCATGGACTGTCGAGACTGAGTGCAGGAAATTTTCTCGCCATTTCTTCTAACCTTATTTTAAACGATTTTCTCGCCATTTCTTCTAACCTTAAATAACCTAAATCTAATCTAATATAACATAAATAAACCTAAATTAATAAACCTAAATCTAATCTAATATAACGTAAATGTAAATTTAACGTAAAAAAACCTAAATCTAATCAAACGTAAATCTAGCTAAAAATAAACCTAAATCTAATCTAATTTTACTTAAATTAACCTAAATCTAATTTAACGTAAGTACATCTAATCTAATCTTTAACGTCTTTTGGGATAGTTTCCTACGATGTTAAACTCTCTTCTTCTTGTGTGTGTGTGTGTGTGGGTGTGTGTGTGCCAATAAAAAGAGAAAAATGGTATAACCTTTCTATCACCCAAGTGTGGTAGATTGGTTATGCCATTTTCCTCTTGAATAAAACGTCTTGAGTTCAACTCCTTGTCGGCTAGATTTTTAGGTCTCTTTAATTAGTTTCCTACGACGTAAAATTAAACTCTCTTCTTCTCGGGTGTGTGTGTGGGTGTGTGTGCACGCCAATAAAAAAAGAAGAAAAATGGTATAACTTTTCTATCACCGAAGTGTGATAGATTGGTTATGCCATTTCCCTTATGAATAACATGTCTTGAGTTCAACTCCTATCGACTAGATCTTTAAGGTCTCTTGGGATAGTTTCCTACAATGTTAAGACTCTCTTCTTCTTCTCTCTCTCTCTCTCTCTCTCTCTCTCTCTCTCTCTCTCTCTCTCTCTCTTTTTCTCTCTCAATGTGTGTGTGCATTCTTTGATTATTCATGTGTGTGCACGCGTTTTTGGTTTATGCATGCTCTCTCTCTCTCTCTCTCTCTCTCTCTCTCTCTCTCTCTCTTTTCCTCTCTCAATGTGTGTGTGCTTTCTTTGTTTATGCATGTGTGTGTGCGTTTTTTGTTTATTCTTGTGCTCTCTCTCTCTCTCTCTCGTTATCTTTCTCTCTCTCTCTCTCTCTCAAAAACACAATGTGTGTGTGTGTGTGTGTGAGAGAGAGAGAGAGAGAGAGAGAGAGAGAGAGAGGGGAAGGGACCATGAGAGTGAGGAGAGGGAAGGAGCATACCTGACTCTCCTTCCTCTCCTCGTGTGTGTGTGTGTGTGTGTGTGTGTGAGAGAGAGAGAGAGAGAGAGAGAGAGGGAGAGAGAAAGAGGGGAAGGGAACATGAGAGTGAGGAGAGGGAAGGAGCATACCTGGCTCTCCTTCCTCTCCTCGTGTGTGTGTGTGTGTGTGTGTGTGTGTGTGTGTGTGGAGAAGAAAGAGAGAGAGAGAGAGAGGGAGAGTGTTACCTTGCTTGCTTGAGCGCGCGTCGAAAACTCAAATCTGAAATCTGAGTTTTCGAACGCTCTCGGTTATTTTTTAAAGCCCTGGCGACGTCGCTATATGCATCTCTATGAGCGTCGCTATGTTACTTGTAACATAGCGACGCTCATAGCGACGCCGTGCTTTTTCATTTTTGAGCGTCGCACTACAAGCGTCGCTACTATTAAGCACGTCTTGTAGTGTTACTCTAGGGAAGCATTGTAAGCATTGACAAGGTTTAGGTTATCCTTTTAATTGTATACCTTGCATCCATATAGCATCTTCAAAAGGATAATTCTTAAACTTAATAAGATATCATTGGATAGTCTTACCACCTCTTAGTACCTTGTCTTCATGTCGAAGAATGAACTCTGGCTGCAGCACGTCTTCTTTGTCCTCGATCCCCGGTGGGTCTTCAATAGTTGGTTCTTGAGGTGGCTCTACTTTGTAAGGCTTTAGTAGGCTTACATGGAAAGCATTGTGTATGAGCCAATGGTTGGGCAACTTGAGTTGATAGGCCATCTAATTGATTGGCCTAAGAATCTGGAAGGGACCATAGTACCTTTTTGCTAACTTAGCATAGTACTTTTGGTGTCCCGTAGGATTATTGCCCTTCGTGTGCCTTAACCGAGCCTTGGGAAATTTGAGTAAGACCCAATCATTTTCTTTAAAGGCTTGGGCTTCTGTGCTTGTCAGCAGCAGACTTTTGCCTTTGCTGTGAGATAGAGATAACATCCTTAATCTTTTGGAAAGATTCTTGTAGGTCTCGGCTATACTCATCTGCAATGAAGATCTTCCCGTGTACCTTAAGTAGCAAGGGACTTTTTGATCTTTCCTCTATTACCTCAAAAGGTGCTTTTCCAGTGGAAGTATGTATACTGTTATTGTAAGCATACTCCACTAAGGGTAAGTACTTTTCCCATTGTGATCTTTGATCTACTTCCGTTACATAGGCTTTTAGTAGATCGAGAATTGTTAGGTTAGCTATTTCACTTTGGCCATCCGTTTGTGGGTGATAGGCCGAAGAGAAGTTTAGCCTTGTTCCTGAACAAAGAGACCCTTCTAGAAATTACTGGTCATTCTAGGATCTCTATCCGACACTATGGACATTGGCAAGCCATGGTACTTGAAAATTTGTGAAATGAAGAGGGTTGCCATTTGATGGGCTTTGATAGTCTTTTTGACGGCGGGTATAAAATGAGCTTGTTTACTGAACCTGTCTATTATCGTCCATATTCCCGTATTCCCATGGATAGACTTAGGCAATCCAAAGATAAAATCCATGGATATGCTCTCCTATGGTGAATTAGGGATTGGCAAAGGTTGAAGCAATCCAAGTTGCTTCCCTCTATCAAACTTCGTCTTTTGGCATACCACACATTTAGAAACATACTCTTGTATGTTTGCTTTCATGGTAGGCCAATAGAAATATGTTTCAATCCCCTTTAGGTTCGACTGAATCCCTCTATGCCCTTTAGGGTAGATTGAATCCCTCTATACCCTGCATAAGGAGGATCATGAGATTCATACATTACTTTCTCATGTAGTGAGCTAGTAACACATAGTCTATTTCCATAGAGAAGATAACCATCTTGTAAAGTAAATGGTTCCTCTTTCTTCCCTAGTGCAAGGACTGAAATCACATCTCTAAAATTGGGATCAATAGCATACTCATCTATCATTGAAGATAGATCATTGTGAGTTGCTATAGAAACCGCATTCACTCTCGGCCGTCTTGAGAGTGCATCGGCTACTTGATTATGCTTGCCATCAATGTGAGCAATATGAAAATGAAATTGCAAAAGGAAATTTGCCCACCTCTGTTTGTCGGAGAGCTTGGTCTGCATCATGAAGTACTTAAGGCTTTGTCGCTTGTGTTCGTCTAATGAATTAGAGTGGATGATGATATCATCAAAGAACACTCCAGTAAAAGTTCGGTGAGGCCTGAATAGCTTCTCCATCAAGCGGTTGAATGTGGCTGGTGCATTGGTCACGCCAAAAGGCATGCCAATGTATTCATAAAGACCAAATGTAGTGCGAAATGCAGTCTTTAAATGTCTTGATCAACTATCCTTATTTGATATTAGCCACTTTTTAGGTCAGTCCTACTGAAGTAGGTGGAGCCTTGTAGCTTATCAAATATGTCTTCTACCCATGGAACGGGAAACCTATTTTTGATAGTGATCCTATTTAGTGCTGTATAGTCGACACACATACGATATGTGCCGTCTTTTTTTTGCACTAGTAGCATAGGAGAACAAAATGGAGATGAGCTAGGCCTAACCATGCCCTTCTCAACTAACTCATGCACTAGCCGCATAATCTCCTCTTGGTGAGCTTGAGAAACTCTATAAGGAGGTTTGTTAGGCAGTGAACTTCGTGGAAGAAGTTCAATTGCATGGTCATCATTACCTCGTTTAGGAGGTATCTCGCAAGGGATTTCGTCAATAAAGACATCTTGAAACCCCTTGAGAAAATTGGATAACTCTAAATCCTTTTGGTTGTGTATATTTTCTTTTGCTAAAACATTAGGTTCATTTTGAGAATCTTTAACAAAAATCATGTATACGGAAATAGAGCTCTTTGTATGTATAATGGGTATAGTGTTACCCATTTCCTTAGCATCTATATACATATCTTTTTCCCTGAACTTAAAGGAGATTCTCCTTTCAGAAAATTTAACATTGGCAGCCATGTGATCAAACCATGATGCCCCTAGGATTACATCCTCATGCTTGAGAGGAGAGATAAAGAAGTCCTATTTGTCCACATAGCTTTGCACACGGAGCCTCAATTTCCCGATTAAGGGAGTGACTGAAGCTTCTTGCCCCTTGAAAGCACCATCTGCGGGTAGGACATCTCCCATCTCGTAGGTTTGTATGCCTAGCTTGGTGGCCACCTTTATACATATAAAATTATTAGTAGAATGGGGGTCAAAGAGAATAAAAGCATCATGTTCTCTTACCTTTCCCCAAGCATGGCATAGAGGAGATCCTTTGTGGTGAGTTTCCTCCTCTTGGATTTCGGCCAAGGTAGCTCTAGGAGGATCATGGCGGTTGTTCTTTTGGGGACAAGCGTGGTACGCATGCCCTTGTTCGTCGCACTTGAAACACTGGTTATCCTTGCGATAACGCTCAAGCTCTTCAGGAGAGAGTTTATTTTTGCCTTTATAAACTTCCTTCTCTTTAGCTTTGTTGGAGTTGCCCTTAGGAGACTTTTGGACATTGTCCTTCCCCTTAGGCTCATTGGAACCCTTGTTTTCCGTGGGCTTAGAATTCCTCTTAGCCCCTGTTTGGAAATTGATTCAAGAGGCCACTATAGTATGATGTATTACCGCCGATATGGTGTGTGACCTTTGGGAGTCGACATACTCCTCCATTTCTTCGGTTAAGCCCGTGCAAAATTGTTTCTTTTTCTCTTTAAAATCCAACTTTTTGAAGACAGTGGCTTTGAGTTGTAGGTCCCAAAACTTGTCTATATATTTGTGGATGGATTCATAGAGAGAGAGCTTCAAGCTTCGCCATTCGGTGAGTACTTTGTCTTTGGCATCGGTGGCCAAAAACTGCTTCATGATGGAAGCTCTTAAAGATTTCCATGTTCGTGGAGATTCACCGTTGGCCCGTAGGCTAGACCACCATTGTCTGGCGGACTTTTGAAAGTGCATAGCTACATGGCATAGACTAGAGGACTCCGTGAAGCCCTCATCTCCAAACGCCGCATCGAATTGTTGGATAAAGGCCAAGACTTTGTCTATAGCACCAAAAGTTCCATCATAGGTAAGGAAAGAGATGCTCTTCCCTCCCTCTTTGAACTTCTTGAGCTTGGATGACCTCTTCCACGTGGCATAGGATTTCCAATGGCCTCTTCTTTTTGATGGTTCAAAGGTTGCACCATCACTTTCTTCAGAAGATGAAGAATTTGAGGAAGATGGAGAAGAGGGTGACCTCTTTCTCGCCTTTTTCTTGCCTTGATCTTCGTTGCATTCACCATCACTTTCATAAGAGGAAGAGGATGAAGAAGATGGAGAAGAGGGTGTCCTCTTTCTCGCCTTGATCTTTGTCATCCCTCTTTGAAGGATGGTGTGGAGAAGTATGCAATGCTCTTCTCCGTTTTGGAGGTGATGGAGAGCGTTTAGCCCGTCGTCTTTGTGGAGCCATCTCCACCGAGGTGGCGGGAGACTCACTTATTTCTCGTTCCTTCGGTGGAGGGTCTTGAATTCTCCTTTGAGAAGAAGATGCATCATCAACGAGCAAATTTTTGAGCTCTTCATATGGATCCTCTTCTTCTTCCCGAATCGGAGAGAGACCTCTTTTGGAAGTCTCGCAAGGAGGCTTCCTAGGTGTTCTCTCGTCAAGGTGGGGAGCTTGAAGAATCCCATGAGCACGAAGCTGCCGTTGCACTTCACTTTGGAGGGATGGATTGCCCATGGCTTGTTGAATCCTAGAAACAAGATAGTTAACAAGCATTGGGGCATCATTGGTAGCTTGCTCATTAGCAAAATCAAAGTTATCAACATTAATTTCACTCTCTTTACTATTGTCAGCCATTCTAACAACTTTTAGGTGTAAACTTTTTAGGTATACTTTGACACTTCAAGCCCTAGTTGCTACTCCTCTTTACCCCTTTAGAAAAAGCACTCAAGCTACTGTACCCGTGGCTCGAATACCATTAATTGCAAGGAATAGAAGAGAGGGTCGTTCAACACCAAAACAGCACCGGCTCTTGTCAAGCTTCTAATAGCTCAATAGTGGTTAAGCCGTAGGCAAGACTTGTAGGACTCCACTATTAAGACCATAGCTGTCGACGATGATGCCCCATTGACTGCACCAAGGCAGGTGCACTGCCAGGCTGAAAAATCCCTATTCTACTTACTCACATGCAATTAATAGTACCAACCATTTATAGCTAGCTTGAGGACCTCCCTTCTTGAGAAAGAAAAGAGAAACCTTGTGCTCTGATACCAATGTAACATTTAATGGCCTAGTAACTTGTGTGTAGCAGAAAATAGCATGAACATAGTGAGCATTTCATTAGAATAGATTCCTAATGAGATTAACAAGAGTGCTTGGGTGGAGAGAGCAGCAAACAGTATAACACCTAGTTAGATAGCATGAACAATACTTCAAAAGAGAGAGAAATTAAGCAATTGACAACAGTTGAGGACCGGATTTGCATGGAGCCGGTCCCCCCTCCAAAAGGCTTTGTATTATGGTTTCTCCCATCAAGAGAGACATTTTACAATACAACTTCTTGTGTTCCTTCAATACTAGCTAGTGCAATGAAGATGGAAACTTCATGCACTACGCAAAACACTTATCAAACACAACATCAACTCCCTCGTGGTCTTAGACCCAAGACCTCACACACCTTCGAAGATGGTGAGAGCTAGCGGGGTATGAGAGTAGATTGAGAGGAAGAAGGAGTATTCTTACGAGAAAGATGTACATCTACTCACATAATGACTCATATTAGCATAGCCTAGCTTAGTAATTAGCATGGTAGAGGAGATGAGCATGCATTGAAGCTCGGCTCTCGGTTGGATTTGCATCACAAAGCCAAGAGTTGTTTTTGTAGGCCTCCCTTCTCACAAGCTTGGAGTAGGTGATAAGCTTTCCATTAAAGCTTGAGAAGGAGAGAGAGTCTTCTTTTCTTCACACATGAGATAGTGTGAGTGTGTGTGTCAATAATGCCTTGAAAAAATCAGCCCCCTCTCTCTCTTGGTCGACCCCCCTTGCTATTTACTCATGCTAGCATCCTATTGGACCTCCCCAGGCTTAGCCAATGACAATTAAGCAGCATAAGTGATAACCTTCTGACATGTGTCCCCCTTTCCCCTTTTGTGAGAGCTTTAGATAATTTAATAATTCAACTAAACTCTCATCGGACCCCTTTTGCCTCCTGGCCAATAGAAATCAGGCAAGCCATTGGGCTGCTGTTAACCCTCACGGCTCACGGACACCCCATCACCTACGACAGACGTGTATTATGTATTTGGTAGAGTCAGGTACCGGGCTTGTCGGACCAATAGGAAAAGGGTAAGAGTGATCGCCGATGAGAGGCACACTCTAACTGGGACATTCAAGGGATTAGTTGGCTAAGCATGGGTGCCCAAGTGTGAATGGGGTGAGCTCATATAAAAGCCAACTAAACCTAAAATTCACTCATTCTCTCATTTGTGCAATAGAAGAGTGCTCTTGCTCCATCTCCATTCCATCTTCTTCTTCTTCACCTCCTCGTGTGTGTGTGTATGTGAGAGAGAGAGAGAGAGAGAGAGAGAGAGAGAGAGAGAGGGAGAGGGAGAGTGTGTGTGCGATCGAGCATTACGAAGGCACAACGGCGGCGAAGCGGTTGAGCGCGGCACGACTGCAGCTTCTTCTTCATCGCGGCGAGGAATCCACCACGAAGGCGAGCGTAGAGCGGTGACTGACACACCCTTTGCTCTCTTGAGCTTGCTAGATTAGTCTTGTTGTGTGCTTGGAGCCATTTGTGGCTCGCACACGGTGTATCGGCAAGTCCCTTGCTTCGACAGTGCGGCAAGGAGCGCACATTTTTGGCGCCGCTGCCGGGGAATCGCCCTGCACTAAGCCCAAGAGGCACTTTGTGCTTCTCCTATGAGTTGTTTGTAGTAGGAAAGAAGAGGAAGAGGAAGAGGAATGAGTTGTTTTTCTGTAAGTTGTAAATTTCTTTGTTGTCTGCAAGTTCTGTGATTTCTGCATAATGTTGTGTTTTCTGTTTGCACACAGTCTTTGCACAATTAGTAGTCGTTAGCTTGTTTGCAATGAATGAATAAGTAGGAAGGCAATTAGCAATTTCTGTTTGCACACAGTCTGTACACAGTTTTCTGTCAAGGTTTGGCTGCACACAGTCTTTGCACAGCAAGGTAGTGAGAGAGGAAGTAGGTGGACAGTTAGCTCACTGTCAGTAAGCAGTTAACAGATTAGTCAGTGGTTAGCAGCACTGTTAGTAAGTAGATAAGGTAGTGAGATGTCTGTGAGCTGTTGACTGGGAGGTTAGGTAGGTGAGAGTGTGTGTGGGCAAGAAAGGGTCACCTGAACCGCGCGCGGTCATCGCCAAATTTTTTTATAAAAAAAACCAAAAATATTTAAGCGTGAGTGACTGGGGGGCTACACTAAAATTTTGATTGGGATCGGGATCATTTTCCCAAGCCCAAGCCCAGGCCCAGGCCCAGGCCCAGGCCCATGCCTCAGTCCTATGATATATACTAGACTCACTCTTATATATATACCCTACCCCCTCAAGAGGGAATGAGAGCATGTGGGGCAAGTCCTCCACTCTCCTCCCTTCTCTTCCCACTTGCACCCTTAGACTTTCTAATTTGGGCCTAGTTCCCTACTAGAAATTGACGGTTTTAGGGATTTCGAGGGCATAAAGTGACCAAACGGAGGGCTGTAAATCACGGCATGTCCCTCTGACCGAGACGCTCGTTTTGAGCTATCATACATTCTATTCTATAGTTGGGTCAAAAAAAAAGGACCAAAAAATCAAAAAATAAATAAATAAGAAAAGACTTGGGTTGCAAAACACCCAAAATTACTAGGTGAGCAGCCTTCACGGGCCCTCATTGACACTTCTAGGGGATCCAAGTCATATGAACCTACGCTCTGGACGAGTGTTAGAGCACGAGCATATTGGTAGTGCCTCCATTTATGCGGGCACCCATTATTCCTCCACCCTAGGTTCTGGACCTTCGGCCGGGACTCAAGGTAGCGCGACCCAAGATCCTCATATCGCGTCTAGTGATTCTTCCTCTGACTACGAAGTCATGGAGGGGTATCCTACACCAAACCCTGATAGTTCAAGTCAAGAAATGCATGCCATGGGCCCCCGGCCCGGGTCCAACGTGTTTAGCCACTTAAAAGAGACCCTTAGTAGAGCTACTCGCTCCGAACATGCGGTTAATGAAATAAATGAAGGGAGTGGGTAAGTAAATTTGTCATTCATGCCTAAAATGAACCCTATGATTCTTGAGAGTGTGCATTGTAAAGAATGAGGATGCAAGAGAGCTACACAAGGCAAGCACAAAGCACACAGAGATGGAAAGCTTCTTCTTCTTCTTCACAGAAAAGAGAGTACAAAATGACTAAGTGCTAAAGCTGAAAAGTAGCACATATGTACATGCGGTCACTAAGTGTGAACTCGCTAGAAGCGTACTAGGCTGGCACTATAAGTGTAGTCCAGCTGTAGAATCACTGGCAAAGATCTTCCGTGTCGGTCACCTAACGCGCCAGTGAGTAAATGCCGTAAGCGGCCAAGACCCGTAGTGGATGCCAGCTCAAGGTGTAGAGCTCGACATCTCAACACTCCCCCTCGAGCTCTGCATGTCGCAGAGTCCAAGCATAGTCCGGAAACGTCGAAGCTTCTCAGCTCCGAGGGCCTTGGTAAAGATATCCGCTATCTGCTCCTCTGTGTTGACGTAGACCAAGTCGATGTCGCTTGCCAACACTCGCTCTCGAACGTAGTGGTAATGGACCTCTATGTGTTTGGTCCTAGCATGGAACACTGGGTTCCTAGCCAACTGCATGCTGCTGAGGTTGTCACAATGAATGACAATCTGCTGGTCCACCTGCACTCCCAAGTCCTCAAGTAATGTGCGTAGCCAAGCTACCTCGCACGCCGCAACTGCTGCACCTCTGTACTCGGCCTCTGTGCTCGATAAAGCAACCGTAGGCTGCTTTTTGCTGCTCCAAGTAACAGCAGCACTCCCAAAAGAGAACATGAAGCCACTCGTAGATCTCCTATCAACAATGCTACCTGCCCAATCTGCATCTGTATACCCATACAATGCTAATGGTGCATCTGCTGCATAGAACAATGTGTAGTCAAGAGTCCCTTGCACATACCTAAGTGTGCGTCGTACTCCATCCAAATGTGGCTTCCTCGGAAGCTGCATGAACTGACTCTCCAAGCCTACTGTGTAGCTCAAGTCTGGCCTTGTGATAGTCAAGTAGATTAGACTACCCACCATCTTCCTGTACATATTGACATCCTCAACAACATCACCCTTCTCTGCACTGAGCTTTGCATTCACATCCAAGGGAATGGAAATTGGCTTACAATCAACCATACCATACTTTGACAACATGTCCAAAGCATACTGTCTCTGTGATAGCCATACACCCTCTGGAGTCCTGATCACTTCAATGCCAAGAAAGTAGCGCAACTCGCCTAAATCTTTCATTTCAAACTCCTGTTTGAGAAGACCCTTCACATGGTCAATCTCCATAGCATTGTCACCAACAATAATAAGGTCATCTACATATATGGTAATGACCACAATCCCCACATCACTCTCACGTACATAGAGTGAATGATCAGCATGAGCTCTCCTAAAACCAATACTGACAAGATACTTGGCAATCCTGTCATACCATGCTCTAGAGCCCTGCTTCAAACCATACAAAGCTTTGAGAAGTCTGCATACATAATTTGGGTAACCTGGATCGACATAACCAGGTGGCTGATCCATATACACTTCCTCTTGCAACTCACCATTCAAGAAGGCATTCTTTACATCCATTTGATGCATAATCCATCCTCTAGATGCAGCCACTGCTATGACAGCTCTCACTGTCGTCATCTTTGCCACTGGAGCAAAGGTCTCCTCATAGTCTATGCCATACGTCTGTGCATAACCCTTTGCGACCAGCCTTGCCTTGTGACACTCAATGTTACCATCAGCCTTATGCTTGGTTTTATACACCCATTTACAGCCAATAGCTTTCTTACCACTTGGCAATGGCACCAACTCCCATGTGTCATTTGCTTCCAATGCAGCCATCTCTTCATTCATTGCATCATCCCAATGCACATTTCCAACTGCATCCTCAAAACATGTGGGCTCCACATCCTGTATCACCTTAGCCATGTAGGCTTGGTGATGCGCTAGATACCCATCATAAGTCAATTTCTGAACTGGATTTCTGACTCTATTAGATCTGCGCGGTCCTGGGTCACTCCTTTGCCCCCTAGCATCTTCTTGTACTTTCCTTACACTAGGTGTCCTGACAGCCGGAATTCCAAATTCCTCATCAAGACTTTGTTCAGAACCATCTGAATCCATGTCTACATGTGAAAAACCTGATGATGCATCAGCCATAAAGGGAGGTTCATCAACCTTTTCCTTTCCTTTTCGTGATACATTCCCTGTACCTGTTGGTGGAGTAACCTGCGTACGTAGTCTACCATTCCATGGTTTCTCAACAGAGCCACGAGAAGAGGACTCTTGTGGTCCACTCAAAACCTGTGACTGTGGCCTCACATTTTGTACAACCACATCATCTTTCACATCAGCCCCAATAGTGCCATGTGCATTACTGTACCAGCTGCTCATCTCATCAAAGACTACATCTCTGCTCACTCGTAATTCTCGTGTAGTAGGATTGTAGCACCTGTACCCCTTTTGTTCAAGGGAATATCCCACAAGAATACATTTCTCTGCTTTAGGATCCAATTTCCTACGCAACTCATCTGGTACATGCACATAAGCTATGCAGCCAAACACTTTCAAGTGTGCCAAATCAGGCTTTGTACCTGTAAACTTTTCCTCAGGTGTTACATCATGCACCGCAGCTGTAGGTGTCCTGTTCATAATGTACACAACTGTATTTACAGCTTCAGCCCAGAAACGATGAGGCATGTTCTTCTCATTCATCAATGCACGTGCAACCTCTGCAATGTGCCTGTTTTTCCTTTCTGCGACCCCATTCTGCTGTGGAGTATATCTGCATGTAAACTGCCTGTGTATACCATGCATTCGCAGAAAATCTGAAAAATCATTGGAGAAGTACTCTCCCCCTCCATCTGACCTCAATGTCTTGATTTGCATATCTGTCTCCTTCTCAATCATGACTTTGAAGTCTTGAAAGTGACCAAACACTTCACTTTTGTTACGCATGAAGTAGACCCATACTTTCCTTGTATGGTCATCAATGAAAGAGACATAATACCTGCAACCATGTATACTTGCAGTATCGGTTGGACCCCAAACATCTGTGTGCACCACCTCAAGTGGCCTTTTACATACATTGCGCTCATGTGGAAATGAGCCCTTTGACTGTTTTCCAAACTGGCATGCTGCACACACTTTATGCATACCATCCACCTTGAATTTGGGCAAACCTTTTACAATCTGTTTTGATTGCATGCTGCGCAATCTCTACTCATTGACATGGCCAATGCGTTTGTGCCAAATGTCAACATCAGCCACAACACCTGTGCCCTGTGCAAATAATGCAGCTTTTACCTCAGGCATGTCTACATTCAGCGTAAACATTCTGCCCACACATTTTCCCTCTGTGATCAGCTTACAGCCATTCTGGAAATCTTCTACATAACAGCCATTTGGATTGAAGCGAACCTGCAAACCCTGCTCAACCATTTGTCCAACAAAAACAAGATTCTTTGTAATGTTTGGGACATGAAGTACATCTGCTAAGTACTTTGATTTCCCACTCTTCGTATTTAGAGGTATGTCCCCTACATGAGCAATGGGGTGAGCTATGTCATCTCCTGTCTGCACATAGCCTGACACATTTGGTTTGCGCATATCTCTAAACCACTCTCCACGAGACGTCATGTGATTAGAGGCACCTGAATCCACATACCAAACATCATCTTGGGTGGAATTCTCTGCAGTCATTGTATTCATTACATGCTGCATAACAAACATGCGCTCGTTTTTGCTGTCATCTGCATCTCTGCTAGTAGATGCATAGTTGCCCTGTTCTCTCTTTCTACTTGCTTTTCCCTTTGGACAGTCACGTGACATGTGACCTCTTTCACCACAAGTCCAACATTCTCTACTATCTGGAGTATCTTGCTGCCTGCTTGATCCTGCACCACGACCTCTTTGACTCCCCCTGCCTTGAGACTGGTTTCCCCTGCCACCTGTATTGTTTTGATTTGATTGACCTTCCAGAAATTGGCCCCTGCAACCCCTTGGGCCTCGACCACGACCTCTACCTCTACCTCTGTTGGAGTTAGAATAGAAGGCCTGTTCAGAATTATTTCTGCCATGAGAAGAAGATGTGTCAAGGTTCTTCTCCTCAAGAATAAGCATAGAAATCAAATCTTGGAACACGGGGATGTCGTCTCTTGTATTCATGGAAGACCTAAAATGTACATACTCATCTCCTAGACCATCCAAGCATGCACGGACAATGTCATCGTCTTCCACTGAGACTTTAATAGATCCAAGAGCCTCAATGATACTCTTGATCTTCAAGGCATAATCATTGATTGAGAGGTTGTTCCTCTTAACCTGATTTAGCTCCGACTTTAGTTGAAGCTTCCTGGCCTTGGTGTTCACCTCGAACACTCTGCCTAAGTTTCTCCATGCAATGGCGGGGGTTTCAACATCCTGTAGATAGCCCATCATGCCATCTGTGATGCTCATAGAAAGCCAATACATCACTTTGCTCTGGCCTTGTTGCCAGTCCCTCAAAGCTTTCCTTTGTTCTGCTGTAGCATTTGCCTCGGGAATCTCTGGTTCCTTTTCATTGTCTCCTTCTACATAGTCCCAATAACCTTTTCCTTTTAGGAAATTTGTTATTCTGAACTTTCATGCAGGGTAGTTATTTTTCTCAAGCTTCTTAGTAACAATCTGACTGAAACCGTCAGACATCTTGAAGCACTAAGACAAAATAGCTGCAATCTGCAAAAACCTGCAAATCTGCTGAACCTGCTATCGTGGTTCCTGTAACGCTTTCTACACTCAACGAGTGTCCACAATTAAGCGTTTCACAACCACTGTACTTGTACAGTAAATCTTTGTATACTGCACTTTGGAGACCTGTTCAGAAACTTGTGCGAGAAACTCGGCATCTGGTCGTGGATTGCGAACGAAGGGATTGTGATGCTCTTGCTCTCTTAGCCTCTGTTGCCTGCACCAGGCTCTGATACCATGTAAAGAATGAGGATGCAAGAGAGCTACACAAGGCAAGCACAAAGCACACAGAGATGGAAAGCTTCTTCTTCTTCTTCATAGAAAAGAGAGTACAAAATGACTAAGTGCTAAAGCTGAAAAGTAGCACATATGTACATGCGGTCACTAAGTGTGAAATCGCTAGAAGCGTACTAGGCTGGCACTATAAGTGTAGTCCAGCTGTAGAATCACTGGCAAAGATCTTCCGTGTCGGTCACCTAACGCGCCAGTGAGTAAATGCCGTAAGCGGCCAAGACCCGTAGTGGATGCCAGCTCAAGGTGTAGAGCTCGACATCTCAACATGCATGTGAATGTTCCATCCACTGCACCTCCTGATCCTTTAGGACTATCTCCCTCTGAGGTTTTACTACCCGATGGTAGGAGTCTTGCCGAAGTACAAGAGATCGAACGCTATATGCAAGCAACAAGGGAGAGGGAAATTGAGAACCTACGAAGGCTAGAACAAAGTCGAGCCCTGAAAGCAAAGGCTCCTATGACAACAATCATGCCAGCCGAGCAACCGAGTGCTCCCAAGGTAGCAATCACGGAGGGGCAAGCTATGGGGAGCAATAATGCTTCCACTTCAAGGGAAACCTCCAGCACGCCAGGCCTAGATGGGATATTCCTAAACAAAAATTGGGAGTATGACCTACAAGCAGAAGCTTTAACTGATCGGTACACAGGACACACCTATCATGTGGGTTGGTTAGATGTTCTACAATCCACATCGGGTGCTACTAGCATAGATGAGCAACAACAGAAAGTCTGTGATGTCCTCCATAGGATTGTCGAGTTAGAAGGACAGAACACAGGGATCAACATGCCTTCAACAGGCCTAATGAGATTCTTGGATACGGGAAAGGCCAACCAACCAACCCTGTCACAAATGGAGACTCCCTCAGTGAGACCCATTGATCCTCCATATGTTGTTTCGCCAGGAGCCTCAGTACAATCTGAGCCCACAAGTGGCAGCTTTACCTTCCCAGATCTAGCTCATCTTTCTCTTAATGACACTACGGCTACCATGCATATCCCAATGGTGAGCATGACAAGAAGTACACCATGGAGTTCATTTGTTAACACTGCGCCGATGCCTAGTAGCACAGTGCCCCCAACTATACCTACATGTATGTATCAATCATGTGCACCTGTCGTACCTCAGCCTCATGTAGCTCCTACACCTCCGATTATTCCAAGAGCTTACAATCCACAATGGAATTATCCAAGCTCTTATACAAGTGGATCCATGCCATTTAATAATAACATGCCATATCAGGCACCCCCTATGCCTAGGGCCACGCCTGTAAACTTTGGACCACCGTCTGGTACACCACCATACGAAATTTGGGACCCAAGAGCCGCGCGTATGCCAAGGCCAATGCCAACTTCCATCTCACATGTGGTTCCAGGAGCACATACACCCATTATACCTGCTCAAATAGGAGATTTGGAAGCATTTGCTCAAACTATCGGCCGCTCTATTGTGGAAAACATGCGTAGTGCACCTGATAGAGAGCCTAGGAGCAAGGTAGTTCAAGTAGCTAAGCTCACACAAAAATTCAGTGGAGACGGAGATGCTAGAAAGCATATGGAAGTCTTTGAACATGTGTGCGATTACTTGGAAGAGCACAATGAGCTACATAAGTGTAAGGCTTTGAGTTTGACCCTAAGCGGAAAGGCTGGAGATTGGTATAGAACCTTAAGAGTAGAAGAGAAAACGATCTACTCTACTCTTAGGAGAATGTTCTTAAAAGAATACATAGGAGAGGGAGTACTTTGGGGTGTAGCCTCTCAGCTCCAGAAAGCCCAACGAGAAGAAGGTGAATCCGTGAGAGACTTCATTAGTCGCCTAAAGAATTTGAATTCTTGATGCAATCCAAACGAGCGATTCAACAACAACCAATTGCTCGATAGATTCATTAGGGGACTACGACACGAAAGTATCTATAATGGCCTAGTCATTAGAGGTATCACTACTTGGGAAGCATTCACCATGAATGCAATCCAATTGGAGGATAATTTAATGATTGCAGGAGAAAGAGTGTCTGCCGAGCCGAAGTCAAGTAGCTCGCAAGCATCAGGGCATGAGCCAATGAAGATAAAGCCAATCGTGAAAGAGCAAACGATATCTGAGATGACTTTGGCAGATCTCACCAAGGCCATCCAAGAAAGCCTTAGGGGTAATCGTGCTCCACAAAACACTCATATGTATCCAAGAAGGGATCAACAATGGTGCTCAATTTGCTTGGGCCCACATACTACGAGTGAATGCCCTACTTTCAGAGTAAAGTTTAACGGGACTTGTAACGCGTGTGGTAGGTATGTCCATCAAGCGAAGGATTGCCTAATGCTTAAACACATCATGGAAAATAGACCGCCTATAGCTTGGGCAGACTCACCTCGAGTTCCTGCATTGATGCCTACCCCACCCATGGAGCAACAGTTGCCATTACAGCACATGGTCCCTAGAACCCAAAATGTGGTCCAAACCACACCGTTGCCACCTCCAGTGCTAGGACCGCAACCCCCTCATCCAAGAGTTACACCTATGAACCAAATAGGTTGGGAGTCATCTAGTACTTATGTAGATTGCGAAGGGGACATAGACCCTAGTATCACCTATGGAGTCGACATGCTTGAGGAGTGTCCCATGTACTATATGGAAGACCATTGGGGACAAATCAAACCGGTATATCAAGCTACTGCGCTAGCAGCAAGAGGCCAAAACATTAATAGTTTTTCCAGGAGACCACCTCTTCAGTGCTACGAATGTGGTGGACCACATCGAGTAGCTGAGTGCCCCATTAGAATGCAAAAGAATACTGCACTAATGCAAACAAGTCAAGGGAGTGCATTGGCAATGCCAATACTCATTTGTAATCGTTGTGGCATAGATTATTTGATCACACAGTGTCCTAACAATCCAAACGCACCGAAAATCACACCATTGAACATAATAGAGATCGTTGATGGGACACCACCAACTATAAACATAGCACCAGTGAATGCACTCACACGATCGATGCTCCAAAAGCAAAATTACATCCTCGAAGAGAGAGATGCTGCATCCATTGGCCGAGCGAGAAAGAATAAAACACGAAGAAAGAAATCCCTTAATGCTTCTAGCTCAAAACCTAGTTCAAAGACTAACATAGGGACAGGAGAGGATCCCGTGTATATGAATGACCCTGAGGATGACTCAGATTCGATAGAGACCACGGAGACCAAAACTGTTACTACAAAGGAAAAAGCCAGTGAGAAGGATCACGAGAGGGACTTACGACGAGCACCAAAAGAGTATTCAAAGTTAAACCACCCAGTGCGAACCCCAAAGATAAGCCACGAGAGGCAAAAAATGAGGATTGCAAGAGAAAGATTGGAACCTATCCAAACCCAACAGTGGAAATTGAACGAGTCCAACAACTGAGGGGTTTGGTGGAAGAAACTCAACGAACATTAGAACCTGAACCCAAACATATCCAGATGTCGGACACAGTGTTTCCCACACAAGTTCAACCTCACAAGAACTACAGACCGTTAGCTATACCCAGTATCATTCGGGAAGAGAGTGAGGGTAGGACATCTGAAAGTGGACACACACCTTTCCTACTAGAGAGAATGTTTGGTGAGGGAATACTAGACCCCCTTGAGGAAGTGGAGATTCCATCTTCACCATTCTTTTGTTAGGGTCCTACGTCCCACAAGATGCCATTAAATGTTGCCAAATTGATGGATTTCATGTCTTCAGAAGTTAGAACCACCATCATCTCCAAACTATATAAAGACCCCGAGCTAGTCTCAGCTCTTCGAGCCTTCCTCAATGGAGAATTACAGGCCGGATTACCACAGTTTGCACATATGAACAAACCTGACTCGGTAATGAATGATGAGGAACATTTAGCACCACCATCTGACCTAGCGGGACATGAATCTGTAATTGAAGTACCCGTTAACAAGTTGGGGCAATGCTTTGAAGGTGATGAATCTAATGCTACTCTGCCAATCACTACTAAAGGATTAACTGTAAAGGGAGTCCTGGACGGTGGTGCGGGAGTCAGCATGGTGACAAAGAGTTGTTGGGAGTCTATGGGGCGACCTCACCTTGAAGCCACAAGCATAGTGGTAAAAATGGCTAATGGATCTATTGTTACGCCTATTGGAATGCTTAAGGATCTCAGGATCAAGGTCTTGGGACACAAGGTAAGGCAGACTTTCATTGTTATGGATTTTTCCAAGCATCCTATGTCATTTGAGATGATCTTAGGGCGTCCATTCATGAGGGAAGCAAAAATGGTGCATGACTGGTCCAAAAACCACGTCTACTTACAGTTCCAAGACTCTGTCATTTGAGTTGATCTTTTAAGTGGTCGAACGCATCCTCTAGGAATAAATTCATCATTGATAATCGATCAGACACAACAATTCACTCAGCTCCATTACAGTATTGTTACACGTGTAACGAAGACACGGATATTGGGGAGAACTCTCCTTATATGGATATCCTACCCGGAATGGCTGAGTCAGACAATGTCGATTGGGTACACCTAGCGGAAACTATAGATACATGGGGAGCTAGAGGAACAACCTGGGTAACACTAGATGGGGAAGAGATACCACACATTGCACCAGTAAACATGTCAGGTGTAGCGCATGTAACATCCGATGATAAGAAAGAGGCACACCTACCTGAGAGTGAAACTGATGATTCCTCAAAGGCTTCAGGCCAATACACATCAGAAACGGAATCTCAGGGAGAAATGGATTCAAAACCTGAGGAAACATCGAGTGAGCCAAGTATAGAAACTGAACACTCAAGGTCTAGTACGACCATCTATGGTAATTTATATGAGAGTGAAGAAGATACAAGCGAAGACCTATCAAGCGAGTCGAGTTCAAACATTTACCAAAATCAAAACCTTAACAAGAAACAAAGGTCATATAAGAGACGACGATATCGAGAAAATGTGAGAGCTAGGATAAACAAGGAAAGATCTACTACAGAATGGCTTAGCTATCTAGGGGCATGTGATGCTCATCGAAAGCTAGTAGACAATTGGGGTGAACATCTCCAAAGTGTCATGTGGTGCAGCCCACGACTCATTGACCTCTCTCAATTGGAGGTTACAGAGCCGAAATTGAGTCGAACTATAAGAAGACGTCAAAACCGAGAGTTAGCACAACAACAAAAGGAGGCAGAACTAAAAGAAAGGTCTCCGTCAGGACAAGAGCCTGCTGACTTACATACGGCTCCTGAACATTTTAAATCTTATACCACGGGGGAGCGAAAGGTTGTGTATGCCAAAGCCCAACGAATACCTACCAATGGAAGCAGTGGAGTCTATGATGGTCCACCGGTAGTTAAAGAGATAGAATTAGCAGAACCAGGTGAGGAGTCTAAACCAGTCTTTATTGCTCAAGACCTTACCGAAACTGAAGAGGCTGTACTTAAGGAGCTCCTCAAGGAATACAAGGATATCTTTGCTTGGACATATCATGACATGAAGGGCGTTCCACCTTCTGTGGTGCAACATACAATTCCCATGATCAACACTGCTAAACCCGTCCAGCAATGACCCTATCCAATGAATCCTAAGTACGCCAAAAGTGTACAAGAGGAGATTGAAAAACTTATCCAATGTGGATTCATATACCCTATTGAGCACTCAGAATGGGTTTCTCCAATAGTCATTGTGCCAAAAAAGAATGGGAAACTAAGAGTGTGCGTGGACCTCAAGAAAGTTAAAGCAGCCACTAGGAGAGATCATTATCCCTTGCCATATTCAGAACATGTGCTTGAAAGAGTTGCGGGCAAGGAAGCTTATAGCTTTTTAGATGGGTACTCTGGTTACAATCAAATCACAATTGCATTAGAGGACCAAGCTAAAACTGCTTTTATCACAGAGTTTGGAGTGTTTGCATTTCGTGTTATGGCTTTTGGCTTAACGAATGCCCCTGCTACATTCCAATGATTAATAAGCACTGCGTTTAAAGAATTTCTAAGGGAGTTTTGTGAAGATTTCCTAGACGACCTTTGTGTTTATTCTTCTTGGGAGAAGCATTTGTTATGAAAAATATTTGAAAGGTGCAGATTTTATCGCATCTCATTGAACCCTTTCAAATGCCAATTTTGGGTTAAGCATGGAGTCATTCTAGGGCATATAGTGTCCAAGAACGGGATATCCACAGATGAGAGTAAGATTAAAGCCATTGCCGATTTGCCACCACCTACTAACTATAAAGGAGTTCAAAGATTTATGGGCCATGTTGGTTATTATCGAAGGTTTATTTTAAACTTTGCCGAGATAGCGCGTCCATTGTACAAGCTTCTTATCGAGTTTCACTGGACGGAAGAATGTCATCAATCTTATGAGTTATTAAAGAAGGCCCTAACAAGTGCTCCAATCCTGCGAACACCTGATTGGAATGTACCTTTTCATGTGCATATTGATGCATCAAATTTTGCTATTGGGTGTGTTCTAACTCAACCAGGAGAACATAAATTGGACTACCCTATTAGCTTTGCAAGTCGCCAATTAAATGATGCCGAGATCAACTACACTACTACAGAGCGCGAAGGTCTAGCTATGATTTACGCAGTAAAGAAATTTCGCTATTACATTCTTGCTACAAAGTTTGTGTTTTATGTTGATCATCAAGCATTGCTATATTTGGTAAACAAGCCGTGTTCCACAGGTCGAATTACACGATGGTTGTTAATTCTTCTTGAGTTTGACTTCATCGTTGTTGTGAGGCCTGGGAGGAAACATGTCATGGCGGATCATTTATCTCATATCCCTAATGGCAAAGCTCCTACGGGGGTTGATGATGAATTGCCTGATACTCCTTTGTTCATTGTTGAGACAATGCCTGAATGGAGTGAAAAGATTGTTAACTTCTTAGTTAATGGTTTTCCACCCAAAGAACTGCGAAAAGACATAGCTCGAAAATTAATCAAGGAATGCGAATCCTATTGCTTACTGGCTGGAACTCTCTATAAGAGAGGAAAAGATGATGTTCTTAGATGCTGTGCCCGCGAGGATGAGTATTTATATATTCTACAAGAGGCACACATGGGCGTAGCTGGTGGTCACTTTTCAGGAAAGTTGACTGCCCGAAAGATCTTACAGTCAGGCAATGGGTGGCCCACTCTGTTTAAGGATGCATCACTTTTTGCAAAGGGATGTGATGAATGCCAACGCTTCAACAAGCCACAAAGAAGGGATAGGATGCCTCTACATCCCATCAAGGTAACCCAACCATTTGAAAAGTGGGGCTTAGACTTTGTAGGACCGATTAGTCCGGCTGCACGTAACACGCAATCACGATATATCATTGTCGCTACCGACTATGTAACCAAATGGGCTGAAGCAAAAGCAACACGAAAGGCGGATGCAAAAACAACAGCTAAGTTTCTCTTTGAGAACATTATCACTTGTTTTGGATGCCCCTTTGAACCTGTGAGTGACAATGGAACTCATTTTATAAATGAAGTAATAAAAGAACTCACATCAAACTTCATGATATCTCACCACAAGTCTACACCCTATTATCCCCAAGCAAATGGCCAAGCTGAGAGTACCAACAAAACTCTCATCTCCATTTTGACAAAGACAGTCGAGGCTCATCGCACTGATTGGGACCTAAAGCTTACATCAGCTTTATGGGCTTATCGTACTGCGTATAAAGTTGCTATTAATTGCACACCATCTAAGATGGTGTATGGACAAGAAGCAGTTATGCCATGGGAGTTTGTCATTCCTAGTCTTCGAGTAGCTTCTCAAGAAGGTTGGGATGGTAACCCCTTAGTGGAGCGATTATATATCCTAGAAAGGCTAGATGAAGAAAGACAATTAGCTGTGCGAAATGATCTAGTGGAGAAGGATAGGAGAAAGAAGTGGTTTGATAGCCATTTAAAGAATAAAGACATCAAGGTTGGTGATAAAGTTCTTATGTAAGGGGTACGTAATGAAAAGAAGAAATTGAAATACGCTGGTAAGGGACCATATAGAGTGTGTGAAATTACTCCGCAAGGTACCATTCGTGTGGAGACTCTAGATGGAGTTGAAACCATTGGATTCCTTAATGGGAGTAAATTCAAAAGATATTATGATCCTCTAAGCCAGGAAGAGTTGCAAGCCATCCATCAAAAGAAGGCTGCCAAGGAACAAGCAGAGCTTAAAAAAATCCAAGCAAGAGTTGAGGCTCGAGAACGACAACAACGTCTTAGACGCCAACGAGAGGCTAATCTGGGAATCATGCAAGAATTTTTCAAGGACACAGATGACGACTCATTAGAATCTGAGCCACCCCTACGATACCCAATTGAGCTAAATAGCCCCTATGGGAAAGTACTATACAATGCCTTATTAGATACGGGAGCTAAACACAATTGGTTATCCTATGTAGTTTGGTGTCAATTAGGGAAACCGACCTTATCCCTGAGTACGATGCAAGTCAAGGGCATTAATAAAAAGAAAACTGCTATTCTTGGAGTCCTTCAGACCTCTGTTGTCTATGAAAATGGAAGCATAGTGCAGAGGTTTCTAGTCATGCCCACAGGAGCTATGGAAGGCAACGTAAACCTGGGATGCACGTGGATGTTGGAAACCAAATGCACTATTGATTGAGATACTGGTAGTGTCACGACACGACCACCGACTCTTACCCCTATCATTCAAGCAAAGTCACCTACGTTGCAAACTCTAGCAAAGTTGAAGGATAACCAACATTCACAAGCCAAGGTGGTTAACTCGTCTTTGCCGGCTACCCATGAATCTAGCACTTCAACACTTGTAGTTGTAGCAAGCAGTAAT
This sequence comes from Adiantum capillus-veneris, assembly GCF_014529385.1. NCBI lineage: Eukaryota > Viridiplantae > Streptophyta > Polypodiopsida > Polypodiales > Pteridaceae > Adiantum > Adiantum capillus-veneris. Next base: position 21,146,571 of record NC_140946.1, read on the forward strand.
TGCAAGTACTCAACCTGCACAACCTAAGAGTACATATCAATGGGTCCCCAAGGCCTTACTTCCAACTACCTCAACCCTCCCATCCATTCCAAGAAAAAATTTCCCGGGAAAACCAAGAGCGCGCCCTAGGAGAGTCAAGACCAAATCACGATGGATTCCAAAACAACTATTAGAAGCCCAAGGCTACTATGATGGAAATGAGCAAATTTGGGTACCTAAACGTAAAATTTGTCCTTCCCTATCGACAACAAACCCATATGAGTCAAACAGTGTAATGCTAAAGCCAATGGCAGACCGTGGGAAGGGAAAGATCACAGAATGCTACACACCTAGTCCAGAGCTAGTTTGAGCTCCAAGGCAAAACCAATTTATTCCACCTAGCTCAGGAAGGGGGGAGTTCCATGAAGCTTCTAGCTCCTCATGTAATACATCCATAGAGGTAAAAGCTTCTACATAGCCTCCATCTATAGTAGTGGACCTCCATGAAGCTACAAAAGAATCCACACCTCCCAGTGTTCAAGAATCACCTGATGAACCACTTCAAGTTCGATCCTGGGAGAGTACCTTACCACCCTTGCAACTTGATGAGGCACCTAGGGTAATAGAAAACTACTGGCAAAATCCCTCACCTATTACCAACTGGAACAATTGGTTTCAAAGGGTGACGACATCATTTCAAACGATATGATCTACCCAAGGAAGGAGGGAGTGTTTGTGGACATCCATCATTCACTTGCTTCCCTCTCAAACTTTCTCCCTGACCTCTTAATCTCCGATCTTAGGGAATGTATATATAAAGCCTTATACTCACAAAAACAAGATAAAAAAGTAAAAGAGCAAGAGCCATAACACAAATCATAAAAACAAATTATGCACAAGAACACGACCCTTGTAATATTTGCACTCTAACCATCATCTATTTGCGTGTACAGATATGGCTAGTACGCTAGAGTCATCCACTCCTGCCTTGGGTGAGAGGTACCCTCGTTACTTTTCACAAATATTTCACATGGTCTTTCCAGTGCTTGCATGTGAATGGGATTTGATAGGTACACTAGCATGTGAGAGGAATTTTGAGGAGTTAGAATGGCTGATACGTCTCTTGACCACGTCTGATCTATACTTAGTAGAGAGCGTTTCTCCCATTGCACAAGCCTACCCTTTTGACCAAGATGACTATAGGCGACTAGTGACCTTCTTAGTAAACATGGGCACCTATGATGAAGAAGAAAATTTACACGACTACACGGATGGCACATATGGTCTCATGGATGATGACTTTGTTTATCTCGACGACGAAGATAGGGATTTAGCCTTAGGGTTTCCCCCCAACTTCTACAATATCCTATTCCCTTAACTCTCTAGGGGGAGTGCAAATAATTAGGTTAGGGTTCCTTATGTTTTTTTGTTGTGTTCAATAAGTGTTGGTACCTTTTTCCACTAATGTGCCTCCTGGAGGTATTCCTTTTGTTTCCTAGTGTGTACAGGAGCGTGTTGCTATTGGTAGGATTTGGACCTTCATGGAATCTTTATCTCGACTAACTCTTCAAATCAAGCGCGACCATCGACACAAACAGGTGTTTCTTGTCCATTAGCATTGCCCCTTATCTTTTTTGCATCTATGATTGTCAACTTTAATTGTGATTGGTAGCCTAATATTCACCGCATTTGCTTAGTATCAAACATTTAATTCAATGTAATTTTTTGTCATAATCACTTGTCTAGGTTTAAAAATCAAGCAGTCCGACAAACTAGTTTGACCAAGTTAGGTGTTAGAAATCTTCTCTTCATACCATGGGGAATGCCTTCCTCATAATTAATGGTTACTTAGGTTCTTAATCCAATTTAGGCAGCATTGTGTGAAATGTACTAGGGCTTTCTAGTGGGCTTGACCCTATTGACCTTTAGCTTAAGTATTATAAAGGGAGTTTACTAGTGTGATGAGCCTAGGGAGGTGTATCAGTGTTATATGACCCCCCAAAGTTACAAAATTAAAATGCTGAAAAAGAACAAACAAAAAATCAAAGTGCCACACTGTAAAATCTTAAGCTGGAAGAGAAATCTCAGCTTGATTTGGTACTTCACTCACATGTATTGCCTATGGTACTAGAGCCCTAGAGGTTCCCAGTATGGGCGCTTTTACTTGAAAAGCAAAAAACCCAAGGCATACAAAATAAGCACACACATCAAAATTGAATCACTGTGAAAAGACTTTGGGGGGTCAAAGAAAAAGTAATCAGTCAGGCGATAATTTCATGAGAAATTCCTTTTATGGTAGCTTAACTACAAGGTCTTCTAGATATAGCCTCTAGTCAGCCCTCGAACATGAATACTTGGCTCTTGCGATTAAACAACTTAATTGACCACAGAAAATTAAGAAGCTTACCCATGGTATTAATATTCGATCTCTAGTGCCTTTCGACCGTCAAATTAGCGACCCCAGACTTGTTTAATTTTTTACCTTTACATCTGTTTATGCATTTGATTACATTTCAATTTAATGTTCATTGCTGACAAATTGTTTGAAATTCTTTTACCAATCAATTTGTCTACCTAAAACTGCATATGCTTTTTAATCACTTATGAGAATGCAATTACTGTGCCAATGTTGTTTGATTTTGCAGTGACTGAAGAAGGCTAAGGACATTCATCTCAAATGCTCTTCCACCTCGACGAACGAGCTTCAACTCAATAGCTTCCGAGGACAGAATCTACATCAGGAAGGGGGGCATGTTAACCCTCACGGCTCACGGACACCCCATCACCTACGACGGACGTGTATTATGTATTTGGTAGAGTCAGGTACCGGGCTTGTCGGACCAATAGGAAAAGGGTAAGAGTGATCGCCGATGAGAGGCGCACTCTAACTGGGACATTCAAGGGATTAGTTGGCTAAGCATGGGCACCCAAGTGTGAATGGGGTTAGCTCATATAAAAGCCAACTAAACCTAAAATTCACTCATTCTCTCATTTGTGCAATAGAAGAGTACTCTTGCTCCATCTCCATCTCCATCTTCTTCTTCTTCACCTCCTCGTGTGTGTGTGTGTGTGTGTGTGTGTGTGTGTGTGTGTGTGTGTGTGAGAGAGAGAGAGAGAGAGAGAGAGAGAGAGAGAGAGAGAGAGAGAGAGAGAGAGAGAGAGAGAGGGAGAGTATGTGTGCGATCGAGCATTACGAAGGCATGATGGCGGTGAAGCGGTTGAGCGCGGCACGACTGCAGCTTCTTCTTCATCGTGGCGAGGAATCCACCACGAAGGCGAGCGTAGAGCGGTGAGTGACACACCCTTTGCTCTCTTGAGCTTGCTAGATTAGTCTTGTTGTGTGCTTGGAGCCATTTGTGGCTCGCACACGGTGTATCGGCAAGTCCCTTGCTTCGACAGTGCAACAAGGAGCGCACAGTTGCTGAATGCTCATTGGTCCCCTTGGGAGACTGTTCGATAGTCTTCTAGAGAGCTTAATTCTTATTGGTTCTTTTATTAAGTGTTTTTAAATTAATTAAACTAGATTTACTCTAGCCTAATTCTCATTGGTCCACCTCCAAGGCCATCCAATAGGACTTGAGTACACCTTGTGGGCATCTGGGCTAGGGAGCTGACATGTGTCCCTCTTTCCCCTTGTGTACAAAGGGAGCTTGTGTGTGTGTGTATGAGTTTCTCTCTCATCCCCTACTTCTTGGGCTCGCCCCCTCCTATGTAGGGTTTGACAAAGACTTTTGGGACACACACAAAGCATCCAATTTTCCTTGAAGTTGACCTTTGGACACAACTTAGAATTTTGGAACCTTAGTATTTTGGAAGTCTTAATGGGCTGAACCTTAAGGTCTTTTAAACCCATTGTTGCACATAGCTCTTTTGCAGATGCCCCCCCCTTTGGATCCCTATTTTCCCTCCTTTGGATCCCTACTGTGGCTAGTCTGCTGACTTAACCAATATTCTAGCTTTTTCTCCCCTTGCACTTCCCCATATTAAATGATCAGTTTAACATGAGAAAATCATTTAGGAGAATTAGATATTGATTATTATGACATGGTATATGTGTGTGTGTGTGTTTTGTGGGAGGGGGAGGGGAGACTCGACACTTAATGACCCCTAAGCGGTGGGATCGGCAAGTCGAGGTTGAAGAGCACATATCTCGAGATGGAGGAAGGGTGGAAAAAAGTCAATGGCGGTAGAAGCTAGAGATTCGAACCCATCACCTTGAGGTTGGTAGTGTGGTGAGCTAACCACGTTGGCGCGTGTAACTTGTTAACACCCAAGGGAATTCACTTTGTTATAAAGCTGATCACTGTTTACCGCTTCTCATGTCCTTGTATACTTTTTGTGTCCGTGTTTACTTTTCTTGTCTTTGTTTACTTTTTTTGCATCCAACGTCTGCGCGTGTCTTTGGTTTCGTGTTCGCACTTCTCCGCCGTTGATCCCACCACCTTGGCTTCATTTAATATCCCATGCTAGATAGTGCTTACGGAGGGGAGAGGAGGGGAGGGGGGGGCCTCAACACTATATGGCACGGGCATGCTCAAATGGGATCAAGGGTGGAGATGAGAATAGTGAGGCGCGTGCATTATAGGCCGTGCAATCGGACATCCCAAATTTACAAATTTGCGCGACTCGAATTTACAAGATTGCATGGTCCGAATTTACAAAAGTGTCTCGAATTTACAAATCGACCCTCATTTACATATGTGGCATTGAAATGCCACATACTTCAGTGAACGCATATGGGTGTGGTGGTTAGAGCACATGCATTGCATGGGGGAGGTTGTGGGTTCAAGGCTCAAGGTGTGGAGTCGAATTTACCTACTGGCCCGAATTTACGTGCTGGCCCAAATTTACTTTTCGCCCCAAATTTACGTGGTCGTCCGAATTTACAAAAATACATCCGACGACCCGAATGACCACCACCGTTGATCCCATTTGAAAATGCCGGTGCCAAATAGTGCAGATTGCTGGTTATAGTAATTACTTAGAGCAGTTTCACACAGAGGGGATTGCAGGGGTAATTTTGTGCTCATCTATTTTGTAAGCATTTGCTCAACGAAGCTTTTGCATTGTGCAAGTCCATCAACATTGTGCAAGTCCATCAACACTCATATTAGCATAGATTAGCTTAGTAATTAGCTTGATAGAGGAGATGAGCATGCATTGAAGCTTGGATATTGGTTGGATTTGCATTACAAAGCCAAGAGTTGTTGGTGTAGGCCTCCCTTCTCACAAGCTTGGAGTAGGTGATAAGCTTTCCACTAAAGCTTGAGAAGGAGAGAGTTTTCTTTTCTTCACACATGAAATAGTGTGAGTGTGTGTGTCAATAATGCCTTGCAAAAATCATCCCCCTCTCTCTCTTGGTCGACCCCCCTTGCTAATCTAAACGTTGGGGGTACCATCATTGCATAGCTCCAATGACCAACAAAATTATCAATCCGGAGGGATGAGCTACTCAACTAGGGTATGGAAACACTCACACGATTAGTGAGCTCAAGCTCATTTGTTGGGAGCACTCTTTGGTGAGAGCTCTTGACGTGTGTGGCTATGGAGTCCTTGAGCTTCTCCTTGCTCATGTGATTTGATTAACACTAATCAATGCTTAATTCTCTTTCACTATACCTCTCTCATGCTTCTTGTGATTGCTAATGATTGAAGAGTGCTGTTGCTCCATCTCCATCTTCTTCTTCTTCATGTCCTTGTGTGTGTGCGTATGCGAGAGAGAGAGAGAGAGAGAGAGAGAGAGAGAGAGAGAGAGAGAGAGAGAGAGAGAGCATTGCGACAACAACATGGCGGCGGCGAAGCGGTTGAGCGCGGTGCAACGATGGCTCGTTCTTCTTCGTGGCGAGGAATCCTCCATGATAGCAAGCGTAGAGCGGTGAGTGACACAACATTGCCATCTTTGAGCTTACTAATTTATGCTAGTTACGTGCTTGGAGCCATTTGTGGCTCGTGCACAGTGTATCGGCAAGTTCCTTGCATTAACACGTGCGATAGACGTGCACATTTTTGGCGCCGTTGCCGGAGAATGCCATACACTAAGCTTGAATGGCACTATGTGCTTCTTTGTGGTGCAATTTCAATTGTAGGAAAGGTAAAGAAGGAAGGTGTGTGTGTTGAAAAGAAGGAGTTTGTTTTGCTGCCGTGTATTATTTTGTTAATAAGGAATTGAAAGGTATTGTGTGTTTTCTCTGTTATAAGGTGTTAGTATTAAGGTTGTAGATCCATAATGTTAGTTCTGTGTAAAGTACAGTAAGTATGAAGTAGATCTGTTAGAGCCAATGAAGTGTGTTAGTGTGTAATAGCAGGTGTATTAGTTGTAAGTAGGTAGGTAGAGTGTGTGTGTGTGCTCGAACGCACAACGCAATCGCGTCGACCTTATCCCAAAAAAATAAAAAATAAAAAAATAATATATTTTTTTAAAGGTAGGACCGGGAATATCTCCCACACCCAAGCCTAGACCCAAGCCCAAGCTCACGCTCAGATTCAGGCCTCAGTCGCCCTTTAAAATTACATATTTTAGCCTCACATGTAGCTAAAAATCAACTTTTTTGAGGACCAACGGAGCTTCAGGTGACCGAACGTTGTGCTGTAAAGCACACCACGATCCTCTGAGTGATACGCTTGTTTTGAGCTATCACACACTTTAATCAAAAAACCGATTATTAAAAAAACATCAAAAAATGAGGAAAAACGAACACCTAAAAAAGTAAGCGGTTAACCTTCGAAGTTATTCGCCGACACTTGTAGGGTGCCAAAGGCACATGCATCTACGCTCTGGTCGTATGCTAGAGACAGAGAAACTAGAGAGAATTTGACTTGCGCGAGTTCTCATTATCCACCTACCTTAGGTTCCGGGCCCTCGGTGGGGACTCAAGGTAGTACAAACCAAGACCCAAACATAGCGGCTAGTGACTCTTCCTCTGATTACGACGTCATGGAAGGTTTTCCAATGGTTAATCCCGATAGCTCAAGCTAAGACATGCATGCCATGGGCCTGCGGTCCGGGCCGAGCATGCTTAGCCGCTTGAAGGAAACCTTTAGTAGAGCCACTCGCTCTGAACATGGAGCTAATGATGTAAATGAAGGGGGTGGGAAGTAAATTCTCCATTCATGACCAACGTAGACCCTATGCCCTTAGAGAGTGTGCACGTGAATACTTCAGTCACTGCACCCTCTGAGTCTTCAGAGCTATTTCCCTCTGAGGTTATATTACTTGATGGTAGAAGCCTTGCCGAAGTGCAAGAGGTTGAGCGATATATCATTGCGCCTAGGGAAAAGGAAATCGAGAGCTTACGCAAGGTGGAGCAACAAAGAGAGTTAAAAGCGAAAGCCCCTATGTCAATATCCTTGCTAGGAGAGCAATCGAGTGCTCTTGACTTAACAACCGCTAAGGGCCAACCCCTAGAAAGCAACATTGCATCTAGCTCAAAGGACACCCCTAGCACCTCAATCTTAGATGGAGCGTTCCTAAATGAAAATTGGGAGTACGAACTACAAACGAAAACTCTAACCAATCTATACATATGTCACACCTATCACGTGGGTTGGTTAAATGTCCTACAATCCACAATGGGTGCTACTAGTGTGGAGGATCAACAACAAAGAGTTTGTGAGGTCATCCATAGGGTCATTGAGTTAGAGAGACAGAACAAGGGGATCAACATGCCTTCAACGAGTCTCATGAGATTCTTAGATACAGGGAAGGGTAAACAACCGACCTTATCACAAATGGAGACTCCCTCGGTAAGTCTCATGGATCCTCCATATGTTGTTTCGCCAGGGGTCTCAATGCAATCTCAGCCTACAAGTGATAGCTTTACCTTTCCAAGTCTAGCGCATCTTTCTCTTGATGACACCACGGCTACCATGCCTACCCCAATGATGGGCATGTCGAGAAACACGCCATGGACCTCATTTGTTAGTAAAGCACCACTACATGGTAGCTCAATGCATGCAACAATACATACAAAGTGTGTACCAATCGTATACACCCATGGATCCTTGTACTCATGTAGTTCCTACCCCTCCCATTGTTTCAACTCCCTATGCTCCACAACCACAACACCCAAGCTCTTATTTCCATGGGACTATACCGGCTAGCATTAGCATGTCACATCCAACATCTGCTATACCTAGGGCCACACATATGAACTTTGGGCCACCACATGGCACAACATCATACCCAACGTCGAACCCAAGGGCTTCCTATGCGCCAAGCCCAATGCCAATACCTACTCCACATGTAGTCTCTGGAGCACCTTCACCCACGGTGCCTACTCACTTAGGTGACTTGGCAACATTTGCTCAAGCTATTGGTCGATCTATTGCTGAGAACATGCATAACACGCCTGATAGAGAGCCTAGAAGTAAGGCAGTACAAATAGCCAAGCTCACACAAAAATTTAGTGGAGACGGGGATGTGAGAAAACATATCGAAGTGTTTGAACACATATGCGATTCTCTAGGAGAACACAATGACCTGCATAAGAGTAATGCTTTAAGCCTAACCTTAAGTGGGAAGGCAAGGGATTGGTATAGAACCCTAAGGGTGGAAGAAAAAATGATTTACCCTACTCTTAGGAGACTGTTCTTGAAAGAATACATACTAGAGGGAGTGCTTTGGGGTGTAGCCTCTTAGCTCCAGAAAGCCCAACGAGAGGAAGGAGAGTCGGTGAGAGACATTATTAGCCGCTTGAAGCATTTGAATTCTCGTTGTAATCCAAATAAGCGCTTCAACAATAATCAATTGCTTGATAGATTCATTAGGGGATTATGACATGAGGATATCTATAATGCCCTAATCATTAGAGGTATCACCAGTTGGGAAGTAGTCACCACCAATGCCATCCAATTGGAGGATAATTTAATGATTCAAGGAGAAAGAGTGTCTGTTGAGCCTAAATCTATTAGCTCCCAAGCATCGGGGCATCAGCCAATGACCCTAAAGCCTATTGCTAAGGAGCCAAAGATATCTGAGATGACTTTAGCAGATCTCACCAAAGCTATTCAAGAGAGTTTTTGAGACAATTGTGCTCTGCAAAACAATCATATGTATCCAAGAAGGGAGCAACAATGGTGCTCATTATGCTATGGACTGCATAGTACCAGTGAATGCCCTACTTTTAGAGTAAAATTCAATGGGAACTGCAATTCCCATGCGAGGTATGGTCATCAAGCTAAGGATTGCATAGTATTTAAGCGCGCGATGGCCAATAGACATTATGTGCCTCCTAGAGGTATTCTTTGTGTTTCCTCGTGTGTACAGGAACGTGTTGGTGTGGTTAGGATTTGGACCTTCATGGAATCTTTCTCTCGTTCACACTTCAAATCAAGCGCAATCATCAACACAAACAGGTGTTTCTTGTCCATTAGCATTGCCCCTTATCATTTTTGCATCTATGTTTGTCTGCTTTAATTGTGATTAGTAGCATAATATTCAGCGCATTTGCTTAGTATCAAACATTAAATTCAATGTAATTTTTTGTCATAATCACTTGTCTAGGTTTAAAAATCAAGCAGTCCGACTAAGCTAGTTTGACCAAGCTAGGTGTTAGAGATCTTCTCTTAATACCATGGGGAATGCCTTCCTAATAATCGATGGTTACTTAGGTTCTTAATCCAATTTAGGCAGCATTGTGTGAAATGTACTAGGGCTTTCTAGTGGGTTTAGTCCCTATTGACCTTTAGCTTAAGTATTATAAAGGGAGTTTAATAATCTGTTGAGCCTGAGAAGGGTATGGCCCCCCAAAGTTACAAAATTAAAATATTGAAAATGTACAAAAAAAAAATATTCAAAGTGCCACAATGTAAAATCTTAAGCTGGAAGAGAAATCTCAGCTTGATTTGGTACTTCACTCAAATGTATCGCCTATGGTACTAGAGCCCTAGAGGTTCCCAGTGTGGGCGCTTTTCCTTGAAAAGCAAAATACCCAAGGCATACAAAATAAGCACACACACCAAAATTGAAACACGGTGAAAAGACTTTGGGGGGTCAAAGAAAAGGAAATAAGTCAGGTGATGATTTCATGAGAAATTCCTTTCATCATAGCTTAACTACAAGGTCTTCTAGGTATAGCCTCTAGTAAGCCCTCGGACATGAAATACTTGGCTCTCGCGATTAAACAACTTAATTGACCAGAGAAAATTGAGAAGCTTACTCATGGTATTAATAGTCGATCTTTAGTGCGTTTGGACCATTGAATTAGCGACCCCGAACTTGTTTACTTTTTTTTTACCTTTACAACTGTTTATGCATTTGATTATATCCAATTTAATGTTTATTTTTGAAAAATGGATTAAAATTGTGTTATCGTTCAATTTGTCTGCCTACAACTGCATATGACTTTTGATTGATTATAAGGATACACTTACTGTGCCACTTTTGTTTGATTTTGTAGTGATTGAAGAAAACTAAGGACATTCATCTCAAATGCTCTTCCACCTTGACAATGAGCTTCAACTCAATAGATTCTGAGGACAGAATCTACATCAGGAAGGGGGGCATGTTAACCGACAAGTCAGACAACGAGTCAACACTGAGCGAATAGGAGACTTGGGGACTGCCCAACACCGCCTATCGCTTGGTGTTGACCTTGGTGTAACAGACGATGGAGACCCTTTTGGTGAGGTAATTACAATTCATGCAGAGGAACAGTGAGTCAATACTAGGTGAATAGGAGGCTTGGGGACTTCCCAATGCCACCTATCGCTTGGTGTTGACCTTGGGGATTAAAGACATTACAAAAGGCAATAGAGTCAATACTAGGCGAATAGGAGGCTTGGGGAGTGCCCAATGCCACCTATCGCTTGGTGTTGACCTTGGTGATGAAGACATGACATGCGGAATGAAGTCAACACCAGTTGAATATGAAGCTTGGGGACTGCCCAACGCCACCTATCTCTTGGTGCTGACCTTGGCAAATAGGCCCGTCGGCACATCCACGGACATTACATTGTTTTGAGTCATGGGCCGGGCTTGTCGGCCCAATGGGAAAAGGGTAAGAGTGATCGCCGATGAGAGGTGCACTCTAACAGGAACAATCAAGGGTTAGTTGGCTAAGCATGGGCGCCCAAGTGTGAATGGGGCGAGCTCATATAAAGGTCAACTAAACCTAAAATTCAAGTATTCTCTCATTTGTGCAATTGAAGAGTGCTCTTGCTCCATCTCCATCTTCTTCTTCTTCATCTCCTTGTGTGTGTGTTTATGAGAGAGAGAGAGAGAGAGAGAGAGAGAGAGAGAGAGAGAGAGAGAGAGAGAGAGAGAGAGAGAGAGATCGAGCATTGCGAAAACGGCACGGTGGCAACGAAGCGGTTGAGCGCGGCGCAGCGGCGGCTCCTTCTTCTGCGTGGCGAGGAATCCTCCACGACAGCAAGCGTAGAGCGGTGAGTGACACACCATCGCCATCTTTGAGCTTACTAGTTTAGGCTAGTTGCATGCTTGGAGCCATTTGTGGCTCGCACACAGTGTATCGACAAGTTCCTTGCATTGACACGTGCGACAGACGTGCACATACACACTGCCTTATATACCTAGGGTAAAAATATGCAATGTCCGAGCGTCCAAGGCCTGTAGGGCTCCACCACTTACTAAATTTGCAACCTAGCTACAGTAACCGACCTGTTCTTTACAGCTTGAAACTCCCATTGAACCCATAACACATTGAAAATATTACAATGGCTTGAAATAAATTGGGAATTTACAATACATGACCATTTTGGGAAAATGTGAAAAATGTGTAACTCCAATCTTTACTGCTTCTTCATGTTGATCATCAATGTGCATCCGTAAGGCTCGGGCCTTCAACAGATTCTGTTAACCGACGTAGGCTCAGTTAACATTCACCCCTTCCGATTTTAGTGCCCTTCCTCGAGCACTGTTGAATAGTGTTCGTGGAGGCTGTGGAAAGTTTTTGATCGGTTGTTGATGGATTGATCGTCTTCATTTGTCATTGTATTTGTTGATGAGGTTCAATTTGCTGCAGCATATTGATTGGTCTGAATATGTCTGATGTGAGAGATGATGTTGCATTTGTCCATTGTAATAGCATAAGATGAGGCTGCTGTTTATTTATGAAAAGTATGTACAAGGGAAGTATAATGATGAGGTTCTAAATTAGGGTCTAATACCTAGATGAACAAAGGGGAAAAACCCGGTGGGAAAAAGCACGTTTGAGATATGCATATTATTGGAGTACTTATTAGCATGGGAAATATCAATAAAGTACTCAAGGGATACTTTGCTGATAGATATGAAATTAAAAAGGCATTAAATATGAGAGGGTAGCATGATGGAACATTGGTTTGCCTGTTGTAGTCCACTCAAGGTGCATAGGTGGGAGCAAAAAAGAGTGTCTAATGCATATGTCCAATGGTGGGACATCCTATTTATGCATACACAAAAATGCATGAAAAACAATATGCTGTGCAAGAAAGATTTTGAGTGGTTCTTCATAAAAATGGTGTAGCTATAAAAGCATATGACATGGCTTTTCAAGCTGGCACCCCTTTAAGAATGGTTTTCGTTGACGAGGATATGTGCTCTCATCTTACTGTGCACTGTGCGTGAGTGTTGGACTCTACGACACTCCACCGATTGTAAGTTAATAGACTTTGAATCTTATGCTCATCTTATACAACATGAGCAACATGACTTAGGTATGTTCAACTCTTCCAGCTTGAGCGTAAGCCTAATAACTACGACTCTTAGCACAACGTTTATTAAGACATGAAGCTTTGGGACTAATGCTTTGCTCATTTTATGGTTCAACAGCCCGACTCTGACTATGCCACCAAAGAGTGTTTTTTGCACCATGGTGACTTGACTTTTTATATTCTTATGCTTACTACAAACATTTCTTCATGTAAAAGTAAGCTTCAATCCTCAAAAAGAGGATTAGTGAAGGACAAAGTTGGCATTGAAGGTTTCTTTTGCCATATCTGTTTTGTCTTTTCTGAATCTACATTTTTGTGTGTTGAGTTGTCCTGCTTTGACTATGAAGACTCCATTATCTGTTTGATTGTCCAATTAGGCATGTTGATAGGAGTCTTTGATGTTGTTGTAGGCCTCTCTTTACTATCGACATCTGGCTTTTGACTAGGAGCATTAGAAGACTTAGGAATCCAAATCTCTTGATGACATTTGTATGTCCATTGTTGACTTTGATTTTCTCTGGGTCTTGTTGATCTCTTGAGATCTTCATGCAGGTCATGTGTAGTTGCAGTTGGCTTGTGGCTTACTGGTAGCCAAATCTTTGTATAACGTGTGTAGAATCCTTGTCCAAGAGGAAGCTTCTTTGAGATCCGTCTTTGTTCTGTATCCTCTTGAGAGTTGTGGTATACTTTAGCATCTTTCAATGTTGTTCTGTTGTACACCTGCTTCTTAGGTATCCTAGGATATTGTCGAGATTGATACCTTGTGGGTGCTCTTTCTTGGGAGGGTCTTGATGCTACTTCATATGCTCTAACCTGCGGTTTTGGCACCCATATCTGTCTGTTACCTCTATGGTATTCCTGTTCTTTGAAGCTCCATTGTGATGCTATCCATGTCTTTCTGTGTTGATTTCCTGTCTTTAATCCAAACCGGATCATTGACTTTGAGGAAATTGCCTGGAACAAGAATTTGCTTGACTATCTTTTGATTTCTTGAATATTTTGGCTGAAATATCTTTGCTTTTTTGGGTGTCTCCTTAGAGGTTTCAGTTGGGTCAGCAATCGACTTTAAGTTTTGAAAGCCTGACTTGCTAGAAGTATTTGATCCACAAGGGTTCTTTGATGTAGAGGCATATGATGTTACACCTTCTTTGCTAATTGGTGGAAGTTCCACTTTAGCTTTATCTTTGTATGAAAGATTTATCTTTGATTCCTGTGACTTTGGAACTTTGAATCTAGCATTAATGGTATCTGTATTTGTTGCTTGCCAACACTTAGGAAATAGAGTGTCAACATTGTATCTTCTTTGTAAGCCTTGTGTTAGTCTAACCATTGATGTCCAAGGATGACATCTGCAAGCATTTCCTTTGAAGGCTTCACCTGAAACTTCACCTGCTCTTCATGATTTTGGATGCTAAGGGTGGCAACCATTTCTTCTTGACTTGTATGCATAGCTAGCATTATTTTTCTATCATGCTTGTATGGAGTGATCTGGAGGATCCTTTGGATGTTCTCTGCAATCATATTGCACTTTTCTTCTTTATTTGGTAGAGCATTGCATCTGGCACTTGCTCCATTTACACTACTGAGGACTATAACTATTCTCATTGTTGGTTCTATTGAAGATCTCTATTTTGATTTTGCCATGGTCTCATCTTGATCTAACTGTATCTTTATGGAGGGTGGCTTTAGAATCTTTTTTTTAATCCGATTTCCATCAGCTGATTTAGCTGGCAATGACTGGATCTTTGGATTTCCTATTTCCTCCTGGTTGTCTGCAACCTCGATCTTTTTTTTTTTTTTTTTGGCTTTGATGGTACTTTTTACTCTTTTTGATTTGCATTTGTTGTCGCTTGATTTTCTTCAAGCTCTTTTGAAGTTCTATTTGATGGAGATGAATCATCTTCAATAAGGTCCGCTTTGATATCATTCTCCATTTTAAATGTGCTTGAGGACTTTGTGCTGTCATCCGCAGGTGTCCATTGTTGGTCTTCATTCTTGGTTGTCTCTTAAGAATGAATCTTGTTTGCATTTTGTATCTCTAAAACCTTCTGAGATAGCGGCTTTCCCAATATGAGGCCATCAGGTACATCTTTTACTGTGATCACATGGAATTGGGCTATAATGTTCTGTAAACTTACTTCAATGGTGGTGGAGATGATTCCCCAACATTCTGCTCGTTTGTCTCTAGATATGCTCACAAATTCAAGAGCATCTTCTAGCTGTGGTTGGTCACATTTTTTCCAAGTGCAAAAAGACATCAAGTTCTTATCTAGCTGAAAATCTAGCTTTACTTCACTTGAGAGTTTTTCTTCATTCTCACCAACAATGTTGCACTTGATCGTCTCAGGATTCGTGTCTGAATTTACTAGTTTTGTTGTGGCAGTGTCCTTGGATTGAACTTTATTTGCATTTTCTTTGCTTTAACCACTTGCTTCAATCAAAGTTGACTCTAGTGGCTGTAATATTTCACTTTTTGTTTGCAACTGATGAGCATTATCTGCGTGCATCTGGGTAACCTTTGATCTTAAAAGATCCACTGTACTTTCTTGCAGAATCTGTCTCTTTGGAGGAGATTTTGGTGGTGACCTTTGTGTATCCTTCTGGACTTTAGCTTTCATTGATTTTGACTTTTCTATCACCTGTTCTAGAAGCTTGAGGCTTTGCACATCTTCAGATTGTCTTTGACTTCAGTCTTACCATCCATAGAGGTTTGTACAAGGTTATGATCTTGTTGATATTCATTGCCATATGCATCTTGATATGCATATGTGAGCTTGGTCACATGTAACTGTTTGAACACTATTGGATTTGTCGAGTTTTTACTTTGATTTGTCGAGATCAGTTGAAACTTCTGTCCTTGATGATCTTCATAGAGGCATTTATCTGTAGACTCTGATGGAATCTGGGTCAATTGGAAACTTCCAACAACCATATGATCTTTCAATGGTTTTTGCTTTGAAGGGGTCTCTTGGCTTGAGGCTCTAGGGATTCTAATTGCTATTGCGGTTCCTCGTACATGAGCTGATTTTGATGGATTTGCAACTCCCCCCTTCCTAGGGTGATCACTATAGCCTGCTTCATTGTGAGAGTTCAAAACTGTTTGGCTCTAGTTTAGTCTCACCTTTTGGGATTGTGAAGGTACACTTTGGGTAGTTATGTTGATGATTGGCATCTGTAAACCTTCTGCATAGTTTCCTATGTATCTCCGTGAAAGATGATAAATTATTCCCCAAGTGAAGCTATAGATAGCTTTATCTTTGCCCTGATATTGTCTGTCCCATGGGTCTCCAATGATATGAGCTTCTGTGTTTTCAAGACCCAAGGCATCATAGATCTTAGACTCCCGTCTATATCTATGACTCTTTTGGTCAAAGTATATGCTCGTTTAGTTACAACGTCGAAGCTTGATTTTCGATGGAGGAGAGTTTGGCTCTGAATAGATTTTTGGGTTCACTCGGGTAATATTTTGATATGGTCAATCATGAAACCGTGCATTAGTTGAGGTTTTGTTCATGTCACCTTCTTGGTTATCTGGATTTTCATTGTCGGCATATTCTTGAAGCTCCAAGTGTTCTACGGAGTGTTCTCTTCATCGTATTCTGATTCACCATATACCTTTGTTTTCTCTTCATCTTGGGACCTTGTTGATGTCTGGTTCTGTTTGTTTTCTTGGATCATAGTCACTACAAAATAAGGAACGACATCAAAGCCATCTTTATCACAAAACTTTGTTGTTGGACCATTCTGAATAGCACAACATCCAAAGTGTGTTCCCATTCTAGTGTCTCTAATGCTTCTTCAGGAAATGGTTCTGGGATATAATCCTTATTTGCGAGGTCTCCCTTTCTAAAATACACTCCTTTCATTTTGATCTACCACATTAAGGGGCTCCACACATCCATAACTCCTTTGGTTGTCCTAACTTGGAAGTTCTGATCCATATAAAATAGTTGAATCAAACTCTTCAAGTGGTGTTCTCATTACATACCTATAGCTATGGTCTTTCAAGTTAATCCTTGTTGTGGTTTCCATATGTCTTGGGTAGATATGGTCATAACCCCAATCTTGGACCATTTTCAATTGTCGCATGAATGGTGTTTCTAGAATGATGTCGTAGTTGTTCTTCTTGCCAAAGTCAACAATATGCAAAGTGTGTTCATATTCAATGCCACAAGAAGTAACAACTATTTTTCTAGCAGTCCTAGGGGCATTTTTATGTGTCCATCTGCAAGCTGCTGTTTCATCATGGTAGCCCTCACTTCTAATTTTCCCCATTGTTTGCAAATCTCTTTTGTTGTGATGGCAACACCAACTCCACTGTCAAGGATTGCCATGGTTTTTACCTAAAGAGCGGTGTTCCCATCTTCTCCCTCATATTGCTTCCCTACTTTGTTCAGAGATACCGATCTTGCATTCAAATTAGGTCTTTCAAGATCCCGGATCTCCTCTCTAGTCCTCGTTGTTGGGTTTCTTACCTAGAGTTTCTCTAGACATTCTCCTACTTTCAACAACTCTGCTAATGTGATTGTACAGGTCATTGGTGCTGACAAAATATCCACTAATCCCTTGGACTCTATGACCTTCGGTGTTAAATTTCTATGGGATGGCACAAACTTGATGTCAACTTTACTTCATACCCTCCCATGTAATATGGTAAAGTCCTTCATGACTATGGTTGGCTCTCTATGGACATCTATGAACCTATGTCTCCATAATTTTGATCGCAAATCTAGGTTCGATTGTGATCTTGCCTTGAATTCCTCTATGGGAGCAGAAGGTAATGTGTCTTTTCCATTTTTGCCTCTCTCACTAATCTCCATAACTCCTCTGGCCAATGGTCCTCCACTACCGGTACACATGGCGAAAAGTCCCTTAAAGGTTGATATGTTGTATTTGGAACATCATGCCTAAAGGAAATGAGAAACCTATGGAGGAATCATCATCTACTCCAATTCTAGAGGTTTTTTTTTTAAAAAAATCTTTATGTATGATCTTGTAGTGTTCTTCTCTTATCTAACACTTTAGATTGGACTGGGCTGGTTTGGTTGTGATATAATGATAAACTGGTTTCTGAATATTCTGTGTATTTTTTACTCCGACTGGTGGACTGTTTAGTGATGGAATATATGCTCTGATTTTGGGCTGGTTTTATGCTAAAAAAAACTCTAAAGAACATTAGGTTTCTCGCTGGTGTATTATTACTTGGTAGTGAGGTACTGCCAGATCTTGAAAAGATTCGTTGAAGATAAATAAACTCGCATTCCCTAATGATGACTAGTTCTCAGTTTGAGCTTGATTATGGTTTCCGACTGCTATCATGTACCCGAATGCTGTGTGGTTTTTTTACTGCACTAGCCTGATCAAGTGCTCACCATTTACATCTTGAAAATTTTACTGACATGTAGTAGCATTGGTATATCTCGCCTGGTTTTTGGTTTAGTGTCCCTGCGGAAAAGTGATCTATGCCTTGCTCTATTAAACTTGGCCTTACATACTCTCATTTCATATCATATCAGGTACAAGTTGATTTTTTTGCATTACAAATTTACCGGCATGGTGCTGGTCACAAAGACTATGAAAACCTGAATTCTCTAGCTTGGGATTAGACATTTGACATGGGTTTATGGTATTATGGTTACTCTCTTGTGCGTGAGAGGGTGGCTTTGGGAAATTCTTCGGCTAATCTCTATTTTTTTACTATATCTCTGGCTTTTACTATTTTGGCCTTTTACTTTGCTTGATGCTTTGACTTGCCCAGCTGGTCTGGCTGTGTTTCAGAGAATGGAACTTTGGCATGCACTATAAAAACATACTTTCTAATTCGTCCTCTCTTTTTTCCATATTGAGAAGAACAAATCTGTAGTTTTTGGTTAATATTGGGTAAATAGCTGATGGAATTGATTTTAATAAGGACTCTGTTAGCAAGGATAAAAACAGGAATTTGTTACTGGCTTTGTGGAAAATTACATCCACCATGACATAGGAAGAGAATCAGTTGTTAATAATGATGGCATTTGAAAGGATTAAATTGGTTCTTAACTTAAGTAGTGGTATAGTTTGAAAAGAATCCAAACATATGATTCAGACTCCTCTGGTCGGTCTGCTGGTCCTGTACCTGACTGTGTCATTCAGATGAGTGTTGGTTTGGCTTTTGCTAATATACTACATAGGCCTTTTAGGCTCTGCAAATTAAATAAAATCAGGCTCTAACTTCGTTCATACGTAACCAGGTTGTCCTTTATCTCTTCAAGAGGTGTTTTAGCCGTTGAAAACTGATGTCTAGTGTAGGTTATATGTCTCAAGCTAGCTTGTGCTTGCTCGTATGGGGTAAAAATATCCCCGGTCTGGTTAAAGAATGAGTTAGAAATTTTTAAACATAGTTTTTTCATAATCTCTTTAAAGCTCTTTAAACTAAGGTTAGGCGACGAAAAATTTTATAAAATAAATCTAGAACTGACTTGATATATAGTAGCTATTGGGAATCTCACTCTCCGAGATAGATTTGTTAAAAACCAAGGACTCTTATTCTGTTTTCAAAAAAACAAAATACATGTAGAGAACTGTTTGTTTTTTCATTGTGACATGGATAACAACTGGGATGTCCAGCATCTCCTGCGTACAATCACGTGCTAACGAATTGTTTTCTTGTGGCTATGGGTGCAGGTGAGGGCTACCTTCTTTGATAAAAACATTCTGTTCTAGGTGGTTGATGACATGAGGCTTATCTTTTACCTTGAAACAACATCTCTCCAGACTTAGGGAATACTTTCTCCCTTGTTATACTTTGTTTTCTTCACTACTTTGTACAAAATTTATTCTCAACAGCAAATAAATTATTGTACAAATCCATTGTATTTGCCTACAATTATTGGTATGTGAATAGGTAGTGTTCGTTTGCGCATATGTATCTATTTAGAACTGCTACACACACACACACATACACACACACACACATAGTCGTACACAAGGTCTATGCGTTAGACATGATAATCAGTATTTACTGTCACTCTTCTCATTTGGAGGAATGGTAGTGGAATGTATAGAGTTTGGTCGAAAGATGGTATCATTTTTTAGCTCATCGAGAGATCACTCACAAGCTCAGACTGGAAAGATGCTATAAGGTTGCTCTTCTTGTAGACATGCAATTACAGAAGCTATGGATTCATCTACCGACCCTCATCACAAACCTATTGAAGCTTGTGTAATGGAAAACAATGCAATACAAGTAGGTGCATATGCACCTACTCAGTACTTTTTTGGCTTCATTTATATTGTATGTGATGTACTCTTTTGGCCTTAAATATTGGTAAACTTAACAAATCCGCTAAGTTGAAAGGACTTTCAGAAAGCATACTCACCATATGCAGGCAAACTTTTGAAAGATCATCATGATTGCACATATTGATACTTAAGACCCTATATCAGATGGTTACTGTCGGACTTTGCAGTGCAGATGGCTATACAAATAATGATGTCTTTTAATTTTCTCTTATATGTTAAAGATTGAGCAATTTGGCTGATTCATTTGGAAATTGCAAGTCGTAGTGTCCCTTTGTAGGTTTTTGTTACTTAGCATAATGTGAATTTTCTGGCTCTCTCTCTCTCTCTCTCTCTCTCTCTCTCTCTCTCTCTCTCTCTCTCTCTCTCTCTCTCTCTCTCTCTCTCTCTCTCTCTCATGAACACCTGTTCAAAAGAAGCTAAAAATATTTAGATATAGATAAAGTCTCTTTTCGAATAAGATTTCAAATTATCACCTTTGTACAATATTTGGATTTTAGTACAAACCCTTTTACCGCTTGACACATAAACTCTCTCTCTCTCTCTCTCTCTCTCTCTCTCACACACACACACACACACACACACACACACACACACACACACACACACACACACACACACACACACACACACACACACACACACACACACACACACACACACATGCTTGCTTCATTGATTTCTTGCTTACGTGCTTGGTTGATTTTATGCATATTTGTGTGTGTGTAACTGCATGCAAGGAAGCACTTGTACACACTAGCTAGCACACATATACATACATTTTGATAAGCACTTATGCACACTAGATTACCCTAAACCCATAAACATGCACGCGTGCACATACACACCCACACACACACATACACATACACATACACAAGTAAGCAATTAATCACACACATACACACAAGCAATTACACTCACATGATTCTCTCTCTCTCTCTCTCTCTCTCTCTCTCTCTCTCTCTCTCTCTCTCTCTCTCTCTCTCTCTCTCTCTCTCTCTCTCTCTCTCTCTCTCTCTCTCTCTCTCTCTCTCTCTCTCTCTCTCTCTCTCTCTCTCTCTCTCTCAAGGAAGCGCCAACCCTAAACAAAGAACAATCACACCTACAATCAAATCACAAATCCAAGCTACCATGGTGCCTAATACATGTGCGAAGGAAGATGTGCAATATGAAGAGCATCAAGGAAAGATAATTGATGCAAGAATAGCCAAAATTTCAAGTGATATCCAATAGCAAGGTCCATGACATGTCCATTCTTGATGCTCTTATGGTTTTTTCTCCAGGAAGTGTCATCCTTGGGTATTGGAGAATCCATTTCACTAACCCAATGCATAGCGATGCAACAAATGTAAGTGATACATTTGGTCGGGGTTTGGTCACATAACAGATAGCTACATCTCGTCCACTTGGGTGGATTATCACATGGTGGAGTATCAATGAGTGTCTCCTTCCTTCTATCTCCTTGTGTTGGCTCTTACATAACCTACAACTGGTCTCATTTTTTTGTTTGTCGTTTTTTATCATTGCAAAGAGAATTCCTAGAAAGGAACCTATACCTTTCAATTGATAAGCTACAGATAGTTGAGACACCAACTATCCTATGAGACAGAGGCATCCCGGAGATGAGCCACATGTTAGAAAAGATGTTCATGGTTTGGGATGGGAATCATTTCCTCATGCATGGCTTCAATGGACCTAGCATGAAAGAGTACCTAAGAAGCTCGTGCCTAAAGTTGAGTCAACATGTGGGTAATTTTGAAGAAAATGAAGAGGAAAATTTCTTGATGATGTTGCACATTATCAAAAGTAAGTGATTTCTATACATTCAAGTGATATTAGTTAATCATAAAATGGTTTTTGAGAGCAAAACAAAGTGTTTGCTCTCAAAAAGATCCATTGCAATGGAAAACCCTACAACAACTTGCTAATGCAAAACAGAACATCATGGGAATGATGTGGTGTAGTACACCATAACCAATAAGCAAAGTACCACCAGCTTTTATGCACCATATATGGCAAGTCCTGCAATATTAGTTTAGTACACAACAAAAATAATAATAGCAATGCTTTGGTAGTCAACACCTTACTAAAACCCCCCTTGTATACAAAGGATAACTAGAGGTAGAGGCTGCCAAGGTCTTTTAATGTAACACCAGCAAGGGCATTGCCAAAGTATTCTCAATTAAAAACAGAGATTCAAGACGTATTGCAAATTACACAGGTCCACATCTAGGGATAACAACATTGAAAACACCAATATCTATGTAGATCCCTTGACATGCAGAATCTTGTTATCAAAAAACCTTATTGGTCAACAAAAATTCCATAAATATGGGCAATGTTATCAAGATAATGCATTATTTGGACATCCCAGAATGGGGTTGTCAAAAGCAAAAAATTCAGTGTATCCAAGATCACATACCCTTCAAGGGCAGCCAACACACCCATGGTATGGGTAACCATATCAAAGTTCTCAAAAAAACTCTTTACACATGCCTGTAAATATGCTTCCCTACAAGGGCAACCAACATACCCATGGTATGAGTAACCACATCAAGTATTTACTACAAACTTTGTACACATGCCCCTAAGCAGGGGTTTTCACACAAGTATTTACTACAAACTTTGTACACATGCCCCTAACCAATTAAACAACACAACTTTGACTATGTGTAGGTCCCCAGCCTTAGGCTCCTTTTATTAAGAAATATGTGCAACTCCCCAACCGAGCGCACCCTTAAATACAAAATCACATGTAAGTTCAAGTAAACAAAGTATGCACAAATTCATGCTTGAATCAAAACACTTTTGAGAGGAGGTTTTTGACTACCAGTGATGTAGTCTCCTCCTCCTTCACCATTTTCTTAGAGTTTTTGGTCATGGTTTCAATATTTACTCACATTAGCAATAGTACAATGCAAAACAAACACAATGGAAATAAAGGACTAAGTGAGCTCTAGAGGGGGCTCACCTCTCTAGATTTATAGTGGTGGGCATGGTTGCTACGGAGGCCTCTTCTCATGCTTCATTATCACCACGATCTGCAGATAGCTTGCCATGCTTTCACTCTCTCACACACACATAAAGAGAGAGAGAGAGAGAGAGAGAGAGAGAGAGAGAGAGAGAGAGAGAGAGAGAGAGAGAGAGAGAGAGAAGCAAAGAGGGATTCATCATTACTTGAAACTATTCCTTAATCCAAGTCAAAGTAAAAGTCCAAAGGCACCCAAAAGAGGGCCTATTACCATGCAAAAAGACCAATCCTTTATTTTTTCTTGCCAAAAAGGCTCCAGATAGGAGCTTGAGGGTAGGGTCCCTATTTAGAAAAGCTTTCGGTGCAAAAAATGACATGTGCGTGTATGAGCAGGGACGTGTGAGTAAGCTGAGAGAGAGAGAGAGAGAGAGAGAGAGAGAGAGAGAGAGAGAGAGAGAGAGAGAGAGAGAGAGAGAGAGAGAGAGAGAGAGAGAGACGGTGGGGGGAGGGGGGAGTGTCAACGAGTGAGGGAATGAGGTTGAGGAGGGGAGTCAATGAGAGGGAGGGGGAGGTGAAAGTTTGTGTTATTTTTTTTTAAATAGACTACTTAGAAAAAAAAAACATCATGTTCAAAAGACAACTGGCTCTAGAAAATAAAAAGTATTTGCACAAAAACACATTTGTACAATATAGTCAGAATGAATAGTCATTCCAATTATCCTATACACTAGGACAAGAAGTAACTATATACATGAACTAGGTCTTAATCTTCATCTTTACACAAGGGTAGGACTCTCACTTGTATTCATACAAACAAAACTACAAGCTTTGTTAGCCTTGGACACGTATTATAGGTGTCAAAGATCCTATCAATTGTTATCTATGTCAGAACTTATACGTTATTAGATTAACTACAATCCAACTTAGTTCAAACTTTAAGAGTTTGGAGTAAAAATAAACTTTGTTTGTCAAAATAATAGTAAGTGCTAGTTCAAGTAGTGTGTGTGTGTGTGTGTGTGTGTGTGTGTGAGAGAGAGAGAGAGAGAGAGAGAGAGAGAGAGAGAGTGAATGGGGTGGAAAGAGAGGGATTCGATGAGGGAAAGAGAGTCTATGTGTGTGTGAGCACACCTATGCATGGGTGAGAGAGAAAGAATAGAGAGTGACCTCACTCTTTCCCCTCTTAGTACAAGTGTACTACTAGAGTGTGGCAATACACGTGGTAATATATGCATAGTAAGAGGAGAGAGAGTGAGGTCACTCTCTACTCTTTCTCTCTCTCTCTCTCTCTCTCTCTCTCTCTCTCTCACTCACACACACACACACACACACAAAACACTGTTGATCCATGGGTCAACAATACGACATAACTCAATTTTTGTACCAAAGTCTTATTTTTTGAGAGTTATGAAATGATGCGGATTATGGTTAAAAACATCATTTGTAATTAGTAGCTATTCTAGTTGCAAAATTTGGTGTGCAATGGCACTTCCAGATTGTAAATACAAAGCCATTTGACCCATTGAACACTTTTTTTGGTTTAACCTATGTAGCTTTAGTATATAAGGTACCTAGGTCATTTTGTAAAGAGAACTTTCAATCTTAATCAAGGTATTGTGCTGCCGTCTGTGTGTGAGAGAGAAAGAGAGAGAGTGTGAGCTAACCAACGTAATGGGAATGGCCTATGAATTTTTAGAATAGCGGAATTAAGAGAAGTAGAGTGAGCATTTTTGTGAGATTACTTTGAGAACATAGAGGGTGAACTTAATTGATGGTAGCAACATAAATATAGTACTTAATTAACTTGGCATGAACAATAGTTTTGTAAGAGAGAGTATTAGAGAACATGACAATAGTTGAGGACCGAATTTACTTGGAGCCGGTCCCCCCTCCAAAAGGCGTTTGTATTATAGATTCTCCCATCAAGAGAGACTTGGTACAATACAATCTTCGTGTTCCTTGTGACCTAGGTGATGCAATGAAGAAGGAAAGCTTCATGCATCATGAGCATAACATAAACTTTGCAAAAAGGATTAACTATCCCAAGCCTCAGTTCCAAGGCTTCAAACACCTTTGAAGGTGGAGAGAGCTAGTGGGGAATGAGGGTAGGGAAGAGGAAGAAGAATCATTCATAGAGAAGAACTCACTCATCATCATCATCACTCTTCTTGCTTAGCATAGCATAATAGCATAATAATGAAGGTGAAGAAGATGGCAAGCTTAAGCATTGAAGCATGGCTCTTGGTTGGATTTCCATTCCATAGCCAAGAGTGTTGGTGTAAGTTCTCAACTTCTCAACAAGCTTGGAGAAGGAGATGGAGCTCTTGCACTTTGCACTTCACACAATGAGAGAGAGAGAGAGAGAGAGAGAGAGGGGGGGGGGGGGGGGGGGGGGAGAGTATACCCCCTCTCATGCTTGGTCCAGATCCTGATGCTACTCCCTGCTTGCTCATTGCATTGGAGATCCGACTGCACCATTGCGATAGGCTCGGAGAGAGTTACGCAACAACACCAAGCATTCCACGTGAACCTGAGCACACATGCTAACGCATCTACAAGCTATTTGTGGTTGTAAGTGTATCAACGATGTTTGTTTTTTGCATGCAAGTAGTTTTTAGAATTGTGGCGACATAATCTACTCATATGTCCTCGTAGATTTCAGTTTTGGACACTCTCAAATTTCTACTCTGTATTGGTACGTGTTTGCAAAGATGGGTTTGGAGTGAGGATTTTGATTGTAGAGGCTTTCGGGCAGGTGTATCCTAGTAAGGGGATTGTGTTCCTTAATTTTTGAATGATTCTGGTATGATTTGGTGAATTTCCTTCCGTTTGTGCATATGTGGGTTGGGTGGTCAAGTTGAGAGTAGTGAGATTCTTGATTTTGGTTTAGTTGGCCTCCCAGAGTGTTGTATGTTTGGGATGGTCTCAACCTAACAAGCTATAGAGATTGCCTTCGTGCGCCTATCATGTCATATGTGTCCTCGATTGACATTATGTTGATCTAGGTAGTGTTGCATGCACTTTATAGGTGGTGTGATTTGCTCCTGTGACATTGGCGTCTTTGCCAGGGACACAAGGACTTAAGTAGGTAATCCTACTGACACTCGTGTGATGGTTGTTTTTTTTAGTTTCAACTAAAGAGATCATTTTTCTTAAGTGGATCCGAAAAAGGATATTTTGAGATCAAGTGGAGAGCTAGGAACCGCGTGTCTTGCCGAGGGTTTGCGATTAGATATTTTTAGTTAGGATTTGTAGTATTAGTTGTAGATTAGAGTAGTTATTGGTGGTCGAGTGATTTGTGAGGTAAAAAAAGCATTTACTAGTCCGTGTGTGACAGTGAAGCATTTTTCTATTCACAATTGCAAAACCCCAAATGATGAGTAGGAGTAGCTTTAGGTAAGTGATTTGATTTTGATCTAGAGCTATTCATCACTAATTTATTTATTGAAGTGCTTGTTTTCATTTAGAATCACAAAAAATTTTGATTTTAAGGGTAAAAATGCAATAAATAGGTCTTCGTTGACATATTTTCATGACTGATTAATGTTGTGCATATAAGAGGCCATTCGCAAGTGTTTTGTGAAGAAAAATTGATGCTCTACAAACTTGAACATCATATGTGTATGATGTCTCAAGAGGCACCTGGCAATCAAATTTGACTGCACCAGAGTGTTCAAAAGGGGTGTTTTACCCTAGGTACACCTTGAAACTAGAATTTTGATTTACATTTGGTGCTTAAAACACAAAAGCCGAGAAATAAAATGTTAAAAATTGGAAATTTGCTTTTTTTTTTTTAGCTTGAAAAGGTACAAAAACTCCCGTAAGGCCTTAAAATCTAGGAAGCAGACCATAAAGACCAATTTGAGCTACAAATTCACCAATAGTCTTCATACGCATATACAGACTCCTGAGCCAATTTATGAACAAAACTTACCATTTGTCATTATAACGTGCTCTGACACATTGTTTTGAGCATTTCACCAAGTTCAAATCATTTTGGACATATATTTTGAGAGAAAAGTGCGCTTTTTGCACTTTATGGAAGGTGACAGGTAAATTTATGTTTTGAGAGCAATTTTGAGCTTTAACCTTTGTCGTGATCATATATTCTTGTTGCTTATGATAAGGGGGACCTAAGGTAAAGACAGTTCCAAAATCTGAGTACATAGACATCATACGCATATGATGTGTCAAGTCAAGATCTAAAAGTTCAATTGCACTTTTGACCACACTGGAGGTATGGAAATGATGATTTAAGCTTGTTTGCAAAATTCTATCTCACTTGGACACATATCTTTGAATTTAAGAAGGATTTTGCAACTCCAAGAAGGTAAAACTGAAAAATAGTGATTTTGTGCATTTTTGACATCCAATTTTTTTTTTGTGAGCACATATTCTTGCTATATTCATCAAGGAGCACCTTGAGTAGAAACAGATGAGCCAAAAGACATCATTTGCATATGAAGACTTTTAGGCTAGATCTGTGTCAAATCAGACATCTGAATATATCCTAGTGTCCTAAAGCATAAAAGAAGTCCCTAGCCAAAATTTCATTGCATTTTGGAGCACATTTGGGCTAAAAAGTGCCAAAAGACAAAAATTGGGCAAGGTTCATGTTTGTATTGACCATAGCTTGCACAAAAAGTGTTGAAATTGAATTTTGAAAGTTGCTAAGAGTTGCTTGAGTGATAAAGATTCTTTGAGATAAAAGTCACTTCATGTTGCCACAAAAGACATCATACACATATGATGTCTCAAGTCCCAAATTAGAGGCCAAAACTTACATATGAGCTTACAAAAGTGTTTGGCATCACAAACTAGGCCTAGAGACCAAGTTTCATTCAATTTGGATCACTTTTGGCTTAGCTAACCTCCCAGGGAAGTTGCAAGAAACCATGCAGAAAAAGGAGTGATAGACCCCAACTAAAAGTGTCAGAATCACAAACTGAGACTTGAGGTGGTTAGAGTACATCAAGAAGAGTCTACAAGTAAATTTTGGAGCAATTCAGAGTCAGGAGACATCATACACGTATGAAGACTCCAAGCATAGGTTGAGGCCAGGCAGAAACTTTGACTAGCCAAAGGACTTCCTTTTGACCCTAGAATCCCAGACACAGGTTGAGGCCAAACAGGAACTTTGACTACTCAAAGGACTTGTTTTAGACCCTAGAATCCCAAATATCATTCCAAAACAAAATTTGGACACCTATAAGTGGAACAAAGCATGTATACAGTGTTGCCACTTTGAAATCACCAGAATTGACCTACAGGAAGACTTGAATGAGATAGAAGACTGTTTTGGCCATAACTTGAGCTCCCAATATTGGATTAAGAATTTTCTTTTATCAAAACAAAGCTCAAGAGTAGCTCTACAACATTTAGTGTAACCCTTGAACAACAATCAAAGACCATTTGGGTCATTCATTATTGGTCAACGTTCAAAAAACGTCATTTAAGGTCTCAAAATGCATCCGAAAGTTAGGAGTATCTAAAAGTGACAATTTGAGAGAATTGTGAGGAAACAATCGCAATTATGGACATAGTTTTGACTTTTTCCTAACCAAAGTACTTGAACACATTGGAATAAAACTATTTACATCAAGCTAGATCTATTAAGCCCAGAAAACATGTCTACTTTAGATTCAAAATCAGCTTATACAAGCTCCAAGATCTCATCGATAGAGGAGAATTTTCCCATAATGGATCTTTCAAACTTGCAATTGATAAAGAATAATTTTGTTGAGAGAGTTTGGATGAGAGATCATGAGAGTGAAGGACTATATAGATACATTGACGGCAGTGAGGTCAACCTTTTATAGGTGCTCAGAGCCATACCCAGAAGAACTGACAGATTACAAGAGCTCTTATATGTCTATACATACGGAGTCGGCTGTCAATGAAAATCTCTAGTTGTTGACAAGTATGGACAAGAATACAGAGCTATAGAAAGCACAAATTCACAAATTGCATTAGAAATAGGTGGATATTTGGTCAACGAAGGACCACAAATACCTCCACCAAACACGAGAATTCCTACGAGAATTCCAAAAAGAGAGCCACCTAGATTCCCTCCTAGAGCGATAACAAGAGGTGAAATGATCACAGAGATGGCAGACATGTCTCCTCAAGTGAATCTCCCTAATGAACCAATCTCCAACAAAACGACCAATCCCTTCAAAGAACACCAATATACAATTAGGTATCAATCAGACTAGACAAGGAGAGTGGAAATGCCGACCTATCTACCAATGAACAACGTGGGACCAAATACACCACAGTCATTGTAATTGGGGCTACATCAAGATGCCATACCAAGACCAAATATCAATAGAGGTGGTTATCCGGTCATCCCAAGACCAAGTGCACAACACTATTCCCATCAGATCCATATTTGAGTGAAGATCAAGGACCCGCCGTTAGTAGACCTCCTATAACAGGATTACCTTATGCAAAAAGAGTAAGAATCAAGAGAGAGTTCCAAGAAGACCCACCTATTATGAAATCAAAGAAGAACCTATGCATAATAGAAGGCATGAAGCGAGAGAAGGATTGGGAGAGTCTATGGTTAGACTCGTAGACAATCGGCAAGTTAGATCGTCCCAAGTCTTTAAATGGGTAAACAAGAAATAATCCAGAGATAAAGATCCAAGAGATGACATAGCGGCTTTCAAAAGAGTAATTAGAGCAACACAATTTGCGAGATTCGGATTGACTCTAGAAGATGACACGGCTACATGGTTCGACTCAGTGGAAAGACGAGATTTTGAGACTCTAGACAAGTTGTTTGAAGAATTTATCAAAGAATTCTTGCAGAAAGGCATAACTCACAATACGGTCTCGCAACTTCACAGATTCAAGTAAAAAGAGGGCAAATAAGTACACAAGGCGGCATTACGGCTTAAGAGATAGGTCAAGTTCTATCAGAGAGCAGAACTACCTACGTAGACTAATACTGATCTTTATCCAGGGTATGAGACATGCAGGTCTTCAAAAGGATTTGCGTATGATAAGGATCCTGACGCTAAACATATTGATCAAAGAATCTCTTTATCTGCTCGATAATTGTGAGTAATATAAAGAAAAGGATTGTAAGAGTCAAAAGGATGACACATCCTCTCAGCACATTGATTCACAGATGACTTAGTCCATTACAAAACCAGTGGCACCTATCAATCCAAAAAAAGTTTATCGATGACATAGTCAAGAGGTTAACTCCTCTTGTAAAGTCTAATTCGGTGGAGCCTAAGTGGTGAGAAATTGAGGGAAAATAGACAAACCATATGAGGGAAGAGTGTGTTAGGTTTCAAGCCCTGTGGTCTGGGTTGTGTCCGGGTGCATGCCCATCTTTACTCTATTCTTGGGTTATAATGCTAATAAGAAGATAGAGAGAATCACTTTCTAGAGCTCCACCAAAACAGCCTGTGTGTTCTTCTCCTTCTCCCCTTTCTCTCCTTCCCTCTCTTGCACCCACACGGAGGTTCCATCAAGCATGTATCCAGAATTTCACTTTGTCTTCCACCACAGAGACAGCGTATGTTGTAGTTTCTAGTTCCAGTAAGGAAGCTGTGTGGTTATCTCATCTAGTGGGAGACCTTGGTATACACCAGACTCTAGTGCTACATTGTGATAATCAAAGTCCGATTGCGTTAGCAAAGAACCCCGAGTTTCACTCCAAGTCAAACACACAGAGGTCAGGTATCATGTGGTACGGGACATTTTGGCTAGCAAACGCATTGAGTTAGTCAAAGTTCACACAAATGAAAACCCAACGGATGCTCTAACTAAGAGTTTAGCCTCAAAATGGTTCACACATTGCATAGAGATGATGATGATGTGTGTGTGTGTGTGTGTGTGTGTTGCGAGAGTGTGTAGAGTAAGCAAGATTGATATGCGCAAGTCAAAAATTTTGAGGGCATACCTGCACAGAGGGATGATGTAGGTAGTGACCCAAAACAATGGGTAAACGGGTCACTCAGAATCCTGACGAAGGTTGAGAATAAATAGTATCAAAAATCTCATAAGATATCGTTGGTAGGAGAGAGCGGTGAGAGAGGGAGTAGGTAGAACCAACATTTAAATGTGGTTAGCTATAGGTGCTACAATATTGCATGTTCCAGCTTTGAAACTATGAGGTCTACCTACTGTCATATGGATCCATCAATTCCCACAAAAGGTTCATCAAATTCCTCAACTGCCAACTTGTTTAATGATGTATGACATCTTGGTGATATAAAGTAAACATCCACTAACCAAGTCTTCATAAAGGATTACGAGCCTACATTCATGTGTGTGTAGACCCTTAGGTAATTACGAACACACAAGTGAGGACACGGTTAAAGCCTTACTAGAGTGTGTGTGCACCCGCACAAGTGCACATTTATGGGTTCAGGGTAATCTAGCATACATAAGTGCTTATCAAAGTGTATGTGTATGTGTCCTAGCGAGTGTGTACAAGTGCTTCCTTGCATGTGCTTGCTTCATTGATTTCTTGATTATGTGCTTGGTTGATTTTGTGCACATTTGTGTGCGTGTAATTGTGTGTGCACATGTGTGTGTGTGTGTGTGTGTGTGTGTGTGTGTGAGAGAGAGAGAGAGAGAGAGAGAGAGAGAGAGAGAGAGAGAGAGAGAGAGAGAGAGAGAGAGAGAGAGAGAGAGAGAGAGAGAGAGAGAGAGAGAGTTTATGTGTCAAGCAGTAAAGGGGTTTGTACTAAAATCCAAATATTGTACAAAGGTGATAATTTGAAATCTTATTCAGAAAGAGGCTTTATCTATATCTAAATATTTTCAATCTTCTTTTGAACATAAGGTGTTTAGAAGGAAGAGAGAGAGAGAGAGAGAGAGAGAGAGAGAGAGAGAGAGAGAGAGAGAGAGAGAGAGAGAGAGATCCTCACCTACATCCATACAATAAAAGGAAACTACTCTTTAGTCCTTTATGCATTTTGTAGGGCTCAACAAACTCTTTACTTGTTATTGATGTCATTCACATTTCTAAATTTAAATTATTTAAAAAATGTGCTTCTTTCTAAGATGTTTCAATTTCCTTTCAACTAACGAATACAAGTTGCTAACCCATGGATCTATTGTCACAATACGTATTCACGGTAGGAAAATTACGTAAAATATGTTTGCAAATATATTATACTCGTTGTTTTCATGCTTAAAAATGAGTTTGTGGTCATCGATGTTTAGATTTTTTAACTTATGCATATACAAGTTGCTAAACCATGAATCTATTGTCACAATAGGTATTCAGGGTAGGAAAATTACGTACAATGTATTTGCAAATATATTATAATCGTTGTTTTTATGCTTAAAAATGATTTGTGATCATTGGTGTTTACATTTTTTAACTTATGCATTGGTAGTTGGAGTTTGACATAACTTACAAGGGAAAAGAATAGTGGATTTCCAAAGAAAGACTTGCATGAGTATCTAATGGCTTCGAACTTGCAAAACAAAAACTATGGCAAAGCACTCAAGGATATTAAATCCCACTTTGGAAAACTGGGTGTTACGAGATTGTCCAAATTGTCAACCCTAAGAATGGAAAATATTTTGTTAGTGGGTTGCCGCAATGGACGTCCATAGCATAGCTTTCTGGCACTAACATACTCATGTCAATTCTCATGGAAGTGACTCTGATGGGACACAAAAACTCTTTGAGGGTTTCAGTCCTCAAGAAGTGAACCTAACAAAAAACACATTAACTCAACAAGAAAATCACCACTCTCAGATTTGAAACTATGCTTATGTCTTATCTTTCCGCTCTAGATCATCACACCATTTCAATGACTAAAAAAACGTGAATAGCCATGAAACTTTAAGTGAGGCTATATTAGGTCTAAGGGGACAAGTCTACAAAGTCTAGCAGCAATCTGACAAGGTATGAAAATTGCAATCCATCATGAACTATACCATAAAAATTACAAACAACAAAACTATTCGAACATGCCGTCCTAAGGTCTAACAACCCTCTCCTATGGTCACAATGTCAAAAAACAGTGATTTAAGCACTCAAAGCTAAAAATTAGGCTCATAGACACGAAGTTACAAAGCATGATAGAACTTGAAATGCTTACACCTGAATGAAAAAGCATGAGAGGAGGAAAACAATGCAACTTTGAACTCGAAATAGGATTACCCAATCATGAGAAAAGTTGATTACAAATTTGATCTGCTTGGCCACTTGAGCGTATGTACACACAACTGTCTTTGTTCTTCAAAAGATAAGCCTCCCTTTTCATACAAAGGTTATTATCTCTTATATCTAGGCATTTCTAAATGGCCAGTGGCCAAGCTCACATGTGCTTCTACATATATTATGAAAGAATACAAACTGAGAGAATAGATCTACTACTTTGGAATGAGGATTTACACATAGTACAACTATGCTAGCTCAAAAGAAAAGAGTACAAATATATTAAAAATGTGGTGTCTGTTTATGTGGACGTCCGTATGCTAAAATGGCCAAACACTCCCCCATTCCTAGCTCATGTTGTCCCTTGACACAACCATGTGCAATCTGATTATTAGGGTTTTCTTTAAGGTTGGTCTTTGGTTTTGAAGTTGCTTTGTAGTTAGTGACACTCCTCCCTTACTTGAAGGAATTGTATATGTCGTGTTTTGGCTGATACGTGAGTTGGACTTCTATTGTTGAGGCAATTTTGCATTTTGTTGTGCATTCTTCTTTTGTTGACACTTTAGGTAGTGAAGATGGCTATTGGTGTTGTTTGCCTCTTTGGGAACTGAGCCTCTTTACGTAGTTGACTTTATGATGAATCTTGCCCTCAAGTTCCATTGTAGTGTGAGTCCTTTGCAATATTTTATCAACTTTGACGCATTTTGTGAGCTCCTTATGATTTTTGTTGATATCTCTCTTATTCAATTTGTCATTGCTTGTCAATCGCTTTTGTGTGCCATTCTACGAGTTGCCATTGTCTGATGGAGATTTGTTGTTTTCCTTGAAGATAAAAGTTGCCATTCTTCGACTTGCCATTGTTGAATGGAGCTTTGTTGTTGTCCTTGAAGATAAAAGTTGCTCCTAAAAAGCATGGTTGAAACATGCAGTTTGTACTCTAATTCTCTGATAATTGATATGGGTAGAAATTTCCTTATTGCTGATGTAGAAGGAACATATACAAGAGGATAATGATGAGTGTTTTGAAAAAAAATCAATGGCGAAAAAGTTCCTTTGGTATATGCTCTTATTGGAGTCGAGCAGTTGGACTTTAAGGAACTGTTCATACAAGGTGAGTGCTTGAGAGAAAGAAAGGAAGAGAGTCTGATGCAAGTGTCAATTATGGGACACTCTATATGCATACAAGAAATTTGTAAAACAAAAGAATGCAGTGTGATATATGGAGTTGATGGGTGCTTCAAGGAACAAATGTAATATATGTGCCATCAGTGTCTTTTGGACTTTCTCCTTCACTTCATCAAACTTAAAATGCATAGAGTTTGACTCTCATGCTCACCTATACCAGCATAAATATGCTCAACTCTTTCATCTTGAGCAGTACCTAAAATAGATAAGACTCTTAGACCACAAAGAATATTACTTGAAGCTTTGGGAATAGCACCTTGCTCATTTAGTGGCGTAGCTAGCTGACTCTAACTCTTATGCCATGTATTTTTAATGGCGAGTTGGATGTACCATTTCAACACTAGAAACCCAATTCCATAGGTTCTTGAATTTGAGGCTTGTTTCATTGTAAAGGTCTTTGGATACCACCATTTTGTCCAGTCTACTCCTCTTGATTTTTTTGTCGTATGTCGATACTGCTTTGTGAAGCAAGTTCCATGGTTGTAGTAGGAGTGATGGAGCCTTTTCTTTATTTACAATGAGAAGTGATTGTAGATGTTTGTGGGCTCTCTATGATTGAGTTTCCAATAACAGTTTTGGAAACCACCTTGTTTTTGGTCTTCTTGTAATTGTCTTTTGCATTTGCCCCTTTTTCTTTATGACTTGATGGACACTGAGCTTTGGTATCCGTATTTGATTATTATCATTGTAAAAGCCTTGCTTTTGTAATAGAAGACAAGGTATCCATCTGGAGGTTGTATCACCCTTGGTTGTGATTGGCTTCTATTGTATTTTGGTTGTGATTTCTTTCCTTTACGTGGAGCCATGTGCTACATGACTGATCTTAATTGTTTCAAGTTGAGCTATTACTTTTGGTAACCACATTTGAGAGTTACCTTCATAAAATCCTTGTGCTTTGAGTGGATTGACTGGAATCATCTATTGCTTCACATGTATTTGCTGGGTAGCTTGGTTGAAGTCTGACTTTGGTACCCATACTTGACGCATTGAAGGTAAAGTTGACTAGCAAGGTTGATATTCTTTAGTGTTTGCTTTAACTTTACCTTTTGTCGTTATGGTTGGTTGTTTCTTTTTTGCATGGATTTGAGAAGCTTTTGGGATTATCACTATCGTTTTTTTTAAATTGTCAAAAGAAGATATTCGTCCATGTTTTTGTCAAGACCAGACTCTCCTTGATATGATGGGAGTTGATTATATAGAAAGTGTCCTTGAACTCTCTAGTACTCAACTTGAGTACGGCTTCTGACATGCCAAAGCTAGGAATTGGTATTTTAGAACATGTGTACAATGTTTCTTCTAGCTCTTTGATTGGTAGCTTTCCCATCATTATCCAAGTGCCATAAGAAATTATATTCTTTGATTAGTGGCTTTCCTATCATTATCCAAGTGCCATAAGACAATATATTCTTTGTAGCATAAGAATCTATCATAGCTAAACATGTAGTTTTGATTCTTGTTTCCCCACATAAGCTGAATTTGATCATTGTAGGAGACAATCAATATTCTTTCTTATCCTTGTTCTTCTCTTGATATTGAGTTTTTTGAACATCTGATGTGGAACTTGGAAAAAATTTCTTCTTTATTTGATTTTAATTGTGCATTTTCTAGAGCCAACTTCTTTGAAACAACTTTTATGGATTCTTTAGGTATGTCAATGATGACATATTCTTGTAGTTGTTGTTCTTCCTTTGTTTATGTTTTTGCATCATGATTCATAGCAAAGTTGTTTGTCTCACTTTTTTTCCTTTCATACTCACAATTTGCATTAGCTTCCTTCAACACCTTTATCATAAAATAGGGAACTATGTCATAGCTATCCTCATCACAAAAATTTATAGGTGTTATCTCATTTATGCACACATCTAGAGTAGCCAAGATTTGGTTCCATTTGAATGGCTTAAATAATTCCTCAAGAAATGGTTATGGGATTTACTATGTATCTTTCTAGAATTCAATTCTCTTTGGCAAAACTTCCACATTCTAAAGCTCCACACATCCACACGCGTGTTTTGGTTTGCAGTCAAAAGCTGGGATTTTTGCTTTGTTTGTTGTTGAACCAAAGTCCTCAATAGATGTCTTTGTGACATATCTATAGCTATGGTCTTTTATGTTTACCCTTACGGTTGTCTCTTTGTGTCTCATGTAGACATAGCCACAATCTTAAACCATTTTAAGTTGTTTCATGATTGGATGTTCCAAAATGATATCAAAATTTTTGTATTTCCTAAAGTCTACTATTGCAAATGTATGTTCGTATTCTATACCACGAGAAGTTACTATGATCTGTTTCAGCATGCCTACATGTCTCTCAACATAACCATCTGCGAGTTACAGTTTCATTATGGTTTTTCTAACAATCGGCTTTTTGCATTTTTTCCAAATTTCTTTGGTGGCTTTGGCTACTCTAGCCCCACTATTGAGCATGGCCATTATTTTGACTCCTTTGTGTTTTACAGTTAAGGTGGTGTTTCCTTCTTTTCCTTCACAATAATCTCCCACCTTGTTGACAGAGACTGGTTTCACCTTTGATTCATTTTTGTCATTTTACCCGTTCGATTGTCTAAAGGAATGTCTTGAAGAGGAATTTTCAATCCCATCTTCTCTCAATTTTTGCCCACTTCACCCCATAGATCAGGTCTAATATGTAACAACCCAAAAAGAGTTACCGTGCATTGTATAGGGGTAGACATCAATTTGTGCAAGCTTTAGTATCCATCATTTTTGGAATTGGTTTCCATTGTGAAGGCACTACTCTAACCTCCAATTTTGTTTTGTGTTCTCCTATGAAGGACGGTAAAATGTTCAATGTTTTGGGTTTACTATCCCCAGATGCTTCTATTCCTAATCACCATACGGAGATTGTATTTCTCTTGGTTAAAACTCATGATCCATGTTGATCTTAGTGATAGGTGAAAACTTAAAGTTTTCACTACCATCATTCTTATTCCTTATTGTTTCCCATAAGGCTTGTGGCCAAGGATCATCCACTTTAGGAATTGGTAGCATCACTTATAAATTTGAGTCATCTACGGTATTAGCCACTACTATATTGTCTAATGGTGTTTCTGTCTCTGGTCTCATTTGATCATTCATTTCATTTCCTCTATGCTCAATTTCCCTGTCCTTTCATGGATTAATTCTTCTTGTCTAGCGATGCTTTGTTTCTCTGGCTCCATTAGAGCTTGAGTTATCTCTATGAGCTGTTTGCACATTCCAAGTCTTTGTTTCTCAATTTTTGGATGAGGATATGTCAACCATCTCTATTCCAGTGTCAATACATGATATATGGCTGCTGTTGAGGGAGGGTTTCTCCCTAGATTCAATCACCTATGCTGACATTATGCAAAAGTTTGTGACATGAGCTATCTTTTCTAATTGAGGATATTATTCAAGGGACCTTTGGAAAAAACATCAAGCTTGGCAGTACTTTGGTTTATATGTTGGGGAGAGACTTTGATTTTATAAGTCAAGTGTTACCAACTCTCTCTCTCTCTCTCTCTCTCTCTCTCTCTCTCTCTCTCTCTCTCTCTCTCTCTCTCTCTCTCTCTCTCTCTCTCTCTCTCTCTCTCTCTCTCTCTCTCTTCCAATTGAGGTTATGGGCATGGAAGGGTTTGTGAAACACATGATAAAGATGCGTCAAAACCCCTCACATTGACTTCCTACAATTGCATGGGAAGCAAGAAAAAAAATTCAAAAGACGCATAAAAGCAAGATCTTGAGCACGGTATGGATGCAAGACATAAAGAAGTGGTTTGGGAGATGGGATGCATTACACTTACTACATGATGCTTCAATTGACTCCCAAGTGAATGAAGCTTTCCTACAATGCCAATGTATTACGGCTTGGAGAAATCCGGTGTGTCACGCTTCATACATTACACCACCCATATTACCTCCAACTACAAAACCATGTTCTTTGCTGAAAGAGTAAACCGTACTCACACTTACATGCTTGAGCCTATCCCCTTGTTGGCTATATGCACTATCATAGCCATTCGGCTTAGCTCCCATTCCCTTTGATGCGAGACAGGGCATTGGGGAAATGGAGAAGAGTCAAATTGACTATGCAAATTGTGCTCATTGCAAGTTCGAGAGTTTGAGTATCACATCCGAACTTGCTTCTCTCACATTTTCAGCATGACTTAGACATACACACTTTCCCCTCCCAGCCATAGTGTGGGCTCCCCATTGCGACTCTCATCACCACAAAATTGGCGCATCGAGAGTTACTCATTATCCATACACATACTACATCACACATAACTTTGGTTCCATAGGTCACATTTGACCTCCGAGGACAATAATAAAATCTACCTATTAATCTATCTCTCAATGTGGACTGCTTAATGGAATAAAATAGAGGTGTCTTTTTTTTGGTTTTTAAAAAATATTATGTCTACAAGGTGGACAAAGAAACAATGAGAAAAACTAGCTCGTACGGTCTGTCACACTAGGATTAGATATGGTTGGAAGACATATTTTGTATGTGAATCACAAAGTGCTCTATCTCTTTGAAACACATATTCCCACCATAAAATTATTGGGATTATTGAAAACATCTTATCATTGTATTTCAAAAAAGTCCATTGATCTTGTCCAATACAATTTCCATAAATTCAACGATTAAATTGCTAAGCTTTTATTAATGACGAGGTCCTTGCAACCGTCATGATCCCCACTCCCATCATGTTGGGTGAAACTATAATTCACTTTTGGTGTTGAAAACATGGCCGTAGGGTTGAAAATAACTTCTTCTTTTATAGATGGCCTATTTAGACTTTTCATCTGGATTGCAAAGAGAACAAATCAAAGTTCCAAGTTTGCTTACTTTCAAAGCACAATATGGTCAACCAGTGCTTGTGAGCATATATACTGATAGTCGTTTTTTGGCTATTCAAAATTGTCATAGTGAGCTACCTCACCCTATCAAATCACTCAAACACTGTGGTTATCCTCACCCTTTCGCTGTACATAGGTGTGTGTGAGTTAGGGGGCTTTTCACATATCTCCTTAAAAAACCCTCAATTAGCTAGTCACTGGGCTAGTTGAGCCAAAAAAGAAAAAAAAAGTATATATGGCCTCTTTGTATGCAAACATTTCGTTATATATAGGGCCTAAATATAAGGATTTCTCATAATTATTTTGGTATTTATTTAAATATTTCTACCTAGGTGTCTGTTATTTGCCTATGTATGCTATGTACATTGACTCACCATTACCACAAATTTTCTTACCATTTTGCATACTCTTTATTCCATATAGAAATATTTTCATGCAAGCTTCTCATAATTTTGGTGTAACTCCACCCCAACACAAATTTAAAAAAACTAGTTTTATTTGTGTGTATATATTTTCACTATTGTGCTTTTTCCCTTCCTACAATTATTCTCTTTTACTCTCATAAATTAGAATACCAAAAATGTTCATCTTTTTATGGTAGTCTCATAATGAGAGAGATTTATTTTAAA
Organism: Adiantum capillus-veneris; assembly: GCF_014529385.1. Lineage (NCBI taxonomy): Eukaryota > Viridiplantae > Streptophyta > Polypodiopsida > Polypodiales > Pteridaceae > Adiantum > Adiantum capillus-veneris. The sequence continues at coordinate 21,186,241 of NC_140946.1, forward strand.
GTTGATCCCTTTATATTTTTCCACCTATATTATTTATATTTGACATGTACATATTTTTTAGACCCCTAAATATTTGATTTTCTTAGTTGTATTATTCACTTATATCATGAGCTCAGTAATATCTTCACTTATAGACCCACAAACTAAGGTCAAGGATATGTGCCATGCATGCATGCACTATGGAGGGCTCACTCTTGGAGGCATTCAAAAGAATCATCCAAAGAAGGACCCCACAAGGACTTTGTGCAGTGGAAAAAGACAGGTCAATTTTGTTGAATTTTTAAAGGTCACTTGCTCTCCAAATTTGAAAGGTGATAGAGACAAGAATTGTAGCTCATGAGCTGAACTTTTGTCTCATATTTTTTCATATTTTTTTGAGCTACAAGCTGTGAGCTATGATTTTATTAGTAGACCCCAGTTTGCCCATGCCATGCAGCCACACTCCCTCTTCCACTTTATCATTTTCCTCTTTCACACACACTTTTCCACTCATCATCCCCACCTCTCTCACCTCTCCTCTTTGCACCCTACTCGCCTTCTTCTCAACCTTGAAGAATAAGAGAAACTATGGTGAACTCATGCCTCCTACACACACTTCCATTCCAAAATTGACCACCTAGTCTCATTTTTTTCTCCAAATTACCCATATCTATAAAAAAACCACAAAATTCAGCCTCTTCTCTTGAAGAACAGCATCATAGTGATTGATTACTCATCTTTAATTACCTTGGCTCCCAAGGAAGGCCAAGAGTGTATCAAAAACGTACTGTCAAAGCTAGTGGACCGTCAACAAGCGTGAAAATCGGCCCTACTCAAAACACTTGGAGCATCAACATTGTAAGAAATCCATCTTTTTTACCTCTTAATAATTTTTATTTCTTATTTGTATCCTACATGGATACTTCCATTGTAAATATCCAATTCCATTTGTAAATTAATAAAAATACTAACTCTACTAATCTACTAACACTAACTCACTATGAAAAGTCCTATCACCTCCATTTCTCTCCTCTCTCTTTTATTCATCTATCCCCACCAAATTCTTGATAATTCAAAGAAAAAAAATAGATAAAGTGCTAAAAATCTAACCCAACCATGGTTAGAGGAGTAACCCTAGCACCCAAAAATGCTATAAAAAGAGGGTGTAGGTAGCACAAAAGGGGGGAAGCCATAAGCAAGAGCACTATGTTATAGCTTGAGAAGTCAAGCTCAATCTCTTGAGAAGGAGCTCTTGAGTGGAATCTCATTGGCTTATGCACATGTATGTGTTGTATTAGGGGTGATTTGCAAGGAAGCTCTATGTCATTGTAAGAGAGAGTGATCATTTAATTGAGAGTAGGAAGCCTATATTTCTCCTACAAGTGTAAGCCCAACATTTGTTGAATCATCGAGGGTGGATTTGGACTAAGCACAACTACTTTGTCTGTCTTCTAATGTGAAGTCATGGACAACAATGATGTGTAAGTTTCTTGGTGTTTTATTCAAGTTCTTGATAGCTTGTCTCCGGGTGTTGTTTTTTATTTAGCCATATATCCCACATATTGTAAGAGGCCAACAGGGTGAAGAGGACTCCCCTAGTCTTAAGACAGTGATTGGGGTGGCTTGTCTTGTGATGTGTTGCGATGTAATTACCTCAAGATATGTTGACCAAATGCTAATCTCAGTTTGATTGGTCATGAGAGATTTGTAAGAAGGTATTAGTGCAATAAGCATCTCCTTCTCCCTTCTCTCTCTTTTTTACGTACATATTTGTGTTTGCTTGATCACTGTCAATACGTTTCAAAGCAGCCCGAGTACTCTCTCTCTCTCTCTCTCTCTCTCTCTCTCTCTCTCTCTCTCTCTCTCTCTCTCTCTCCGCGTCCTAGGTGGTGCCCCAAATTTGTGTAGGGTTAGGTTGCGGGTTTGTGTGTGTGTTTGTTGTTTTTTTCAACCCCAACCCAATTGAGTAGCACGGGAGCCTCGAAGGGTGCTTAAAGGCCACTCTTCTTGTTGTCCACCCCGGACCGCCTCAAATTGGTGCCCCCACAGAGGATCAACTTGTGTATGTTTTTGTGTAGGATCAACCATTAGAATAGTCAAGTAGTTATAAATCACGAGAATTTGTATGATCCTTTCATTCCCATTGCAAGGCAAAAGGTACACAAAATTATTAGTACTAAGTTGCAATTTCAACGAGTCATTTGTAGAATTTGGGCCTCTTAGGTTGGCCGAGATAAACGCTTCAGTAAATCCTTTTATTTTGCCTCTCATTAGGTACAACCTTAGTTTGGACGTCTATATTTTTGTTTTGTTTTAAGCATTGGGTCATGCATAGACCATGGATAATGGCCCCGGAATAGAGGTTTTCCCCTTCCATTTCTCTCCACACATTAGAATAAACGTTGCAATTATTAGAAAGATCCATTTTCAACAACATATGGTGTTCATGTTTGGTGCCCAAAGAGTAGGAGAAATTCTTGCATCACCAAACCCTGTCATCGTGCCTCTTGCTGATTATCATAGATCATTTGATGTGCATATTTTTATTTTGTTGTAGAAAAGATTGCAATTAAGAAAACATTATTGTGTAAATCGTTTTAAGAAAGAAAAAACGTGCGTCACTTTGAAATCAATTCAATGGAAAGACAACGCCAAATGTCTGGATATCCTCTTTTCTTTGGAGAGCGTGGAGAGGATGCAGAATTATTTTTAGCGAATTTCAAGATTTCTTTCCCGTATTAAGAGGATAGTAACTAATCAAGAACATGTAGAAATGTTTGAGGTGGTCCTTATGAAAAATGCTAGCGCTTGGTTTGAATCTTTGCCTGAGGAAGTTAAGAGGAATTACATGAAAGTTTTGAATCGTTTCAAGAGATACTTCTTTGATCCCCAAAACACTCAAAAATTGTGGCAAGACATTGTTTCTCATAAGCAAAAAGACTTAGATGACTACTACTTGTACAAGCAAGAATTTCACGTCTTTGGGCTCTATGGACACGAAATGTTGCTAACCATGGTGATGGTGCATAATTTCTAAAGAAGGAGAGGTTTGTAGCCGGACTCTTTCCTGATCTTAAGGTGAAGGTGGAGGCGGATGCACCTGCCACCTATGATGTAGCTGAAATTAGAGCTTTCAAGAAGTATAGAAAACTCAAGTGCCTAAGGGGAGACGTTCCAATAGAAGGTCTTAGACCCAAAGGTAAGTCACAAGCATCGACATCTAGGGAGCTTCTTAAGGTAACGCCAGAAGTGATTGAGAAGTTAAATGAATCTTTAAGCAGTCTCTCAATTCACCTTGCACAAGCTATTGGTCCAAAGGGACAAGCAAAGAAGTCAGAAGAGTGAGATCCACGACCCAGGAGAGTCTTGCAATGTTGGAATTGCGGAGAGTCTGGACATGGGATGTATAAATGTCCTTGGCTCCGTGGGGAGCCAGGGAGACCTAATTTGAATTACCCAGTGATGAATGCAAGTGAAGGAACTAGTCAACAACCAAGGCTTCTACAAAGGCCAAATGGAGCAAGACCACCTCCATGAGGAGTGGAAGGAGTTCCACCTTTGCGAGACCCAAATGTGCATGTGATAGAGGTGACAAATTCAAAAGAGGTTGACATGGAAGAAAATGGCATTAAGCGTGGCCGAGGAAAAGGTAAAGAAAAAGAAGGAGTCATGTCACAAAGTGACCATGGACGAGAGACAAGGCGAAGGAGACCAAGGAAGCTAAGGGGACTCAACGTCGTATCAACCTTTAAAACTTTGGTATGGCTCCATACAACCTATTGCAAGACATGAGAGGTAAGGGTCCTGATATCTCATTGCCTTAGTCTCTTGCATTATTCCCACAAGTTAGGAGGGATTTAACGAAGGCACTTAGCACTAGGAGAAATATAAAAGAGAGTGTGCCAGTTGTAAAAATTGCACAAGATGAAATGAATGAGGATATTACACTTGTGCTAGATTGTTACATCAAAGGAAGGCTGGTTAGGAAAGGTCTAGTGGATGGGGGTGCAAAATTTGCATCATGATAGAAGGACTTATGCAAAGATTAAGCATGCACATCCATGAGACACCTGAAATCAAAGTCAAGATGTCAAACAATAGCAAGGCTAGGTGTGTAGGCATTTGTAAAAAAGTTTTTGTGGAGGCTTTTGGCATTAAGAAGGCAATGGATTTCTATGTCATGTCTACCAAAGGAAATGGTTACCCATTTATCCTGGGAAGACCATGGCTAATGAAAATGCAAGCTTTGCAGGATTGGGAGAGTGGAAGGTTAATTTTCAGGAATGACAATCATAAGAAGGTTGTCTTTGACATGAAGGAGAAACACCAAGACGAGCTCCATGACAAATCATCTCAAAGTGAGACAGAAGAAGACTGGACCGATAGCACTTTAGAAGAAGAAATTAGCGGTAGCATTATTGAAGAGGAGTTTTTCATTGAAGTCATGGGGGTAAGGTTTAAGCCAAGCAACCAAGAGACCTCTTGTCAAGGCTTGGAAGAGGTAGGTACTCAAGAGAACCAAAATGTGCAAGATGAAGGAATGTTAGAAGGTATGTTGTCTACAACACTTACAAAGGACGAAAGAGAGGAGTTAAAATGTGTGATAAGGAAGTTTCCTAATCTTTTTGCTGAATACTACACCGACGTTCATGGAGTAGATGCTCTTCAACACAAGATTGAGTTAAAGCCTGAGGACACCCCTAAAGCTCAGAAGCTACAAAGGCTAGGAGTTATAAAGGAGAAGGCTCTACTCAAGGAGGTAAGAAAGCTTCTAGCAGCAAGTTTCATTTATCCAGTGGATAATTCAGAGTGGGTCTCTCCCATTGTTGTCACTCCCAAGAAGAACGGCAAGTGGAGAGTGTGTGTGGATTACCGTCCACTAAATGAGGCAACAAAAAGAGATCACTTCCCCCTCCCATTTCAAGATGAGATACTAAATGAGGTAAATGGTCATGAGAAGTACACTGTGTGTGATGGCTACTCATGTTACTTTCAAGTAGGTATCATATTGGAGGATCAATTAAAAACAACCTTCATCACTCCTTGGGGTTGTTATGCTTTTAGAGTCATGCCATTTGGCCTGACAAATGCTCTTGCAACTTTCCAACGTTTCATGAACATGGTGTTTCAAGCATTCTTTGGAAAGTCAATTAGGGTGTTCATTGATGATTTCTGCATTTATAGCTCAAAATCATTGCATCTAAAAAAGGTAGAAGAAGGTTTAAAAAAACTTTATGACATGGGAGGTCAGCTCAATCCTGACAAATGTCACATAGGTGAGGATGAAGTGATCTTGCTCAATCACAAAGTTTCCTATAAAGGCATTGAGGTGGATCCTTCAAAAGCAAAGGCTCTTATTGAGTTACCATCACCCAAGAGTCTTAAGGAGGTCATTTCATTCATTCAAAAGGTGAAGTATATGTCACGCTTCATTCACTTAGCCTCAGAGTTACTTCACCCTTTGCAAAAATTAACACAACAAGTAGAATTTGCATGGTCTGATGAGCTTGAAGAGCACTTTTGTAACATTAAAGTCATTTTGTCAGAGCTACCAACACTCATGCCTCCTTGTTGGGAGTACACATTCTTTGTTATCTCTAGTGTTGGGAAAGAAACAATTGGTGCAGTTTTGTTACAACAAGATCCCCACAGTACCAGGATGCGACCCATCTACTTTGCTAGTAGGGTCATGAATGCTTTGGAGAGAGGCTACACGGAGGTAGAATTCATGATGCTTTCTCTCATGTTTGCAGTGAGAAAGTTTAGATCCTACTTGCTACTAAAACCTTTTGTAATCCTCATTGCAATTTTTTTTTTCCCTTGGGTGTCATCTCAAATGAATCTTAGTACTAGGATCTCAAAGTGGATTATGGAGCTGCAAGAGTTCCAATACTCTTTCAAGGTAGCAGATAGTTTGCGTGCACAATTGGTAGGTATTCTCACTTATAGAGTACATGAGAAGGAGATTAAGGTGCCTGAAGTAAAGACCCTACCATTTCCACCACCAAAAAATATTCATAATGCCTTTACCTTGTTCTTTGATGGAGCTTTTTGACGAGCCACAGGAAAAGAAGGGGGAGGGCTAGTGTTGCTCAACCCAAGAGGAGAGGTGGTCATGAAAGAGAAGGTCAATCTACCAGGTTCAACTAGCAACAATGAAGTTGAATACGACACACTACTTCATGGTTTGAAAATGTGCATTAGCCAAGGTATACAATGTCTCATGGTAAAAGGGGATGCACTTCTCATTGTGAAGCAGAGTTTAGGCATTTGGGCATGGAAAAATGAAAGACTAAGGGCCAAAGTTCATACCATCCATAGGTTATTCGATCAATTTGAGGAGGTGTAATTATATCATATTCCTAGGAAACAAAATGAGGATGCTGATTTACTTGCACAACAAGCAATTGCATGTGTTGAGAAAGAAGTGCAGGTCATCATGATGGTAGCAACAGTCAAGCAACCGAGATACCAGGGATTATTGGCTACATCTTGGAGGGTGAGTTTCCACAAGACTTCACAAAATCTCAGAAGAGGAGACTCATGAAGAAGGCAAGCGCGTTGTCCTGTTGTGGCACGTATATAGTGGGAACGGGCATTAAACGATTTATCTTGTGACTTTTTGATATATAAGTATACTTTATATAATACTCATATGCATAAATAAAAGCTTTCTACCATACCTTAGTATTACCTTTGAAGTAATATAAATGTACATTACTATTAGAAAGTACTGCAAGAGAAGTATCAATGATTGTGCCTCTTTTTGTCTGGGGGAAAAGCATTTGTATATTTCTTCTAATATCTCAGCTATACCCTACCATATATAAATTATTTTCTTATTTTCACATTTATTTAATAATATAACCCTTCAATAATGCATACCTTCTTGGATACATACAAGAGGGCAGGGCCTACTACAAGACTTTATGAAAAGGAAGATCCAAAGCTTCTTGGACCATCCCAATTTGAAAATCCCGGCCTAAGGGCATGGAGAAAAGGCCAAAACCAATTCAAGCTCTTTTAGTAGGCCAATTTTTCCTTTTGAAGCATGTCAATCCGAGTTACAGGTCAGAAGTTACAGGGAAAAGAGTGAAAAAGCCTCTCACAACTACACTGCAAGAAGAGATGGTAAACAGGTGAATCAAGTGAAAAGAGGTAATCTTGGTCTTTTTCCATAAAATAAGATATTTGGAGGATAAAATACACAATAATGTGAATGTGACACCTCAAAGATGCCTTGAAGGACAAGACACACAAGTTGGGACCCCCTGCTGGAGCCACACAGAAGATGCCTAGGTGGGGCCCATATACATCATGCACCCACATGGAGCCTCAACGACCAAAAATGCTGAATTTCATGATATTTTGAGTCCTAATATAGCCCATTTTAAGAAATATACAAAGAACATTTGATTTGGGCTAACTCTTTAGCCTAATCAAGTGATTATGTAAAACATGGCTCCCTCACCTATAAAAAGGGCAACCTTCTCTTCATTGGGGGCAAGTTATGAGTGAGTGAGAATAGCTCAATTCCATAGTGACACACTCATCTTAGTGCCACACTTTCTCTTGAAGAAAGGTTGAAGTCTTGCCTCATCTTCTCTCTCCATTAAGGTGGTGGCGATTTCTCTCATGTAAGATATATGTTGCTAGTTTTTCTTTCATTTGCATATCTAGTCCAATACTTGTCTCTAACTCTATCTCTATCTCTCATTATCTATCTTTAATACCACCACCACACTTAGATCTATCTCTAAGTCTATCTTAGTCCTCCTTCGATCTCTCTTGTTGTGTCCTAATTGTTTCATTGAAAGGTATTCAAGCAGCAACCTTGTCAATGTAATGGGTACAACCTTCTTGCGGGAAACAATTATGTGCACAAGGTTATTAACCATATCTTCATCTTCCACAAGCATCTCTCTCTCTCTCTCTTAAGGTTCTCATTCTCTTCCACAAACTCTAGAATCTCCTTGCTACAGGTACTTCTCTCCCCGCAGTATCCTTATTGCCTAAGGGCAACAATAGGGCTTGGGAGAGAAACTCTCTTCTTCTTCTCCTTTCACTTCTTTCACACCTTTATCTTTGAACATACTAAGTATATCATTGATGAATAACCATAATCCACATAGAGGTAATTTCTTTCAATTCCATTCAGTGCAATCTATTAGGGTCAACATTTGGATTAGTCGAAAGATTCACTTTCAGCAACGCATAGTGTTTCTATTTGGTCCTGAAAGCCCAACGAAATACTTCTCTCACCAGATCCCATCATACTACCTATTATTGACTATGACTTATCTTTTGATGTGAATGTGGTTATTTTATTATGAATCAAGAGGATTTGTACTCACAACTAATCCCAATCGCTAGACAAAACATATACATTATAGTAAGCACAAAGCTACAGTTCCAAAGAGCAATCCGTAGCTTATTTGGACAACAAAGATTAAATATCATTAACTCATCCATTAGCCCTTTTATCCTACCCATGATACGATATGATCGTAATCTCGATGTTTTCATTTTTGTTTTGTTCTGACTATCTTTCATGAGTTCTCTCCATCACGTGTGTGTTTGTAAGGAAAAGTGGGCGGCTTCTTTGGCTACATTTCTTCTTTAGCTCTAGAATCTATGTTATCTACATCTTAGCTCCTTCTCATAACCCTTGAGCTTCCTCACAAACTCTCATAGCAAGAGGCCCGGTGTCTTCCTGGCAAGACCGCCTACTTCTTGACAGCGTATCTCTTCCTAGAAGGATCCTTGGGAAGGATCAAGTGTGCAGAAGAGTACCAACTATTGAGGAAATTCCAGCCATTTTACAAGGTTTGCATGAAGAGGCATGTGGTGGTCATTTTTCCCAAGAGTTAACTGTGAAGAAGATTTTGCTTGCGGGTTATGTTTGGCCAAGTCTGCATGGGTATTTCCACCATTGGTGTAAAAGTTGTCATAATTGTCAGGTAAATGGGAATAGAAGATTGGTGTATGGTCCAAGGAAAATCGTGCTTGCCAATGGACCCCTTGAAAAGTGGGGCATTGATGCTATGGGTCCTCTGTCTAGGAAAAAAAATGGTAAACTGTACATTCTAGTGGTGGTAGACTATATGACTAGGTGGGTGGAAGCACAAAGTGTGGCAAAGGTAAATGAGAGGACAATGAGAAAATTTGTCTACACTCATATTTGTTGTAGATTTGGCACACCTTTGGAGATTGTTTCTGACAATGGTCCGAGGTTTAGAAAGGGCTGGCTCATAGAATTCTGTGAAGAGCTTCACATTTGACATCGTCAAACAGTACACCCTGCTATCCCCAATCAAATGGTTTGGTAGAAAAAGCTAATGGTGTCATTGCAGGAATCATCAGAAAGATGGTGAAAAACAAGACAAATTTGTGGGATGAATTCTTGGATGGAGCATTGTGGGCCTATCGAACCACATATAGGAAGGCCATAGAGTTCACACCATTTCACTTGGTCTATGGTCAAGAGGCTTTGCAGCCTATCAAGCTCAACATTCCAACAATGCAGCTTCATAGCAGAGATGCACAAGAAGATCAAAAGGTATGGGAGGATCGACTTCTTACATTTAGTGGAGCTTGAGTGGAAAAGAGAAGAAGCTTACGAGTGCTACAAAAGAAAAGCTACACAAGCAAAGGAGAAGCTTGACAAGAAACTCAAGGACAAAAGCATCAAGGAAGGAGAGCTTGTGCTAAGGTATGGCAATCGACTTGACAATCATTTTGATGCCAAGTTTGAAATTAGATGGCAGGGACCATACATAGTCAAGAAGGCTTTCAATTCAAGTTACTATCAGCTTATGGACTTGAATATAAAAGAGCACTCCAAGAAGGTATATGGGTATCGCTTGAAGCCCTATTTGAGTCGCCTTCTACCAAAGATCTGTCAAAAGGCAGCTATATCATGTAAGTTTTGTTGCATGAAGCATGAGTGTAGCTCAAGCCAATATTCCAAGGGACCAAACAATGAAAATCTTGTCAAGGACTCAGAAGCACTCTCTTTGGAAAAGATGCTTTCTGATGGTACATGAATATACCACATCCTGGGAAAGGGCTAATGATAGCCGTTATTCGGCTATTCAAAATTGTCATAGTGAGCTACCTCACCCTATCAAATCACTCAAACACTGTGGTTATCCTCACCCTTTCATTGTACATAGGTGTGTGTGAGTTAGGGGGCTTTTCCCATATCTCCTTTAAAAACCCTCAATTAGCTAGTCGCTGGGTTAGTTGAGCCAAAAAAATAAAAAAAAGAATATTATGGCCTCTTTGTGTGTAAATATTTCATTATATATAGTGCCTAAATATAAGGATTTTTTATAATTATTTTGGTATTTATTTAAATATCTTTACCTAGGTGTGCATTATTTGCCTATGTATGCTATGTACATTGACCCACCATTACCACAAATTTTCTTACCATTTTACATACTCTTTATTCCATATAGAAATATTTTCATGCAAGATTCTCTTATTTTTGGTTTTACTCAACCCCCACACAAATCCAAAAAAACTAGTTTTATTTGTGTGTATATATTTTCACTATTGTGCTTTTTCCCTTCCTACAATTATTCTCTTTTACTTTCATAAATTAGAGTCTCTCTCATTATCAGTCTACCAATTTGCCCATGCCATGCAGCCACACTCCCTCTTCCACTTTATCATTTTCCTCTTTCACACACACTTCTCCACTCGTCCTCCCCACCTCTCTCACCTCTCCTCTCTGCACCCTACTCACCTTCTTCCCAACCTTGAAGAATAAGAGAAACCATGGTGAACTCAAGCCTCCTACACACACTTCCATTCCAAAATTGACCACCTAGTCTCATTTTTTGCCTCCAAATTACCCATATCTATCAAAAAAACCACAAAATTCAGCCTCTTCTCTTGAAGAACAACATCATGGTGATTTACTCATCTTCAATTACCTTGGCTCCCAAGGAAGGCGAAGAGTGGATTAAAAACGTACCGTCAAAGCTAGTGGACCATCAACAAGCGTCAAAATCGGCCCTACTCAAGACACTTGGAGCATCAACATTGTAAGAAATCCATCTTTTCTTACCTCTTAAGAGTTTTTCTTTCTTATTTGTATCTTACATGGATACTCCCATTGTGAATATCCAATTCCATTTGTAAAAAACAAAAATACTAACTCTACTAATCTACTAACACTAACGCACTATGAAAAGTCCTATCACCTCCATTTCTCTCCTCTCTCTTTTATTCATCTATCCCCACCAAATTCTTGATAATTCCAAGCAAAAAAATAGATAAAGTGCTGAAAATCTAACCCAACCAAGGTTAGAGGAGTAACCCTAGCCCTCAAAAATGCTATAAAAAGAGGGTGTAGCCAGCACAAAAGGGGGGAAGCCATAAGCAAGAGCACTATGTTATAGCTTGAGAAGCCAAGCTCAATCTCTTGAGAAGGAGCTCTTGAGTGGAATCTCATTGGCTTATACACATGTATGTGTTGTATTAGGGATGATTAGCAAGGGAGCTCTATGCCATTGTAAGAGAGAGTGATCATTTAATTGAGAGTAGGAAGCCTATATTTCTCCTACAAGTGTAAGCCCAACATTTGTTGAATCAAGGAGGGTGGATTTGGACTAAGCACAATTACTTTTTCTCTCTTCCAACGTGAAGTCATGGAAAACAATGATATGTAAGTTTCTTGGTGTTTTATTCAAGTTCTTGATATCTTGTCTCCGGGTGTTGTTATTAATTTAGCCATATATCCCACATGCTGTAAGAGGGCGACAGGGTGGAGAGGACTCCCCTGGCCTTAAGATAGTGATTGGGATGGCTTGTCTTAGTTCGCATCCAAAACTAGGTGGTGCCCCAAATTTGTGTAGGGTTAGGTTGCGGGTTTGTGTGTGTGTTTGTTGTTTTTTTCAACCCTAACCCAATTGAGCAGTACGGGAGCCTAGAAGGGTACTTAGAGGCCACTCTTCTTGTTGCCCGCCCTGGATCGCCTCAATACGAGTGCATGAAGACCCAAGTTTAATTCTTGATATAATAATCTAATAAAATATGCATAATCTATTTTTTAAAGAATAAAAGTTTACTACATGACGTGCTTCTCTTGATTAAAGAGGATGTTTTACGACTTTGCTACTAGTTTTTTGAGGGTGCAAGGAGTCACTAAGACGTAACAAGGAGCACTTCCACTAAAAAGCAATTGACCCGTTACAATGTTGGATGGAACTTAGTTGATTGTATTCAAGCAATCTCATTGTCCATCATATTGGAAGGCCAAAAAAAAGAGAGGAAAGGTGCCCACAACCAACACACGTATAGATGTAGGTATCACAATAACATCCATTAGTGGGGGAAATTGGCAACCTTTAGGGTAGTATTTTCACATTGGCATCACCCTCACCTCGAGGGGTTGACAAAAAGTGGATGGAACTAGGTCAATACATTACCTTCAGATCGTGATGTTGTAGGTCAATACAGGTGATTATTAGAGGCTGTGTCTAGATATTGGACTCTAAGGGATATGACACACCCTAGAGTCCACCACATGGTACACTTAGCTGTTAGGAAATATGACGTAGCTAAATAGATATTTGAGTAGATTACTTAATGGAGAGAGATAGATTTCACACACAAGAGATTATAGAGTAGAGAGAGAGAGAGAGAGTACACACGATAGACGTGGTTCACCCAATGTGGGCGACGTCCACGGGAAAGCAGCCACTTAATGTCTTTATAGAGTAGAGAGAGAGAGAGAGAGAGAGAGAGAGAGAGAGACGATAGATGTGGTTCACCCAATGTGGGCGACGTCCACGGGAAAGCAGCCACCCTTAATAGAGCTCCCGCCTTGCTTCACTCTCACCACCTCACACCCACCTTGTTGCATCAACTTCACACTACGAAATGTGTGTAGAAATGGCCTCCTTTTATAGGCCAAAAGGGCTGCCCTCTCTCATGAGAGGCAGCCATGTGTAGCCACTCTTGTGTAGACAAGTCCAAATCAAACCCTCCAATCCGCCCATGTGTGGCCTCCTTTGAGAAGACATGTCCGCTTTTGAATTAGGCCATCGGCCATTGAATTCGGCCACCAGCCACTGACTTGCGACCACCGGCCATTGATTACCGGCCACCGGCCAACCGGCCAATCGACCAGTCGTTTTCCGACCACTTTCCGGCCCGCCGTTCGGCCATAAGATGTCGGCGAAAAGGAATATTCCGGAGAGTGATTGTCCGTGAAAATTTTGGCTTCCGGCGAGTGATTTTTATTTCCGGTGATGATTTTCCTTCACACACGATGGCTTCTCCTCATAATGGGGGCCTTACAAATGTGAGTTCTTACCACAGAAAATTACAAAGGGTAAATCAGGCTCCATACTTAACATTAGCAACCGGCCAAGCCGGTTGCTGATCACTTTTCATGCCTTAGAATTTTTTCAAGGCCGCAAGGAAGGGGGTGTGCTTAAACAGAACAAACAGGAGTTTGAACACATGTGTGTGCGTTTAAACACAAATGCTCAACCACTAAGCTAGGGTTGCTCGGTGCTCCAACGCCACCTGCCAATGACTATACATTAAACTCCTCTTAAGACTACGTCCACGTGCGTCTTGGGGGGGAGGAGGGGGGGACTTTATGTGTACATGCACCCCCAGTTATCAATTGCGCCACATATGCATAGAGTCACGTATACATAGAGTTCGTTTCTTAGACCTAGTCGTCATCAGAAGCAGCTTTCCTTGGAGCTAAAGATGCGAGCGAGGATGATGTTGAAGGATAGGGTAGGTGGTGAGCAAGAAGATTTGGAAAGGTGAGCTTCCGATAGAGGTAGATGGCATTGGGGCCTAGTCCCATGCCTAAGAGGTTGGCATTAGAGAGGGCATTGCAGCAGCAGGCGGAGGTGAGAAGAGGGGCAAGTGTGGGGAAGAGAGTGAACGCCTTGCAGGCTAGAACCGGGTTCAACAGGGGCAAGCATTGCAGAGATGGAGGAGGTGGCTACACAAAGGCTCTACTCAGTCGGACCATTGCCATCATCAGTACTAGACATACTGCGACTATGGACTTGTTGGCATCCATCTCTCTCTCTCTCTCTCTCTCTCTCTCTCTCTCTCTCTCTCTCTCTCTCTCTCTCTCTCTCTCTCTCTCTCTCTCTCTCTCTCACACACACACACACACACACACACACACACACACACACACACACACACACACACACACACACACACACACACACAGAGGCCCTTGGCTTATACTCATAGCTACGATATTGCTAGACTAGAGCATTATGAAGGTGATTGGGCATAGAGACTGTCGCGAACACCTTGACTCATCAAATTGATTGAAGTTATGTCACATTTGCTTGCAATTGTGTGTGTGTGTGTGTGTGTGTGTGTGTGTGTGTGTGAGAGAGAGAGAGAGAGATTAAATAGATTTATTTTATTATCATCCTCAGAGGTCAAATATGACCTATGGGACAAAAGTTACATGTGTTGTGGTATGTGTGTGAATGATGAGTAATTGGATTCCAAAATTGTGGTGATGAGAGTCGCAATGGAAAGCCCACACTGTGGCTGGGAGAGGAAAGTGTGTAGTTCTAGGTCATGGCTAAAAATGTGAGGGAAGCAAGTTGGATGTGATAAAAAATAGAGAACTCTAGTAGTTTGTGGTACTCAAACTCTTGAACTTGCAGTGAGCATAATCTGCACAATCGATTTGACTCTTCTCCATTGCCCCAACACCCTGTCTCGCATCGAAGGGAGTGGGAGCTAAGCCGAATGGCTGTGATAGTGAGTAATTCTTAACAAAGAATTTTCTCAAGCATGTAAAAGTGAGTACATTTTTTTTTCAAGTGAAGAACATGGTTTTGTTGTAACATCTATTGGCCTAGTAACTTGTGTATAGCAGAAATTAGCATGAACATAGTGAGCATTTCATTAGAATAGATTCCTAATGAGAATAACAAGAGTCCTTAGGTGGAGAGAGTAACAAAAAGTATAACACCTAGTTAGATAGCATGAACAATACTTCAAAAGAGAGAGAAATTAAGCTATTGACAACACTTAAGGACCGGATTTACAGGTCCCCCCTCCAAAAGGCTTTGTATTATGGTTTCTCGCATCAAGAGAGACATTTTACAATACAACTCTTTGTGTTCCTTCAATACTAGCTAGTGCAATGAAGATGGAAACTTCAAGCACTAAGCAAAACACTAATTAAACACAACATCAATTCCCTCACGGTCTTAGACCCAAGACCTCACACACCTTCAAAGATGGTGAGAGCTAGCGGGGTATGAGAGTAGATTGAGAGGAAGAAGGAGTAGTCTTACGAGAAAGATGTAAATCTCCTCACATAATCACTCATATTAGCGTAGCTTAGCTTAGTAATTAGCATGGTAGCGGAGATGAGCATGCATTGAAGCTTGGCTCTTGGTTGGATTTTCATCACAAAGCCAAGAGTTGTTGGTGTAGGCCTCCCTTCTCACAAGCTCGGAGGAGCTTTCCATTAAAGCTTGAGAAGGAGAGAGAGAGTCTTCTTCCTTCACACATGAGTTTGTGTGAGTGTCTGTGGATAATTCCTTGAAAAAATTAGCCCCCTCTCTCTCTTGTTCAATCCCTCTTGCTATTTGCTCATGCTGCAACCCTATTGCCCCTTTCCAGGCTTAGCCAATGAGTATTAAGAAGCATAAGTGATAGCCTTCTGACATGTGTCTCCCTTTCCACTTTTGTGATAGCTTTAGGTAATTAATAAATGCAGCTAAACTTTCATTGGACCCCTTTGCCTCTTGGCCAATAGGAATCAGGCAAGCCATTGGGCTGCTGAATGCTCATTGGACCCATTGGGAGACTATCCAATAGTTTTCTAGAGAGCTTAATTCTTATTGGTTCTTTTATTAAGTATTTTTAAATTAATTAAACTAGATTTACTCTAGCCTAATTCTCATTGGTCCACCTCCATGGCCATCCAATAGGATTTCGGTACACCTTGTGGGCATTTGGGCTAGGGAGATGACATGTGTCCCTCATTCCCTTTGTGTGCCAATTGGAGGCAAGAAGTTAGTGATGCATCGACTACTGCATGCTTATCTCCCCTCGTTTCTTGAAAGGGAGAATCTTACAAAAATGCATTAAGATTTTGTTCCCCACTTTTTCTAATCCCCCAGCCCTCTCTCTCATCGTGCATGCAATATATAAAGACTCTAAAGTCTAGACTCTCTGTTTGCATGCCAAAACTCTCTCTCTCTCTCTCTCTCTCTCTCTCTCTCTCACACACACACACACACACACACACACACACACACTCAGAATGTGCAGTACATCTTTGATGAGTCTATGTCAATTCATGTGATGTAGCCTCCACACAAAATACCATGCTCCTTCTCAGCAAGGTTGTGTGTCCGCCACCACATCCACATCTAGTAGTGTCACCACATCCTCAAGTGAAAATATTGTTGGGGGCAAGGGCTATAGTGATTTTTTTTTTGAGAGGCAACTCTCTCTCTCTCTCTCTCTCTCTCTCTCTCTCTCTCTCTCTCTCTCTCTCTCTCTCTCTCTCTCTCTCTCTCTCTCAATGTGCTTCTAGAAAACTTGTGATGAGTAGGTGGCGGTGTGAGCGGGATAAAAACACACACAGCGCCTCTATAACGACCCGACACACACTCTTGGGAAGATACACACACACACTATGGGGCACCACTCGGCTTAGACAACACACCTGGCCGAGACAGGGAACACACCTCTGGAGTGAGAGGAGAGAGACTATCCACTTGCCCACTCCACACAGACACACACACACACACACCCAAAAAACTCAGCTCAAAAGAGGATAATTTCTCATGTTTAGATACAATTGAGCTTGGGCCAACACCAATGGGGCAAATAGCTCACACAATATGGGTAAAATAAGCCAGATACAATCACAAACTAGAGCAGAAACTTCGCTCATAGGAGAAACTTACACAGAAAAATAGCAGGAAAAGATTGAGGAATTTGGCAAAATGGACAGCGCCATCGCATCCGGAACGGCCCAAAACCTCAGTCTACAATGTCAAAGTGCTCAAATCCGACCTCGGATGAGCAGTTTACGGCCAAAACAGGCTCCAAAAACCCCAAAAACACACCTGCGGCTGTTCCTCCTCTCTTCTCCACGTTTTTTCTGGTCTTCTCTCTATTTTTTCAGTTCCCACACTTAGTTTTATTAGTTGGGCACCCTTGGCCTTTTAGATGACCTCAAACGGACCCCGAACAGGCCAAAAACTGACCTCGCAGTGCATAGTTGTCACCCTGCTGCATCCATGCGCACACCTGACACTCATTTCTTTTCAATAATGCGTCTCGCAACCACGTGAAGTGTCCCCAAAAAGTAGTCCTCATGATGACCTTTTTGCCTAATTATCACAAGAAAACACCCACGTTGTGTCCGTACTCATCCACGTGCAAGTATTGACCCCGTTCGCCCTCCTGACGCCACTAGATGCCATCTGACGCACCTGCTTACCTCATGTCGTCAGCCTGCGGATAGCTTCCTCGAGAAGTTTTACGCACTACCAACTCCTCTTTATTGTAGAAAAAACACACTGGTACTGGTGATAGTGAAAATCGATGCACTATGTACATGTTGTCCTACCTGTACACATGTGGGCCCCACGTAACCACCTGGCTCTGAAAAATGGGCAATTCTTTATTTGATGCACCATGCATGTATATGTACATATGCGCAATCCCTTGCTCCAGAAAACTCCTGAGATAATTTGCCCACCCCCTAGCCTGCTAGAGCATTCATGCTCAGCAGCAGCACTAGTAGATGCTCATTCCACCTGGATCAAAAGGCCAAAGGCATATCGCCTGATTCACAAGAAGCATCATAAAACCACACCTACATTTGTCAACAATCAACCAAAATTCACCATAGGCATATTCAACTAACACATCCGTCCTGTTTGGAGTTCCAAAAGCATAAATATTGCATGCCACATTCAACCCAACCGATAGAGACAACTCAAGTGACTCATCACCTGGCATCTTGGCTTCACCAGCCATAGCAACAACCTGCAAATCATGCACCAAAGTAGCTAAAAGCATTGTGTGAAGGTAAAGTTGTTGATATCCAAAGCACAAAAGTATCCCCGCAGCACACATATCCCTAGCATAGGCATCCACATAGATGAGATTGGACTCATATATGCCAAACCCCTTCTCATCATCATAAGCATACTCATCATCACACATAACTTCATCCACATCATAATCATGGATAGCACCACTATCCATAGCTTCTAGCATGGGTTCATCAGTCTCCAAGAATATAGATCCCTGCTCTAAACCACAATCATGCTCACAAATCGGTTCAATCACTGCACATACATCAAAATATGGCTTCAAAACAGGCTCCACATCCAACAAATCCACAAAATGGCTCCCAACCTTGCCCTCTTCCCTAATTTCCAAGGAACTAGTATCCAAAGATACGTGCTCATCATCAATAACCTCGACCTCACACTCACACCCAGAATCACAAGGTACACAAGTAGCCAATGCATCCTCTTCAAGACTTTTCAATCCTGTATCCAAAGCATTACTCACCTCTTTAGTCTCTTCCATAAACCTGTCAACCTGCAAGACCTCTTTACGCTTCACAATAGACCTTGGGAAGAAACGAGAAACATCATAGGATACGCTACTTTTCACCTGCTTAGGCTTAACTTCATCTTCCATGTCAAATCCATTTTGCACATGCATACCTGTACTGATAGCATGTTCCTCAAGACGCTTAAACTTCCATTCCTTGTGCTTTGCAATGCATACCACATCTTCAAAAGACTCGGGCCTCTTCAACTCAACCTCGAACCGCAACCAAGGTGACAAACCATCAATAAAAAAACTTTTCTTCAATGAATAAGGGGGGGTCTCATCCTTAAGAGCAACACACCAACGAGTCCATAAATCTGTAAAACCTTGTACATAGGCATCAACACCTTGCTTAAGAGCATTGAGTTCATTCCATACTGCATTTGCATCTTCCACAACCTGGAAATGCTCTAAAAAAGCTTCTATAAACTTGTCAAGACTCAAACCATAAGAAGAAGCCACTGCTTCTTTAGCTTCCAAATCCATGAACCAAACACGGGCCTCATCTTTCAAAATCAATCCAAATAGCCTCAAAATCTTGTCCTCATCACACATATTGTTGCTTATGCATGCCACCTCGACTTGCTCCAGAAAGTCTTCCGCATCTTCACCACTTCTTCCATGAAATTCCAGATAAGAGAAAGCCATGGCTACCCAAGCTACTATGCTTTGAGAACCCCTTCAAACACACGTGCAAGAACCCAAGACTTTTGACTACCCAATCCCCAGAAACTTCAATGGAGCTCAGCTTTAGATAAGGACAAACACATGCACATCAAATGAGTTTTCATAGTTGATCATCGGAATTACAACAGGCAAAGGACATTCCAGTATCTCCCTTAATCTTCTTGGCCCAAACATAAAGACTATGCGGTGCTGGAAAAAAATCTTCCTGGACACATGAACATTTATCTGGATTCTTTGAGTTAAATGAAATGGAGTGAATTGAGGGCCATTTTGATTATCCATTAAAGCCAACCATGAAGCTCCCAAGAAGGCACACCTGACTTAACCTCTGATTTTGCCAAAATTTCAGCAGCATAACAGCATAAATGGCTCAAAAGACCAAAAAACCAGCCATCATAACTTGGAAAAATTTTGGCAGAGTTTCCCCAGAAATAGAGCAGTAGGAACCCAAAATATAGACTGTATATGTATGCATAAACTGTCAACAATAGAACCCGAGCATCAAGTAGGACTCACTAGTACATAGCCTATGGCGAGGTCGTGAAAAGGGTGCTCCAGCTACCTGTATCACTGAAAGGATCTCCACATTTGAGAATCCCCCAGCTCAATAAAAACCTCACGCTATCGACCCTCACACGAAGGCTAATGCAAATCGCGTATAGTCAAGTCTCAGAAATGACTATCTTCCAGACCAAGTCTCAGAAATGGTTGGGACTGCCAAATACAACCAAGTATGGCTCCACAAATGCGTACAATGGCAGTTTCCACAAGTAACGTACAATCCACCAGACAATGCGCTCAAATAGGCGCCAAGTGATGCATACCCACAACAACTGCAAGTGACATCACTGCTAGTATATCACCGTACTCCAGCTACCTATACCTGTGTGAATCACCTGTACCTGTACCTGTCTCTTTAACCTGTAACCTGTAATCTGTAGCCCCGAATCTCGAAGCTTGAAGCTCGAAGCAGAAGGTACTCGAAGAAGATCCTCAGCCGGGGCACCAAAAGAATGTGAGCGGGATGAAAACACACACAGCACCTCTATAACAACCCGACACACACTCTTGGGAAGATACACACACACACACTATGGGGCACCACTCGGCTTAGACAACACACCTGGCCGAGACAGGGAACACACCTCTGGAGTGAGAGGAGAGAGACTATCCACTTGCCCACTCCACACAGACACACACACACACACCCAAAAAACTCATCTCAAAAGAGGAGAATTTCTCATGTTTAGATACAATTGAGCTTGGGCCAACACCAATGGGGCAAATAGCTCACACAATATGGGTAAAATAAGCCAGATACAATCACAAACTAGAGCAGAAACTTCGCTCATAGGAGAAACTTACACAGAAAAACAGCAGGAAAAGATTGAGGAATTTGGCAAAATGGACAGCGCCATTGCGTCCGGAACGGCCCAAAACCCCAATCTGCAATGTCAAAGTGCTCAAATCTGACCTCGGATGAGCAGTTTACGGCCAAAACAGGCTCCAAAAACCCCAAAAACACATCTGCGGCTGTTCCTCCTCTCTTCTCCATGTTTTTTCTGGTCTTCTCTCTGTTTTTTTAGTTCCCACACTTAGTTTTATTAGTTGGGCACCCGTGGCCTTTTAGATGACCTCAAACGGACCCCGAACAGGCCAAAAACTGACCTCGCAGTGCATAGTTGTCACCCTGCTGCATCCATGCGCACACCTGGCACTCATTTCTTTTCAATAATGCGTCTTTCAACCACGTGAAGTGGCCCCAAAAAGTGGTCCTCATAATGACCTTTTTGCCTAATTATCACAAGAAAACACCCACGTTGTGTCCGTACTCATCCACGTGCAAGTATTGACCCCATTCGCCCTCCTGACGCCACTAGATGCCATCTGACGCACCTGCTTACCTCATGTCGTCGGCCCGCGGATAGCTTCCTCGAGAAGTTTTACGCGCTACCAACTCCTCCTTATTGTAGAAAAAACACACTGGTACTGGTGATAGTGAAAATCGATGCACTATGTACATGTTGTCCTACCTGTACACATGTGGGCCCCACGTAACCACCTGGCTCTGAAAAATGGGCAATTCTTTATTTGATGCACCATGCATGTATATGTACATATGCGCAATCCCTTGCTCCAGAAAACTCCTGGCAGCGGGAAGTATTTCCATCAAAATCTTAACGATGGGTGGCCTTACTAGAGAGGTAGGATGAGATTGTTGTTGTGTGCATAACACAATGAAGCCTTGCTAGTTGTGGGCTACTATTGGTGAAAGACAGAGTGAGAATCAAAATTGCTGATCATCACAAATTTTCATTAACATTTTCAGTCGTTTAGTCTAGCTCTCTCCCTCTCTCCCTCTCTCTCTCTCTCTCTCTCTCTCTCTCTCTCTCTCTCTCTCTCTCTCTCTTTGTATAGTAAAAAAAATATCCTTGCACTGACGAAGACCCTTTGAGGGATTTTTTAATATAACACAAGAAGTTTAAAAAATAAAAGTGTATTCACTTTTACATTTAGTACAAAGAAAAATCTCCTTGCACCGACGAAGACCCTATGAGGGATTTTTTTATATCACACAAGATCTTTAAAAAAGAAAAGTGTATTCACTTTTACATTTAGTACAAAGAGAGAGAGAGAGAGAGAGAGAGACTCTATTAAAAAAAAATCAATACTCACTATAGTAAGTAGTACATATATTAAGTAGAAAAAAGAATTACATAAAAAGCCATGCTTAAAATGAGCCATGGCATCAAAGTAGCACAATAGAACAAAAACCAGATCACGAACTTTAACATGGAGGCCTAACCGACAAATACATAAATTGATAACCACCAGCTGACCATAGATGACCCTTAACAAACTAGCCAGAACATGGGAGGCCAAGCTGGAACAAACAAAAACTTGATCCACATAGCATGCTGAGAGGGTGGGACCCACATTACCCATCACTAGTAGAGGCATCTCTGGTTGCCACCATGTTAGCGGGTCACCGCGACGGACATCTGCAGCATAGCATAATGTCAATACTCAGGGAAAGTGACTCGGATGGGGCACGGAGACTCTATGAGATCGCCAATCTCACGAAGTGAACCTTAACAAGCAAACACACTAGCTCAACAAGCAAACCAACACTCAATGATCAGGGAAATCTGCCTATGTCCTTTCTCACAACTCTAGGTTATCACGCCATTTTGGCACTCGAACGGACTCAAAATGCAACGAAACTTTAGGAGGAGGTCTAGGACACCTAGAGACACTATCCTAGCAAGTCTGGTCGCAATCCCACAAGGTACCAAAATCACGATCCATCTTGAAAAAGGTCCTAACAACCGCAACAGAACATGCCAGAAATGTCGTCCTATGGTCTAAGAACACTCTCCAATGGTCAAAACGACTATAAACAATGATTTAAGCACTCAAATCTGCATTTACAACTCACAGACACATAGCCGTGAACCTCAACAAAACTAACGATTCTTACACTTGAATTAAAGACCAAAGAGAGAGGAACACAATGCAAGCTTCGAAAATGAAATTTGATTACCCATTCATTAGCTGCGATGATTACAAGTTTGGAGCAGCTCGTAGCTTGAGCGTACGTTTTTAGAGCTCCTTCTTTTTCTAAAAATAAGCCTCCTTTCACATTAAGGTTATTGACCTTTATACCTAGGGCATTCTAAATGGCCACTAGCCGGCTCACACGGACCTTTACAATCATCATGACATCATTACAACTCAGAGAATTGACCTGTTACTCTAGAATTAGGATTTACATAGAGTATCACTACACTAGCTCAAACGGACGTCTGCAGCATAGATTTCTGGCACTAACATAATGTCAATACTTAGGGAAAGTGACTAGGATGGGGCACGGAGACTCTATGAGATCGTCAATCTCATGAAGTGAACCTTAACAAGCAAACACACTAGCTCAACAAGCAAACCAACACTCAATGATCAGGGAAGCCTGCCTATATCCTTTCTCACAGCTCTAGGTCATCACGCCATTTTGGCACTCTAACGGACTCGAAATGCAACAAAACTTTAGGAGGAGGTCTAGGACACCTAGGGGCACTATCCTAGCAAGTCTGGTTGCAATCCAACAAGGTACCAAAATCACGATCCATCATGAAAACGGTTTTGAAAACTGCAAGAGAATATGCCAAAAATGTCATCCTATGGTCTAAGAACACTCTCCTATGGTCAAACGACTATAAACAATGATTTAAGCACTCAAATCTACATTTACAGCTCATAGACACGTAGTCGCGAACCTCAACAAAACTGATGATTCTTACACTTGAATTAAAGAGCAAAGAGAGAGGAACACAATGCAAGTTTCGGAAATGAAATTTGATTACCCATTCATTAGCTGCGATGATTACAAGTTTGGAGCATCTCGTAGCTTGAGCGTACATTTTTAGAGCTCCTTCTTGTTCTAAAAATAAGCCTCCTTTCACATTAATATTATTGACCTTTATACCTAGGGCATTCTAAATGGCCAGTGGCCAGCTCACATGGACCTGTACAATTATCATGACATCATTACAACTCAGGGAATTGACCTGTTACTCTAGAATTAGGATTTACATAGAGTATCACTACACTAGCTCGGAAAACTAATAGAGTACAAATGTGGTGTCCGATTACGTGTCCGGCCAGGTGGACGTCGGTTTGATCTATCCTCAAACATTCCCCCCTTCCTAATTTGTGTCGTCCCTTTACACGACCTTGTGTAGTCTTGTCATATGGTTGTCTTTAGCTTTGTCTTCAACGTTGGACTTCAGCTTGGGAAGTGCTTTGTCATTGGTGACGCTCCCCCCTTCCTTGAGTGATTCATATCTGCCATGTTGTGGATATGTGATTTGATCTTTGATCTTTGATTTTCGAGGCAAATTTTCTTCTTGATATGCATTTTCCTCTTTGTTGCCAGTCTTGGCCACCATGAAGATGGATGTTGATGTGTCTGATCTTGTAGAATTGATCCGCTTTGTGGCATGGAATTTATGATAGATTTTCTTTCAAGGTCCATTGCAATTTGAGTTTTTCACAATAGGGAGCCGATGTTGCACTGTGTGAGCTACCTTTGATTGTTGTTGATGACTCTCTTGCGGAATTTGTCATTGCTTGTTATTGTAGGCCATTCTTTGACTTTCTATTTTCTGATGGAGCTTTGTTTTCACCCTTGAAGGAGATAAAAGATTCTCTTGATAAGCATATGGAGACCTGAAATTTTTACTCCAAGTCATTGTCGATTGATTTGGGTAGCCATTTCCTTATTGCTGATATAGAAGGAATATATACAAGAAGTCGATAATGAGGTCTAGATTAGGGTCTTAAAACCTAGATGACCAAAGGGAAAAAACACGGTGGAAAAAAAGCACCTTTGGTATATGCTCTTATTGGAGTTGAGCATTTGGACTTGAAGTACCTGTCATGCAAGGTAAGTGCTTGGGAGAAACAAAGGAAGAGTTTCTAATGCAAGTGCCAATTATGGGACACTTTATATGCTTATGAGAAGTTTTCAAACAAAAGCATATAGTGTAAGAGATGGAGATGATGGGTGCTTCAAGGAACAAATGTAGCACATGTGACATCAAAGGACATCTCAATAGCTTCCATGTTTCCAAGAAGGGTTTTAGATGTAGAAGCTTCTCCACTCATTCCTCACTGTGTTGAGTGCGTGAGTGTCTTTTGGAATTCCTCCTTCACTTACCACTATACTACAATGACTTCGACTCTTATGCTCATCTATATCAGCATAAGTGACACAACATAAATACGTTCAAATCTTCCAGCTTGAGCAATACCTATAATAACTAAGATGCTTAGACCACAGAGAATATTACATGAAGGTTTGGGACTAGCACCTCGCTCATTTAGTGGCTTAGCTACCCAAATCTGACTTTTATGCCATGTATGTTTAATGGAGACTTGGACTTACTTGTTCAAGACCAGAAACCCAATTCCATAAGTTTTGGAAATTTAGGCCTCTTCCATTGTGTTGGTCTTTGGATTCCACGATTTTGTCTAGTAAGTTGGCATATGTTGGCTCCTCTTGAGTTGCTTGCCGTATGTTCACATTGCTTTGTGAAACTAGTTCTTCAGCTATTGTAGAGACTGATGTAGCATTTGCTTTATCTTGCATGAGAAGCGGTTGTCGCGATTTGTGGGTTCTTTGTGATTGCGTTTCCACGAGCGATTTTGAAACCCATCTTGTTTTTGGTCCTTGTGTGACCGTCTTTGGCATTTTACCTTCTTCTATAATTTGATGGACACTAGGATTTGGTATCCAGATTTGATGATTTCCTTTGTAGAAGCTTTGATTTTGTAGCTGAAGACGAGGTATCCATCTAGATTTCTTAGCACTATGAGTGGTGACTGGTTGTTGGCTCTTCCTGTTGATTGTGTGCCTTTGAGTGGAGCCTTGTACTTCTTGATTGATATTTGTTGTTCCAAGTTGAGCTACAATTTTTGGTAACCAGATTTGTGTGTTACCTTTATAAAATCCTTCTGCTTTGAGTAGCTGGACTGGAATCATCCGATGTTGCATCTATTTGTGTTGGGTATCTTTAGTGAAGTCTGATTTTGGTATCCAAACTTTTCACGTTGCCCGCTTGGAAGGTCTTTTTGTTTGCCTTTTGTTGGTGTTCTTTCTCTAGCCTGAGTATTTTGTATTCCATTGATAGTACGTCTTGTTCCTTGTAGAACTCGTTGGTTGAGGTGGGTAGGTCCAGGCTCTTACTTTAGGCTTTTTGGACATTAGTGTTTCCTTGGAAGTAGACCTAAGCAGTGATTGACTCATTTGATGCTACCCACCCTATCACCTTTTGTTGATGTTGAACTTGTGCTTCATGTATCCAAACTGGGTCTTTGACTTTGATGTGCTCTTTGGATACCAACACTTGGTTGAAATTCTTTGGCTTCTTTTGGATGCTTTTTTGGTGATGGAAATCTTGGTTGATAGACTTTTTGCTTTGGTTTCCATTACATTGTTGGTGATGTGGCTCTTGATGTAGAGACTTCGCGAGAAATTTGATGGAAGCTCGTTGAAGGTAAAGCCTCATCTGGAGCGGTTGATATACTTCAGTGTTTACCTTTGCTTTACCTTTTTTCGTGATGGTGGGCGATTTCTTCTCTGCATGGATTTGAGAAGCTTCATGGAGTCTTACCGTTGTCGTTGTTGAAGCTTTTGATTGTTGTCGAAAGAAGATGTTCCTCCAGCTTTTTGTCAGGATCAGACTCTCTTTGATATGATGGGAGTCGATTATGTGGAAGTATCTTTATATTCCCCGGTACTCAATTTGAGTACGGCTTCTGCCACTCCGAAGCTAGGAATTGGAATTTTTGAACTTGTATAAACTGTTTTCTCTAGCTCTGTGATTGGCGGCTTTCCCATCATGATCCATGTTCCATATGTCATTGGATTCTTTGTTGCTTCTGGATCTATCACAGCTGAACATGTCATTTTGAGTCCTGTTTCTCTGCATATTCTGAATTTGATCATCGTAGGAGACAATCGATCTTCTTATTTGTCCGTGTTCTTATTTTGATATTGCATTTGCTGAAGATTTGCCGTTGAACTTGGAAGCTTTTCTCCTTCATCTACTTTCATTTACACTTTTTTTGGAGTCGTCTTTTTTGAAACATATTTTGTCGATTCTTCAGGTATGTCAATGATGACATATTCTCGTGATTGCTCTACTTCCTTCATTTGCACTTTGGAACCATGCTCCATGATGTAGCAATCTGTCTCAACTTTTTTGCTTTCACACTCACAAACTTCATTAGCTTCCTTCAACACCTTTATCATAAATAAGGGAGTTATATCATAGCCACCTTCTTTGCAAAATTTAGTCAGGGTCACCTCATTTACACAAACATCAAGAGTGGCCAGTATTTGATCCCATCCAAAGGGTTCAAATAACTCCTCTGGAAATGGCTCTGGTACATATGTCTCATCTTCTACTAAACGCTCTAGGATGAAATCTTTCTTTCTAAGACTTACACTCTCAGGAGCTCTGTACATCCAAATATGCACTTTGCTTTCCAAATCAGTTGTGGAGTTTAAGTCTTCTCCCGGGGTTCACACTACATCTCTATAACTATGATCCTTGACACTAATTTTTGTTGTGACCTCTTTGTGTCTCAAGTAGATATAGTCATAGCCCCAGTCTTCTACCAATTTGGGTTGACGCATGAATGGTATGCCCAATATGATATCAAAGTTGCTTCTCTTGTCAAAATTCATTATGGCAAAGGTATACTCATACTCGATGCCACACGAGGATACAATGATTTGTTATAATATTCCTATCAGTCTCTCCATGTATCCATCCGCTAATTGCAGTTTCATTCGATTTTTCCTAAGAGCAGGCTTTCCCCATTTTTTCCATATCTCTTTGGTTGCAATGGCAATTCCGGCCCCACTATCTAATATAGCAACTGTCTTACATCTTTGTACTCAAGTGGTAAGGTGGTGTTTCCTTCTTCTTCTTCACAGTAGTCACCCACCTTATTTACCGGTACTGGCTTTGTCTGTTTCTTCTTTGGCGAGGTGTCATCCATATTTTTGTCCGCAAGTTGGTCATGAGAAGGGATTTTCAACCCCATGTTTTCCAGGTGTTTGCCCATTTGGCCCCATAGATGCGGTCTAATTTTTAGTAGCTCTGAGAAGACATCAATTCGTGCAAGCTCTTGGTATCCATCATTCTTGGTGTGGCTTTCCACTGAGAAGGTACCATTTTAACCTCGGATTTTGTTTCAAGTTCTCCTATGAAAGATGGCAAAGTTTGTAGAGAGCGTGGTTTACTCTCTTCAGATGCTACAGACCCAACATCCCCATATAAAGATCGTATATCTCTAGGGAAAAATTCATGATGCATGTTTATTTTAGGGATAGCTGCTGACTGTAAAGTAGCACTACCATCTTTTTGGTTTCTGATTGATTCCCATAAGGATTGTGGCCACGGTTCTTCTACCTCCGGAATAGGTATCACTGCTTGTGAGCCCACCGCATCTGTGGTATTGGCTACTTCCCTTGTATCTAAAGGTGTCTCAACTCCTGGCTCTTCCTCTTTGTTTACAATACCATGACTTTCCAATTCCTGGATTTTTTCGCGAATTAGGACCTCTATTTTTGGAGCATCTGGAACCGGTTTCATAAGAGCTTGGGCCTTCTAGATGAGCTCCTTGTACATTTGCAGCCTCTCTTTTTCATACGCTGGATGAGGATACGTCAGCCATCTATCCTCTTGGGTTTGTCTGTTCTTTAACTTAGCATCATAAGCTTTAAAGATTGCATCCAAAGGTTCAAACACTTTGTCAACCAAGACTAAATCTTTCGAGTTAGTCTTTGACTCTTTAAGTCCCTTTGTGTTTTTGTTCCTTTCTTGCTCTTGTCTAAGCTGCTCTCTTATTTGAATCAGTTCAGTTTCCAAAGCCGCTTTCTCCTTCAGCCTCTTCAATTTCATTTTGTCTTGTCTGCCTTTCCATGATCTTCTTCCAAAAGTTCTCACAGATATGTTCTCAATTTGTGTTTGAACAGGCAATGTGGGTTCCTCCTCAACGATTGCGTTTTTAGCAGCTTCTTGAGCTTGAGCTCGAGTCATCGCGTTAAAAGGAATGGCGGGTTCTACCTTGGATCCGCTTGAAGAAGCCATCATGCCTACAATATTCATTGTTGCTTTCCCTTTGTAGTTTGGATTTTTAGCACAATGTTGGCGTAGATGGTCGGTCCCACAACCGTCACAGAACACAAATAATTCTATTTGTGGACCCTTGTTTGGACAACTTTGTGTGCAATGATCACCTCCACATTCATAGCATGGACCTTCTTGTTTCATAGATGGTGATACAGCCAATGGTTGTTCTTTCCTGGTAAGGATGTTTCTTGAATCGTACTCATGATTGTCTATGAACATGAGCCTATTTGCATCCATGGAGTACTGGTTTCTTGTAGGTTGTGGCACATGTGTTGGTTGAGTGTAGTTGACTACCACTCTACCATAATTCAGAAGATGCAGTTCTTGCCCTATCATACGTTGCGTTCTTGGCTGAGTGCTACACCATGGAGTGGGATGATCCCCTCCACAAGTATTACATATCCTCAATTGAGGCTATCATACAATCGGGTTCTGTATGTAGCCTTGGTTTATTCTTCTAATCACTCCCTCGACCACTTGATCAATGATTGGTTCCCAAGGAGTTCTAACATCTCTTTTTGTCGTTGATTTTCTCTTCGGAGATGAGGCACTATTAGTTGTGTTGTATGTATCTTCACTCACCTTTCCGTAGGCCTTGCAATTGTCTACTAGATATAGAGCTTCTCTAGTGACTTGGTCAAACCTTGTGCATCCTTTCAGATGTAGGTCCTTTTTGACAGTCTCATTCCTCAAGCCCTCTATGAAGAGAACTGATAGCATATCATCTTGTGGTAGCTCTCTCACAGGACATCTCTCTATGTATTGTTTGAAGCGAAGCGAAGCAAAGCTTCCTCCACTCTTTTGTTCTTTTCTGTTTGAAAGCGTAGATTTGGGACAATGTGTTGTGTTTGATTTCCCTTTTTGAAAACTCCTCTACAAAATCGTGTAAGAGTTGTGCTATGTTTGGAAAATCATCTCTGTTTAGTGGTTGGAACCATGTCAAAGCCATTCCTTCCAATGTCAATCCAAATCCCTCATATTGAGTATGGAAATCTGCAATTCGTTCAGCTCTCAACACTTGTTTGAAGAGTGAGACATGAGCATATGGATCCCTTGATCCACTGTAATTTGTATTGACACATTGAGCCACTTGATATGGTCTTAAACATTGTGGTTTAGTCACTAATCTAACCAACTCGTGGTCTCTTAGAAAGACGTTTCTCGTGCTCTCGTCTCGTCTTGGAGAAAATCCCGGTGGAATCGTCTTTGATGTGTACTCTAGCAATGTTTTTGGCTGGAAGTAAGTAGAGACTGGAGTACCCTTGTATGTGTATCTCTCTAGGTCAATTGGATCAACAAGTGTGTACTCACGTCCATACTTGCCTACCATCAAAACTTGCACTCCGTTGGCATCTGCATATGTGAATTCATAGAGGTTCTTATAGGTGGTCAACTCTCTAGCATTGGGCTGTACACACCTGTAGAAGATGTATGGATCCCCGCTTGTGAATCTATATAAGCCCTCATGAGCATAATCTGTGAGCACTCTCATGGATTCATTGGCTTTGATGAATCTCACGTTCGGTTTGTTGATCAGTGGATGCTTCTTCTCTAGGTATTCTCCCAATCCCATTGTTGTCGGCATTGCATCATTTTTTATGTCTCTGAGTGGAGTAGAGAACCCTAGTGGTGGATGATTTGTCATGGTCAAGACTCACTCAAATCTCTCAAGATACTCCTTGACAAGCCCAGCTTGGCTTAGTGCAACTTATCTCTTTTTGCCCCTGATCAGGTCTTTCAGAAGTTTGGAATTTGTGACTAACTTTGTCCACAGGCTAAATCTCAAATCTTTTTGGATTTAAACTTGGTTTGATAGGTCAAATGGCCAATACAAGGTCTGCACTGCGGTTTTCAGTATGTCACCTGTTTTGCTCCCTTTTGACCCAAATTTGCTCAATTTTTCCCAGAATTGGACTTGGGGATATGTTCCCTTGTGTATGCACTATTGATCTGGGAAGTTTCAGGTCAAGTTGTCATATGGGTATATGGATCATGATCCATGTTTGGAGCCGAAATTGACTTCTCTTCGTACCATCAGAATTAGCATGATTAGGAGATCCTATGGTATTAATTTTTTTTGAAAATGGACCTCTGGATTAAAGTTAGGTCAATTATGGCACTTGCTCAGAGTACTTGATAGTTCTGGGCTTTTGGACAGGTTTTTGATATCCAAATTCAGTTTTGAAAAGACCACTAGACTCCTTCTGGTGTCCTCTAGGTATGGTGCAAGTTTGGTAGCAGACTGTGACAAAGGAACATGGATCGCGATCCATGTACCTATGTGTCATATAGTAATGAGACTTAGCACACAGCTCCCCCTTGGTCTCTTGATGCTTGCTATGTGGTTTTTGTGTGATTTGGACTTGTTTAGGCTAGGCAAAAGTCAATTCACAGGTTTGTTTTAGGGTTTTGACCTTGAATAGTTTATGGCACTTTTGATGACTTTTTGAACTTTTTTTGACAAAATTTCTTTGGGGAAAGTTTGTTCACAATGGTCTATGCTACATGCTGGAAAAGTTTTTTTCCAAAAATTCCTTTGGGTACATGGATCGCGATCCATGCTCCACACTTTTGGACTTGAATTTTTGGTGTGTTGATAGCTTGTGAAGTTTGTAGCTTGCTCCCCAAGAACTTTTGGATTTGGGTCAATTTTGCCCAACCAAAACTGACCTCTACAGTCTCTTATGGAAATTTTAACAATGTTCTGTTTTTGGCTCTTTTGACCACTTTTTACAACTTTTTTGCATATGGTTCTTTCGAGAAAGTTGTTTGCCTATGTGTCAGCTATCCACTACTCAAATCTCAGCCAAAAAAAAAAAATCAAAATTTTTTCATGAGGTACATGGATCGCGATCCATGTTTGGAAGCCAAACTGACATTTCTTGGTACCATCATAATCAACATGTTTACTAGATGCTATGGTATCAAAAGTTTTGGATTTGGACAAGTTTTTGTCATTCAAAAGAAAGTTTTTTTGTATGTTTTGCTATTTTTGACTAGTTTCTGTATTTGGCTATTTTGACCAACTTTTATCAATTTTTTGACATGCTCCCTTTTGGCAAAGTTGTTCCACTAGTTATCATGAATGTACTTGTCAAATATTAGCCCCAAATGTCAAAATGGTACATAGATCGTGATCCATGTTTGGTAGCATTTTTTCATGAATTTTGTTCTGCAGGTTCTCTATCCCCGATAGAAGCCAAATCTCACCCCTTTTTGAATTTGGATCCCAAAAAGTTTAAAAAACCCAACTTTTGTATCTGCAATGCCTGTTTTACTGTTTTTGCCCTAACAACCAATTCTAATGTGATTTTTGAGTTTTTCTTTCAAGAAAACTTGATCAGAGCAGTTTCCCAATGATGTACACTGTAATTGGTCTCTTTTCACCAAAAATGGTCTCTGGGGTACATGGATCACGATCCATGTTCCTCCACAGAATCTGGCCAAACTTCTCAAATTTCTTCTAGAGTCTGCTGATGCCCTTGATCCACAAATTTTTGAATTTGGATCGCTTTTGAGGTCTCAACCATCAAATTTTCATAATTTTAGAGTTATAGTCATTTCTGCCAAAATATGGTTTTCACCCTTTTTTCCCTCAATCTTTTAGCCCAAATTTGATGGTGGTAGTTTCTACTTACCCTACTTCTAAGTACCGAAATGAAACATGAAACAAAAACTAACAAAACGGTACAAAATAAAGTCGCAACGGAAAATGGTACAGCACTTTGAAAGCATAGAGAAAATCAGAGAATAAAATGCTTTTGGCTATCTCACTCACAACCCTCTTTACTTCTCAAGAATGGATCTACCAAGTCCTCGACTTCTAGACTCTACCAAGCACTAAACCCCGTGTCTAGTTGCTTCACTGCTAAGGTGTAAATGGAATGGAGAGACAAATTATTGAGAAAGAACGCTCTAAATACGCACTAGGTCACTCACCATCTAAGGATCATATCCCCGACAGCAGCACACCAATGTTAGCGGGTCGCCGTGACAGACGTCTGTAGCATAGCTTTCTGGCACTAACATAATGTCAATACTTAGGGAAAGTGACTCGGATGGGGCACGGAGACTCTATGAGATCGTCAATCTCACAAAGTGAACCTTAACAAGCAAACACACTAGCTCAACAATCAAACCAACACTCAATGATCAAGGAAACCTGCCTATATCCTTTCTCACAGCTCTAGGTCATCACGCCATTTCGGCACTAGAACAGACTCGAAATGCAACGGAACTTTAGGAGGAGGTCTGGGACACCTAGGGGCACTATCCTAGCAAGTCTGGGTGCAATCCAAAAAGGTACCAAAATCATGATCCATCATGAAAAAGGTCCTAAAAATTGCAATAGAACATGCCAGAAATGTCATCATATGGTCTAAGAACACTCTCCTATGGTCAAAACGACTATAAACAATGATTTAAGCACTCAAATCTACATTTATAGCTCACAAACACGTAGTCGTGAACCTCAACAAAATTGACGATGCTTACACTTGAATTAAAGAGCAAAGAGAGAGGAACACAATGCAAGTTTTGGAAATGAAATCTGATTACCCATTCATTAGCTGCGATGATTACAAGTTGGGAGAAGCTTGTAGCTTGAGCGTACGTTTTTAGAGCTCCTTTTTTTTCTAAAAATAAGCCTCCTTTCACATTAAGGTTATTGAACTTTATATCTAGGGCATTCTAAATGTTCAGTGGCCGGCTCACATGGAACTTTATAATTATCATGACATCATTATAACTCAGGGAATTGACATGTTACACTAGAATTAGGATTTAGATAGAGTATCACTACACTAGATTAGAAAACTAATAGAGTACAAATGTGGTGTCCGGTTACATGTCCGGCCAGGTGGACGTCCGTTTGATCTATCCTCAAACACACCAGGATGGTGCCTCTACCCTATGTAGGCCTTGGTCACTACCAGCTTCTCCAAGAGGTTAATTAGGTCAAAAATGATCCAAATTGGATGAAACTTCGTCCTTAGACTTTCTTTGGGATGTTTTACTCCCTGGTAAGCTCGGTTGTTAGATCTGATCACTAAATATGCCCCTGAGACATCATACATATGATGTCTATCTGGTCAAAATGAAGTGAATTTCACTATAGAGGTTCTCCACCACACAAGAAACTCATCGCCACTTGCAGAATGTAATTTCAACACCTATTGTGTTAGATATAGTTGAATCAAGCATTCACTTTGCTCAAATCCGTCTCTTGGTCTCTACTAGACTTAAATTGCTTCAAATTCAATGGGACTTGGCCTATTTACTCCTAAGATGCTCTTAAACACAATGCTTCACAAAAATGTTCCTTTTAACCCAGAATATGGCCTCCCTGATATCATACACGTATGATGTCTAAATGATCAGAATGATTTTTTGTTGCTTTCCTAGGTGCCCCTTGATGTGTACAATATGCACAAGTGCTCACAGGAAAATTTGAATATCAAAATTGCACCTTATCACCACTTTTTACCAAGAAACTTCCCAAAAATAGTAAAACTTTCTCAATACTCAGTTCATACGCCCAAATGAGATGAAACTTGGTGTATGTGCTCTATATAATATGCAGACTATGGGTGTCAAGTCAAAAGTGCAGTTTGACTGCCAGATCTACCCTTCAGACATCATGTGCACATGATGTCTACTAGTGAATTTTTGTCCAAAACTCATGCAGAGGTATCCCCAAGTCTTTATCACTGCTTCCAAAGCACTTTTACAAATTCTCCATGCAAAGATATGCACTGGATCACAAGTTTCCTATTTTCTCTATTTTCACACTTGACTTTTGTCTTTTGGGGACCACATGTTGGTCAAAATTTTAGTCTTAGGGTGGACTTAGGGTAAAACACCCCTTTAGAACATTCTAGTACAGTCTGTTTTGTCAAATTTGATCTTCTGCTAAGGACCTAAGACATCATACGTGTATGATGTTTGTAGATGAAAAATTGCATATTTCTCATCCAAATCTCTTGCAATGTGTTTTTTTATGCCCAGCATCACTCATCCATGCACAAATGTCTATTGAAGCTTGTTTATTGCATTTATCCCTAAAAATCAACTTATTAGAGATTACAAATGCAAACAAGCAAATAGCTCGATGATGGATATCTCTAGATCACAATCACATATCCTATCTACAACTATTCCTACTCATCATGTGGGTTTTGCAGCTGTGTATAGAAAAACGCTTTACTGCCACAGACGGACTAGTATACTTCTTACACCACCAGGGAGAAGGAAGGCCTACACCAACAACTCTTGGCTTTGTGATGCAAATCCAACCAAGAGCCAAGCTTCAATGCATGCTCATCTCCTCTACCATGCTAATTACTAAGCTAAGCTATGCTAATATGAGTGATTATGTGAGGAGATGTACATCTTTCTCATAAAATTAGTCCTTCTTCCTCTCAATCTACTCTCATACCCCGCTAGCTCTCACCATCTCTGAAGGTGTGTGAGGTCTTGGGTCTGAGACCGTGAGGGAATTGATGTTGTGCTTGATAAGTGTTTTGCTTAGTGCATGAGGTTTCCATCTTCATTGCTCTAGCTAGTATTGAAGGAACACAAAGAATTGTATTGTAAAATGTCTCCATGAAAATCCAGTCCTCAATTGTTGTCAATTGCTTAATTTCTCTCTCTTTTGAAGTATTGTTCATGCTATCTAAC
This sequence comes from Adiantum capillus-veneris, assembly GCF_014529385.1. Classification (NCBI taxonomy): domain Eukaryota; kingdom Viridiplantae; phylum Streptophyta; class Polypodiopsida; order Polypodiales; family Pteridaceae; genus Adiantum; species Adiantum capillus-veneris. The sequence continues at coordinate 21,221,901 of NC_140946.1, forward strand.
TAGGTGTTATGGATTTTGTTGCTCTCTCCACCCAAGCACTCTTGTTATTCTCATTAGGAAGTTATTATAATGAAATGCTCACTATGTTCATGCTATTTTCCACTACACACAAGTTACTAGACCATTAAATGTTACATTGGTATCAGAGCACAAGGTTTCTCTTTTCTTGCTCAAGAAGGGAGGTCCTTGAGCTAGCTATAAATGGTTGGTACTATTAATTGCATGTGAATAAGTAGAATAGGGATTTTTCAGCCTTGCAGTGTGCCTGCCTTTGTGCAGTTAACGGGGCATTACCGTCAAGAGCTATGGTCTTAATAGTGGAGTCCTATGGGGCTTGCCTACGGCTTAACCACTATTGAGCTATTAGAAGCTTGACAGGAGCCGGTGTTGTTTTGGTGTTGAACGACCCTCTCTTCTATTCCTTGCAATTAATGGTATTTGAGCCACGGGTACAGTACCTTGAGTGATTTTTCTAAAGGGGTAAAGAGGAGTAGCAACTAGGGCTTGAAGTGCCTAAGTATACCTAAAAGTTGTTAGAATGGCTGACAATAGTAAAGAGAGTGAAATTAATGTTGATAACTTTGATTTTGCTAATGAGCAAGCTACTAATGATGCCCCGATGCTTGTTAACTATCTTGTTTCTAGGCTTCAACAAGCCATGGGAAATCCATCCCTCCAAAGTGAAGTGTAACGGCAGCTCCGTGCTCATGGGATTCTCCAAGCTCCCCACCATGATGAGAGAGAACCTAGGAAGCCTCCTTGCGAGACTTCCAAAAGAGGTCTCACTCTGATTCAAAAAGAAGAAGAGGATCCCTATGAAGGGCTCAAAAATTTGCTCCTTGATGACGCATCTCCTTCTCAAAGGAGAACTCAAGAGCCTCCACTGAAGGAACGAGAAATAAGTGAGTCTCCCGCCACCTCGGCAGAGATGGCTCCACGATGATGGCGGGCTAAACGCTCTCCATCACCTCCAAAACGGAGAAGACCATCGCATACTTCTCCACACCATACTTCAAAGAGGGATGAAAAAAAGCAAGAGAAGAAAAAGGGAAGAAAGAGGACACCCTCTTCTCCATCTTCTTCATCCTCTTCCTCTTATGAAAGTGATGGTGAAAACAACGAAGATCAAGGCAAGAAAGAGGTCACCCTCTTCTCCATCTTCCTTAAATTCTTCACCTTCTGAAGAAAGTGATGGTGCAACTTTTGAACCATAAAAAAGAAGAGGCCACAGGAAATCCTCTGCCGCATGGAAGAGGTCATCCAAGCTCAAGAATTCAACGAGGGAGGGAAGAGCATCTCTTTCCTTACCTACAATGGCACTTTTGGTGCTACAGACAAAGTCCTGGCCTTTATCCAATAATTCAATGTGGCGTTTGGAGATGAGGGCTTCACGGAGTCCTCTAAGCTACACCATGTAGCTATGCACTTTTAAAAGTCCGCCAGGCAATGGTGGTCTAGCCTACGGGCCAGCGGTGAAGCTCCACGAACATGGAAAGCTTTAAGAGCTTCCAGTATGAAGCAGTTCTTGGCCACCGATGCCAAAGACAAAGTACTCACCAAATGGCGAATCTTGAAGCTCTCTCCCTATGAATCCATCCACAAATATGTAGACAAGTTTTGGGACCTACAACTCAAAGTGTTTAAACAAAATGATTGGGTCTTACTAAAATTTTCCAAGGCTCAACTAAGCCACACGACGGGCAAGAATCCTACGGGACACCAAAAGTAGTATGCTAAGTTAGAAAAAAAGGTACTATGGTCCTTTCCAGATTCTTAGGCCAATCAATGAGATGGCCTATCAACTCAAGTTGCCCAGTCATTGGCTCATACACAATGCTTTCCATGTGAGCCTATTAAAGACTTTCAAAGGAGAGCCACCTCAAGAACCAACTATTGAAGACCCATCGGAGATCGAGGACCAAAAAGAGGTGTTGCAGCCCGAGTCCATACTCCGACATGAAGACAAGGTACTACGAGGCGGTAAGACTATCCGACGATATCTTATTAAGTTTAAAAATTATCCTTTTGAAGATGCTAGATGGATGCAAGGCATACAATTAAAGGATAACCTAAACCTTGTGAACGCTTACAATGCTTCCCTAGAGTAAGCAAATGTACAAATGTTAAAAGTGAACAAATTTTTTTTCTTATAAGACTCTCTTTTTCTTTATTGTGCACAAAAATGAAGTAGTATGCATGCTTAGATCAAGTTTGCAGAGATGACGTATCCCAAACACCAAGTAGAGCTTGTCACTCTACTATGGAAGATTGATAGGACTACTGTGCAGACATGCTTGCGGCAGCTTAGGCTCTCAAGCACCAAATGGACTAGTCATCCATTCTGGAACGATGTCATAGGGTAACATAGGGATCCTCTACCCGCTAAGAAAAGGACTAATGAATATGCTTTATCTTCTCTGCCCCATAGTCGAGGACGACTATGATTTCAAGAGAGACGTCATGTCATAATAATCAATATCTAATTCTCCTAAATGATTTTCTCATGTTAAACTGATCATTTAATATGGGGAAGTGCCAGGGGAGAAAAAGCTAGAAATTGGTTAAGCTAGGAGACCGGTGTCGAGAAATTTGCGGTCTTGCCAGGAAAGCACCGGGCTTATGGCTGTGAGAGTTTGTGAGAGAACTCAACAAAAACTATATGAAGGAGTTAAACCATAGATGCCATGAAGACTAGGGTTTGGAAAGAAGTGCAATCAAAGAAGACCCACTCTTTCTCTCTTGCACTCACACACACAAAGAAAGAACACAAAAGAGAATGTCAAAACAACACAAAGATGAAAACATAAAGGCTATGGTCATATCGTATCATGGGTAGTATGAAAGGGTTAATAGATGAGTTACTGGCATTCAATCTTGGCTGACCAAATATATATGTTTTGTCTAGTGATGGGGATTAATTGTGTATACAAATCCTCTTGGTTCATAGCAAGATAACGACGCTTACATCAAAAGAAAAGTTATAGTCTATAAGAGGTAGTATGATGGGATCCGGTGAAAGAATTATTTCATTGAGCCTTTCTGGGCCAAAGAGAAACACTATACGTTGTTGAACGTGTATTTTATGACTAATCCATACATTAATTCTAATAGATCGTACGGAGTGAAAGTGATAGAAATTATCATCATGTGGATTATTCATCTAGGATAACTCTAGTATGTGTAAAATGTAGATATGAGAGAAGAGAAGGGAAGAGAAGAGAAGAGAGTTTCCCTCCCAAGCCCTATTCTTGCCCGTAGGCAATAAGGATACTGCGGGGAGAGATGTACCTGTAGCAAGGCGAACCTAAAATTTGTAGAGAGGATGAATTACTAAGAGTGAGAGAGATAGGTTTGGTTAAGGAGATGAGATTAGATATATATATATATATATATATATATATATATATATATATATATGTATATATATATATGTAGAATTAGAGATGAAAAAGAAAACAACAAGAAATCAAGAAAACATCAATGTAGAACGCATCTTACTTGACAAACCCTTCGGCACCATTATTGATGGAGAGAGAAGAAGAGTGGATAATTCCACTTTGATTGATACACCAAGTGCAAGACCTTCTTTGATTAGAGTTGATCTTCCAAGTTTAGCTTGTTGCAAGAATGGCTAGTCTTCTTCTAGGAGAAAGTGTAGGCTTAGGCTTATGTTAATGTTGACTAAGTACAATTTGGCATTACTACTCCCTCCCTCATGAATTCCTCTCATCAATGGCTTGAATGCTTGAGTTCTTTTCAAGGAAGAAGAGGTCCCCTTTTATAGGTGAAGGGAACCCACAAGGGTTTACACAAGAAGAGAAGAGCCAGTGTGAACAGAAATTGGAAAAGTTGGAAATGAGCTGTCCTTGCATGATGTGGGCAGACTAGGGTCCAGTATTTTGATCATACCTACAACTTCCTTTTTATATGCATTTTCCAATTCGGATTGGAACCTTGTGTAAAAAATTCATCAAAATAGGGTCCATTTCTGGCAGCAAAAGTCTTCCTGTGGTCCCCTTAGCTTAGACTTTCATTTGATTCTAAAGGACACCTCATGCCATATGAAAGCATGACATTGCTCCTTGACAAATTTTTGTAATCATGCTTGCAATAATGCATTAAAATAAGTGTATCTTTGAAATCATACCACCTAGTGTCCCACTAGGATTTGATTCCCTCCTAGTAGCTATTTAGAAAGAAATATAAGAAAAATATGAAAAATACATAGAATATATATATATTGGAGTTTACCCTAGATATAGGATCTAGCTAGGGGTGAGATGATAATGAGATAGTAGAAATAAAGAATCAATGCTTTTTGCCCCAAGTTAAAGAGGCAGAGCTATTGACCCTTTTCCCATAGTATTTTTTGATGGTAAAGTAAGAATAGGTTACCCTTGAGATAAATAATAGGATGAGATGGAAAGCATATTATTATACTTAAATATGCATATGTACATTATACAAAATATAACTATGTATCTAAAAAGTTACAAGATAACTCTTGTAGCATGCGTTCCCACTATGTATGTGTCACAACACGACACTGGCCGCAGTAGGGATCCAAAGGTGGGAAAATAGGGATCCAAAGGGGGGGCCATCTGTAAAAGATCCATGTGCAACAATGGGCTTAAAAGATCGTAAGGTTCAGCCCATTAAGACTTCCAAAATGCTAAGGTTCCAAAATTCAAAGGTTGTGTCCAAAGGTCAAACATGGGGGAATTGGATGCTTTGTGTGTGTCCCAAAAGTCTTTATCAATCCCTACATAGGAGGGGGCGAGCCTTGCAAGTAGGGGATGAGAGATAAACACACACACAACCTCCCTTTACACGAAGGGAATGAGGGACACAAGGTGTACCCAATTCCTATTGGATGGCCTTGGAGGTGGACCAATGAGAATTAAGCTAGAGTAAATCTAGTTTAATTAATTTAAAAACACTTCATAAAAGAACCAATAAGAATTAAGCTCTCTAGAAGACTATTGGACAGACTCCCAAGGGTCCAATGAGCATTCAACAGTCCAATGGCTTGCCTGATTCCTATTGGCCAAGAGGCAAAGGGGTTCGATGAGAGTTTAGTTGCATTTATTAATTACCTAAATCTCTCACAAAAGGAGAAAGGGGGACACATGTGAGAAGGCTATCACTTATGCTGCTTAATTAGCATTGGCTAGGCTTGGGGAGGTCCAATAGGATGCTAGCAAGAGCAAATAGCAAGAGGGGTCGACCAAGAGAGAGAGGGGGCTGATTTTTCAAAGGCATTATCACCTACACACTCACACTAGCTCATGCGTGGAGTAAGAAGACTCTCTCTCCTTCTCAAGCTTTAATGGAAAGCTTATCACCTACTCCAAGCTTGTGAGAAGGAAGGCCTACACCAACAACTCTTGGCTTTGTGATGCAAATTCAACCAAGATCCAAGCTTCAATGCATGCTCATCTCCTCTACCATGCTAATTACTAAGCTAAGCTATGCTAATATGAGTGATTATGTGAGGAGATGTACATCTTTCTCATAAGAATACTCCTTCTTCCTCTCAATCTACTCTCATACCCCACTAGCTCTCACCATCTTCGAAGGTGTGTGAGGTCTTGGGTCTAAGACCATGAGGGAATTGATGTTGTGTTTGATAATAGTTTTGCTTAGTGCATGAAATTTCCATCTTCACTGCGCTAGCTAGTATTGAAGGAACACAAAGAATTTTATTGTAAAATGTCTCTCTTGATGGGAGAAACCATAACAAAAAGCCTTTTGGAGGGGGGACCGGCTCCATGCAAATCCGGTCCTCAACTGTTGTCAATTCCTTAATTTCTCTCTCTTTTGAAGTATTGTCCATGCTATCTAACTAGGTGTTATGCTTTTTGTTGGTCTCTCGACCCAAGCACTCTTGTTATTCTCATTAGGAAGCTATTCTAATGAAATGCTCACTATGTTCATGCTATTTTCTGCTACACACAAGTTACTAGACCATTAAATGTTACAACTCAATTATTAAGACCATAGCTCTCGACGGTATCCTTGTTAATTGCACAAAGCAAGCGTGCTTCAAGGATGAAAAATCTCGATTCTACTTACTCTTTTGCAATTCATAACACCAACTATTTGTAGCAAGCTTGAGGACCTCTCTTCTTGAGCAAGAAAAGAGAATCCAATATCTCTAATACCAATGTAACATTTAATGCACTAGTAACTTGTGTGTAGTGAAAATTGATAACATAGTGAGCATTTCATTAAAACAAGTTCCTAATGATCATAGATAGAGTACTTAATTTGAGAAAGCAACATAGCAATTTACACCTAGCTAATTTGGCATTGACAATACTTGAAAAGAGAGAGAAATAGAACAATTGACAATTGAGGACCGGATCTACATGGATCCGGTCCCCCCTCCATAAAGGCTTTGTATTATAGCTTCTTCCATCAAAGGATACTTTTATACAGTACACCTTGTGTTCCTTTTGAAAAAACTCATTGGTGCAATGAAGATGGAAGCTTCATGCACCAAATTATGCTTGAAAAACACACCCAGTGTCCCTAGCCTCATTCCCAAGACCTCACACACCTTCAAGAATGGTGAGAGCTAGCAGGGAATGAGGATGATTGAGAGCAAGAAGATGTATCTTATGAGAAAGAATATTTATCCTCACTTAATCATTCTAATAGCATAGCTTAGCTTAGTAATTAGCATGGTAGAGGAGATGAGCATGTCATTGAAGCTTGGCTCTTGGTTGGATTTGCATTCCATAGCCAAGAGTTGTTGGTGTAGGTCTCTACTTCTCAATGCATGGAGAAGGAGATGGGGTTGTTCTTGCACACATGAGTTGTGCGTGTGTGTGTGTGTGTGTGTGTGTGTGTGTGTGTGTAGCATCGTGTTAGTAAAAAATGCAGCCCTCTCTCTCTTCTTGGTGAACCCCTCTTGCTAATTAGTCATGTTGGTCTCCCATTGGCTCCTGTAAAGCTTAGCCAATCACAAAGTAGAAGCATAATTGATAGCCTTGCGACATGTATCCCCCTTTTCCCTTTTGTGAGAGCTTTAGGTAATTAAATATTCATTAAAACTCTCATTGGACCTTTTAGTCTTCTGGCCAATAGGAATTAGGCAAGCCATTGGGCTGTTGGATGCTCATTGGATCCCTTGGTAGACTGTCCAATAGTCTTCTAGGAAGCTTAATTTCTATTGGTTCTTTTATCAAGAATTTTTAAATTGTTTAGACTAATTTTACTCTAGCCTAATTCTCATTGGTCCACTTCTATGGTCATCCAATAGGATTTAAGGGAAGATTGGGAGCAACTGGTCTAGGAGTATGCCATGTCTCTAGTATTCCCTCTGGGGAAGCTTTGGAGTGTGTGTGTGTGTGTGTGTTTGTCTCTCTTCCCCTACTCGTAGGACTCGCCCCCTTCTTGATAGGGATGTGGGAAGACTTTTGAGTCTTCCTTCCACCATCCAATTTTCCCAGCTTTGACCATTTGGACTTTTCAAATAAATTTTTGGAACCTTAGCCTATGGAAGTCTTAATGGAGCTGAACTTAAGGTCTTTTAAGCTCCTATGATGCACATTGCCCTTTGGATCCCTATTTTCTCTCCTTTGGATCCGTGCAGAGACCCGTGCATAGACCAACATTCTAGCTTTTACTCCCCTAGTACTTCCCCATATTAAATGATCAGTTTAACATGAGAAATCATTTGGGACAATTAGATATTAGTTTTTATGAAATTTTTTTTGTGCAACAATATTTTCTTTTGCACAATGAATGGCTACAAAGACACGTCTATAGTATTAGGTGACATTGGGTGTGGTCGAATGGCGTCGCGTCACAATTCAAAGCAAGGTGGCCATTTTATTTTGTTGCATGATTCTTCGATATGACATGTGTCAAAATGATGCAGAATTTCTTTGCTTTAGGCCATGAAAAGGGTGAACATGACGGGGTTGGTGCAGTGGTCAAAAGAGCCCTCACACAACACAAGTTGTTGAAAATTAATGGGTGGGTGTTTCATAATGCTTCGATCGTTGTTGCATTCCTCAATGCAACTCTCAAAAATCAATCCCCACAGTCAGGCAAGAAAGTCAATCATGCTTTCTAGGAGGTCAAGCTCGGTGATGCTAATAGAGTTAAAGCATGGGATTGCAAGCACATGACAGGGTCTCAATCCTGGCATGGTGTCAATGGCAACAATCAAATGAATATGCACGGACTAAGGCAGAGACTACTCTCTTGCTTTTGTGGTGCGTGCATCAAAGGTCAATGGAGGAGATGTGCCAACAAAGATCATGTGCTAGGGTGGGTATACTTGCAAATACAACCCACAGTTACGGATGAAAGCAATGGAGAAGCGTCGAGCAAGGATGAGGATGAATAGGCCCCCATGTATGTTGGCCACCACAATGAACTAAGTGATGCCTTGATGGTTGGCTAGAACTTTGTAGTGATTGCAGAGGAGGCAAGTGCATACTTCTACGTCCTGAAATGCACCAACACAAAGCGCCTAGCCAAAATAGAGGAAAAGGATCAATGGCATAAGATCATTAAGAAAAACTTGTATGTGCTTGAGGGTCTATTCTACGGCAAGGTAAATGGCCGAGATGACTTATATCCTTTTGGAAAACAAGCCCACTACTCTAATCTACTACCCTCCAAAGGTTAGTGTTAAAATTCCTTTGACCTAAGGTAAAGTTAGGGTTGTGCTTGAGGTGGGAACCCAACCCAATTTTGAGGTGCTTGCCATGCTTGCTGACTAAGGTGCTTGAGGTGCTTAATGACTAAGATTCTAAGGTGCTCCATGACTAAGGTACTTGAGCGGGTAAGGTATTCAAAATTTGATGCATATCCCTACACAACGGGGGGGGGGGGGGGGGGGGGGGCGAGCCCTCATTGTAGGGGCTAGAGAGAATCTCTCACACAAGGCAAACTTGGTACAAAGGAAGAAAATAAGAAACTTGTCAAGCTCCTCTTCATGTTGCCCTCATGGTGTGCCTAAAGCCTATTGGTTGGCCTCCCAAGGGGTCCAATGATAATTTAGTTAATTTAATTAATTTTCTATGCATTTATCAAGTCCTCTCTCTCAAAGGGGAAAGGGGGACACTTGTCCCAAGGCTACCCTTGTTTCTTGATATGCACTAAGCCTGTGCTTGGCCAATTTTGAGGAGGTCCAATCATGTGCAAGATAGTTCTAGAAGAGGGGGTCGACCAAAGCAAGGAGGGGGCTAGCTTGGGGTGGTAAGCTCTCCCACAAACACATGCACACACTCTCTCATTGTGTGGGTTACAAGTGCAAGAGCTCCATCTCCTTCTCCAAGCTAGTAGGGAAGTTGAGAGCCTACACCAACACTCTTGGCTATGGAATGCAAATCCAACCAAGATCCATGCTTCAATGGTTAAGTTTTCCATCTTCATTACTATGCTATTATGAATGCTAGAAAGAAGAGTGATGATAAGTGAGGAACTATTTCTTTTTCCTATGAATGTTTCTTATCCCTCTTCCCTACCCTCATTCCCCGCTAGCTCTCTCCACCTTTGAAGGTATTTTAGGCCTTGGGACTGAGACTGGGGATGGTTAATGTTTTTTTTTAAACAAAGTCTATGTTATGTTCATGATGCATGAAGCTTTCCATCTTCATTGCATCACCTAGGTCACAAGAAACACAAAGATTGTATTGTACCAAGCCTCTCTTGATGGGAGAATCTATAAAACAGATCTTATTGGAGGGGGAACCGGCTTCACATAAATCCGGTCCTCAATTGTTGTCAAGTTCTCTAAACTCTTTCTCTTGCAAAAGTATTGTTCATGCCAAGTTAATTAAGTATTATGATTAAGTTACTACCGCTAAATAAGTTCACACTCTATGTTCTCAAAGTAGTCTCACAAAAATGCTCTCTTTAATTCTCTTAATTTCGCTATCCTCAAAGTTCATAGGCCATTTCCATTACAAACCTTGACTTCGTCTCTTCTTTCTCTGAATAAGCTTGCCTTCATTTTGTAGCCCCAGGGCATTGGCAATGATTTGAGGGGTAATCATCACCTCAGTCTTCTGTCCATCAAGAGCTGTAATTACAACTTTGCCATGATTCTGAATAGAATTGGCTACTACATATACTCTTTGAGTATCCACTCATGTTGGAGGAGCCATGAAGAAGTTGTACAGCTCTTTCCAGGTGGTTGAGGATGTCCTCCTTGCCGGCGTATTCATTAAGTTATCTGGGGATCATGGGCACATCAACAATATTACCTTGGGGATCTCTAAAAGTGCCCTGATATAATATGATCCCTTCTACTTCCAGTCTGGCATCATCCATCCAAGCCTTAGTGGGCTTTAGGGTTTCTGGTGGGATGGTGAACGGCTATGTTTGCAGCTATGATGTCCTTAAGGACAGGCCTTTTCTTCTTTGCTAGATATTTGCTGGTATCCATTGATCCTCTCATGTCTAGCACCAATCAATGTGTCGTGTGTATCGTACAAAGTCGTAGAAATTTCACGGCCTCTAGGTCTCTCAAGCTCTCTCTCACTTGTGAATAGTGAAAATGAGCTAATAAGTGGGCCCAAATTATCTTATATATGGGTTTCCCGGACCAATTGTTATCAAAATAAACATGTGCTCCTATCTTGTCACAACATGCACTTTAGGCTCAGAATTTTTTTCATTTGGACTCCGTTTGCTTTATTTCTAAAAAATTTGTCATTTCATCCAAAAATTGGTCAAATCGGTCTTTCCACAACTTTCTCATAATTGCACCCCATCTTCGCCATAAGTTGTTATTGACTTGTTGATCACTCCCATATTTTTCTTTTGTCACTATGTCACCAATTCACCTGCTTTTTTTATTTTCCTTTGTTTTTCTCTAAAAAACTGACAAAAATAAAGGAAAACAACTAACTTGACCCAAAAAACATCGATAAATCAGAATATTTAGAAAATAGCATAATAAACCATTATATACATCCATATGTAGTATTTTTGGCCGGATTGCTGTGTTTTTTCTCACTTTTTAAGCATAAAAATTATGATTTTTTTACATATGTACACACACCTAGAGGCTCATCTTTGGTGTTTGTCCTCTGTTTCTTGTTGCACCACATTAATTAAGGGCATATATACTTGGGTTTACCAAAATTCTTGCAATCAAACATGAAAAAACCGCAAAAAATAATGAAAAAAATGTCCCTTTTTACACTTGTAAGCCTGTCTGCATTGAGAATGCCTCCTCCCTTCCTTTTGGACAATGGTGTATCGCCCCCTAGGGTATGTGATGTGCATATGAACCAACATTGTTCTAATATTGACCATGTAATGTGGCCCTATATGCATACTCAAGCAATGCATGAAAAACTTGATGTTGTGCATAAGGAAGGTATAAGCATGATGCTTATTGGCATTCAACGTTGAGGTTTCCTGTGAAAGTATGAATGTTGTGAGAGCGATGAAACGATAAGCTCTCTAGTTTGGCTCCTCTGTCTTTGATAGATATCGGAGCCCATGGTACCATTGGGCTGTGTGTCACCTCTGTAGTTGTGGTTGGCCTTTGTTTAGCTATCCAAATTGTAGTTTGGCAGACACTCTTAGGAACCCAAATTTGCTTAACTTTGTGTATGGTCAAACTGGGACATGCTTGTGGTTGTCTTTTCAAAGCTTGTATCAAAAGGAGTTCCTTGGGTTGTTGTTTAGGAATCTAGATTTGTGCAAGCTTACTTTTGGCCATAAGTCATTGCTTTGGTACCTATATTTGCTTAAGGATAAACTGTGGTTTTAGCTTGTGGGTTGTAGTGGAATTTGTTGGAGAGATATCTTTGATTTGACTTTGTTGAAACCTTGCAACTTGATCCTTTTTTATCCATATGTGCTTGGTAGCTTTGGCAGGCAGAATAGGTGGGGGTTGTCGTGGTACCGTGTTGTGAATTCTCATGGATTGTTTCTCACCTATTGAACTCTTGTCTTGAGGAAGAGTAGTTATTATAATGACTTGCTTTGCTTACATTGTTGGTCTCTTTGGAATCCATTGTTGGAAAACGGTTGTTTGTAAGGGTTGCTTACCTTTATCCGTTGAGTGCATCACTGATGGTTTGTCTGCAGCTAAAGTAGCAAAAGAGACTTGTTATTTTCCTGAAGCAAATTGAATGTTGATTGTATGGGATCTCCAATCAAGATGTACATTATACCTTCTCTGCCACGGTTGCCCGAGCAATAAAGGATGTTGTGTGGGTTTATCTTCTACCACATAAAACTTTTGCCGATAGACATATCAAGGTTAATTTGTACCAAGAGCACTGTCCAACCCGTTACCTTGATTGACTTCTCTGAATAACTATGAAGGTCTTGTCGTGTTGATTGTAATTGATTATTGAGTTGGAGTTGCTTGTAAAGGCTGTAGAGATCAGATTACCTTGAGCACCTAAATCAAGCATTGTCGTCACCTCCACTTGATTGCATCCTAGTTTGGCATTAATTGTGAGATCTTCCATGTCCTCGGCTTCAAAGTCTATTATTTTAATGGCATTAATCTTCAAGGGAGGCCCATGCTATAGTTGTTGTTGAAGAAGCTTCCTCTTAGCTATTCTTTCCTTGGCCTATGCTTGTGCTCCGGCAAGAATCTATTGTTTTTCCTGGGTCCGTTTCTTTTCCTTGTGGATTTTTCAGAAGCATATCCTGGGTTAGTGGTAGATGAATTTTTTAAAGCCGAAATCCACTAATCCAATTGGGCATTTTGTCACTGTCTAATGTAGCAAGTTTAACGGTGCGACTTGGTGATAAGTCTTAAATCATGAATGGTTTCATTTCTCGCTTCTTTGACTTCTTAGCATGTTGTTTTAAAGTGTAAATTGGGGCATAATCGCCTATTTTCAATTCTTTTGAGCGTACAAGCTTATCAAAAAAATCTTTTTGCCTCCATTTTTGCGTATAGATAGAAGTTACTGCCGTTAAGTGAAGCTCATCTAGCCTTTCAAGGTCATCTATTTTTGAAGACATTTCATGGCCTATCCACTCAAGTTGTTTGGCTACTCTTAGTGTTGAGATTAGGAATTCCATAGGCAAGATAGTGTTAAGACCAAATACCATGTTGTATGATGTTGTTCTAATCGAGGTTTTATAAGCAATTCTATAAGCCCATAGTGTCAAATGTAACTTCTAATCCCAATCCGTTCTTGAATTTGAGTTTTTATTAGGATTGTGCATGGAGTCTTATCTGTAGCTTATGCCTGCCCATTAGCCTGTGGGTGGTACGGAGCATACTTTTTATGAACTGCCATGCACTCATAGAGAAGATTTTCAATCACTTCATTTATAAAATGTGTGCCCCGATCAGTGAAAATTTCTATTGGTAGACCATATTTAACAAAGATATTTTCATATAGAAATTGTGCAACTAGCATCATTTTTTGTGTAGCTTTAGCTTCAGCCCATTTAGTGAGATAATCTGTGGCTACAATGATATATTGGGCATGTGTTTTGTGAGCGGGGGGTGAAATTGGTCCCACAAAGTCTATTCCCCACTTAGAAAAATCTCTAGCTCCCATCATTGGCCTTAAGCGAATCTCATCTCATTTTATTGGCACTTTGGTGCATTGACAAGAGTCACATCATCTTGTATATTTATCCGCGTCCATACGTAATGTTGGCCACCATATTTCAGCAGTCATGACAATTCTTGTTGTCTTTACCCTTGAGAAATGGCATCCACTTATTCCTTCATATGCTTGCTCAAGGATTGGAAGGTACATACTTTCCGTTGCACGTAGCCTAAGATGGTTATCCTTTCCTTGTTTATAAAGCTGGTTTTCAATCAAAGTGAAGTCACGAGCTTCAATTTCTATCGCTCTCTGACGTGCTCTAGTGAAAATGTTTGCGTTTCCAAGAAGTCAACAATGTATTGACTCCATTCCGGTGTAACTGTTATTTGAAACAATATTGCATGCTCTATTGGTGGGTCTGATCTGCATTTGGCACAACTAGTTATATAATCATGAACAGCAACATGCATAGTTGGCCAATACACTCCTACTTATCTCAACCATTGATAAGATTTGTGGATGAGCAACAAAATGTTAAGTCCTGATTATGTGCTTCCAACAAGTAGGCATCGTATTCCTCCGGACTTATGCACACTTGTAGGATACAATCAGAGCATAGATGATATAAACGTCCACCAATCAACTAAAAAGTTTTAGCTTTCCAAATCATTCATGGTTTATGGGCTTGGTCAGTCTTATCAAACTCTCTGTCATGTGATAGTAGGCTTACTATCACTTGGGACCACTTAGGTACCATTTCTACATTGCAACAGGGATATCATCGTCTACTCCATTTGGAGCTTCTTCATTTGGCAATCTAGAAAGGTGATCTACTTGCAGATGCATTTGTCCCTTTTTAACCACTACAGTAAATTCAAACTCAAGAAATTTGATGAACCATCTTACAATTCTTCCTATATTGCATGGTTTTTTGTCATAAAATCTAATATCTAACCAACCCAAATGATTTTCTCATATTAAATTGATCACTTAATGTGGGAGAATAAATGGGAACAAGTGTCCAATAGTAATTTAGGAGATTTAATTAATTGATTTATCATTTATCAAGCCCTCTCTCTCAAAGGGGAAAGGGGGACACTTGTCTCAAGGCTACCCCTACTGCTTGTAATGCCTCTTGCTTATGATTGGCTAGGCCTGGAAGGGTCCAATGAGCTTCAAGCATGAGCTACAAGGGGGGTCGACCCAAGCAAGCTAGGGGGATGCTTAGGGGGTATACTCACCCACACACACTCACAAACACTCTCATTGTGTGCTATGCAAAGTGCAAGAGCTCCCTCTCCAAGCAAGTAGAGGTTGAGAGCCTACACCAACACTCTTGGCTATGGAGTGCAAATCCAACCAAGAGCCATGCTTCAATGCTTAAGCTTTCCATCTCCTTCTTCTTCATTACTATGCTATTATGTATGCTAGCAACAAGAGTATGATAAGTGAGGAACTAATTCTTTCTCCTACGAAATGTTTCTTCTTCCTCTTCCCTACCCTCATTCCCTGCTAGCTCTCTCCACCTTCGAAGGTGTTTGAGGTCTTGGGACTGAGGCTTGGGATAGTTAAATCTTTCTTCAATTTTATGTTATGTTTGTGATGCATGAAGCTTTCCATCTTCATTGCATCACCTAGATCATAAGGAACACAAAGATTGTATTGTAACAAGTCTCTCTTAATGGGAGAAATCATAATACAAATGCCTATTGGAGGGGGGACCGGCTCCACATAAATCCGGTCCTCAATTGTTGTCATGTTCTCTAAATTCTCTCTCTTGCAAAAATATTGTTCATGCCAAGTTAACTAATTGCTATGATTATGTTGCTATCTTCAATTATGTTCACCCGTTATGCTCACAAAGTTATTTCTCAAAAGTACTCTCATTAATTTCCGCTACTCTCAAGTTAAATAGGCCAATTCCATTACATTGGTATCATAGCATTTGGTTTCTCTTTTCTTGCTTAAGAAGAGAGGTCCTTAAGTAGCCTATAAATGGTTGATGTTGTTAATTATAATAGGGTAAGTGGAACTGGAATCTATTATCGGTTTTGTTGAGCCCACTATGTGGGGGATGGTGCACACCTCGGGAGCTTTGGACTTAATAATGGAGTCTTTTTAGACTTGCCTACGGCTTTACCATTATTGAGCCATAAGAAGTCCGAAAGGACCTAGCCCTTGGCAACTCTGCTATGATAGACCTACTCCTCTACTCTCTATAATTAACCACTTTGAGTTGTGGGTGTAGATACTTAAAAGCCGATTTTCAAAGGCTAAGAGGAGTGGCAACTAAGGTTTTGAATTGCCAAAGCATACACTAAGTACATACATAAATTTTTTTAACATGGCTGACAATAATCAAGAGAGTAGAATGAACATTGATAGCTTTGATTTTGCACATGAAGTTGCTAATGATGATGCTCCCATGTTTGTGAATTATCTCGTCACTAGGTTGCAGCAAGCTATGGGCAACCCTGCTTTGCAAGCCGAAGTTACTCAACAACTTCGTGCTTATGGAATTTCCCTTCCTCTCCAAGAGGAGAGAGAGCTTAGGAGGCCTCTTGAAGAGACCCCCAAAAGAAGACTCTCTCCCATTCGAGAGGAGGAATCCAAAGAGCAAGAAAGCAATGAAAGTTTAAGTTCCTCTGAAGATGTGGCTCCACAAAGACGGCGGTCTAGACGATCGCCTACTCCTCCCAAGAGGAAAATATCAACACATAGTCCTTCTCCTCATCACTCTGAAAGGCAAGAGAGGAAACAAAGGAAGAAAAGGGCTAGGAAGAGGTCACCCTCTTCTCCTTCTTCTTCACCTTCCTCCTCTTCTGACGAAAGTTATGGCTATTCTCCTAGAGAATACAAGAGGGGAGGACATCGCAAATCATTTCCTGCACGGCAAAGGTCACAAAAGCTAAAGAAGTTCAAGGAGGGAGGAAAGAGTATCTCTTTTTTCACCTATGATGGCACCTTCGGTGCTACCGACAAAGTGTTGGCCTTCGTCCAGCAATTTGATGCGGCCTTTGGAGATGAGGGCTTCACAGAGTCCTGCAAGCTACGCCATGTAGCTATGCACTTCCAAAAATCAGCTCGTCAATGGTGGGCTAGCCTTCGTGGAAATGGTGAAGCCCCAAAGACATGGAAAACTCTACGAGTTTCCATCATGAAGCAATTCCTTGCAAGAGATGAAAAGGACAAAGTGCTTACCGAATGGTGCAGCTTGAAGCTCCTCTCCCATGAGTCTATCCACAAATATGTAGACAAGTTTTGGGATTTACATCTCAAGGCTACTGTCTTTCAAAAGATAGACTTTGCCGAGCAAAGGCAGCAATTCTGTGCGGGATTTGTAGGTCTTGAGGGCAACAACTTCCCGGGAGGTCACCCATCCCAGTACTGTTCCCGCGCATATGCGCTTAACTGTGACGTTCCACAAATTGGTCTAGCCATCCAGACCCCAAAACCTTAAGGTGTTAGGGACCTCCGGTCTAACCAATTTATGCAAGCCTCATAGATAGACACCACTTTGTCACCACAAGTTGGGCTTACCCCAACAATCGCCCCCTTAAGCCAAACTTGGGACTTTCCTGTCCCCTTGAGTACCAACGTGTTCCGCCTTTTTCTAGGCTCAGAGGTTGAGAGCTTCAACGTGGCCGGGAGCTAGCTCAGAGGTTGAAGTCAACATCAACATGTCCTGTTCCACGGACTCAGAGGTTGGACTTTGAACCATGGCTCTGATACCAGTTGTAGGTCATGAGGGCAACAACTTCCCGGGAGGTCACCCATCCCAGTACTGTTCCCGCGCATATGCGCTTAACTGTGACCTTCCACAAATTGGTCTAGCCATCCAGACCCCAAAACCTTAAGGTGTTAGGGACCTCCGGTCTAACCAATTTATGCAAGCCTCATAGATAGACACCACTTTGTCACCACAAGTTGGGCTTACCCCAACAGGATTACCTAAAGAGATGGCCGAATACATCAACTCTCAACGGCCTTCTACTATTACCGAAGTAATCCATCACACCATGGTTTCTTCACGCATCAATTTCCATCAATGGGCTAGACGTAATGTCAAGCCCATGGAAAACAAAGACAAAAATGATGCAAAGGGGAAAACCAATGCTCAAAACAATTCCCAAGGCACTTCCAACAACAACAACAACAACAAAAATCGGTCCAAGGAGAAGGGAGTTTACAAAGGTAAAAACAAACTCTCTCCTGAAGAGCTTGAAGCCTTTCGCAAGGACCATAAGTGTTTCAAGTGTGGGGAGCAAGGACATGGCTATCGTTCTTGCCCCAAGAAGAATACTCGCAATGAGACTCCTAGGGCTTCCACCATCGAAGCTCCAAAAGAGGATGCCCATTGCAAAGGATCATCACTCTCCTATGCTTGGGGAAAAGTAAGAGAGTATGATGCCTTTATCTTGTTTGACCCTGGCTCTACTCTCAACTTCATATCAATAGAGTTGGCCACCAAGTTGGGCATTCAAGCTTTTGAGATGGGAGATATAGTAGTGGTTGATGCAGCTTTCAAGGGACAACAAGCCTCCATTACTCCCTTGATTGGGAAGTTGAGGCTTCATGTCCAAAGCTATGTCGACAAAGAAGACTTCTTCATCTCTCCTCTCCAACATGAGGATGTTATCATAGGGGCACCATGGTTTGATCGCATGGCTGCCAACATGAAGTTCCCTGAAAGGAAAATCTACTTCACCTACAGGGGAAGGAACATGTATATAGATGCTAGTGAGCGTGGTCGCACTATTCCACTTGTAAATCCTCTTGCTTTTGATAAGTCAATGAAGAGCTTAGTTTCTGCGTACATGATTTTTGTCAAAGAGTCTCTAAAAGATACTAATGTTTCATCAAATGTAAATAATGGGAATCAAGAAGAGTTAGACTTGTCTAATTTTCTAAAAGGATTCTAAGATGTGTTCATCGATGATATCCCTATGGACTTACCTCCAAAATGAGGGGATGATGACCATCGCATTGAGCTCCTTCCTGGAAGCTCACCACCTAACAAGCCTCCTTATCGAGTCTCACAAGCTCAACAAGAGGAGATCATGAGGCAAGTACAAGAGCTGGTAGACAAAGGGATGGTGAGGCCTAGTTCCTCTCCCTTTTGTTCTCCAGTCCTTTTAGTGCAAAAGAAAGATGGTACATACCGTATGTGTGTGGACTATCGAGCACTAAACCATATCACT
The DNA here is from genome assembly GCF_014529385.1 of Adiantum capillus-veneris. Classification (NCBI taxonomy): domain Eukaryota; kingdom Viridiplantae; phylum Streptophyta; class Polypodiopsida; order Polypodiales; family Pteridaceae; genus Adiantum; species Adiantum capillus-veneris. Next base: position 21,240,607 of record NC_140946.1, read on the forward strand.
ATCAAAAACAGGTTTCCCGTACCTCGGCTAGAAGATCTGTTTGATAAGCTACAAAGCTCTACCTACTTCAGTAGGATTGACCTTAAGAGTGGCTACCATCAAATAAGGATAGTGGATGAAGATATCTTAAAGACTGCGTTTCGCACAACGTTTGGTCTTTATGAATATCTAGTCATGCCTTTTGTCCTGACTAATGCACCAACTACGTTCAATCGTTTGATGGAGAAAATTTTTAGACCATATCGTAAATTCACTGGAGTGTTCTTTGATGATATCATCATCTACTCCAAGTCTTTGGAGGAACGTAAGCAACATCTTCAAGTGATTTTTCAAGCATTGAGGGAGAACAAGCTTTATCTCAACCAAAAGAAAAGCGAAATCTTCCTTCAAGAGATTCAATACCTAGGTCATATTATCTCTAAAGATGGTATCCAAATGGATCCATCAAAGTTAGAGGTAATAAAAGCATGGCCTAACCCAAGAAATCTACATGAGCTAAGAAGCTTTGTTGGTATGTGTGCATACTATAGACGCTTCATAGAAAAATTCTCTCAAGTAGCAGGACCACTACACGACTTAACTAAGAAGAACGTTAAGTTTGTATGGAGTGCTAAGGAGCAAAATGCTTTGAAAAGCTCAAAGAGAAACTTACTTCCCTACCAGTCCTCGTGCTTCCGGATCTCTCAAAGCCATTTGAGGTCCAATGTGATTCTTGTGGTGATTGCCTTGGAGAAGTTTTGCTTCAAGAAGGGCATGCCATAGCATATGAGAGCCGAAGGCTCAATACTGATGAACGCGTCTTGGGCATTTATGAGAAATAGCGTTTAGCTGTTCTACATGCCCGAGACACATGGAAGCACTACCTATTGGGGACTCCATTTATCCTACGAACCGACCACCAAAGTCTCAAGTATTTCATGACGCAAACCAAGCTTTCCGACAAACAAATTATTTCTCAAAAGTACTCTCATTAATTTCCACTACTCTCAAGTTAAATAGGCCAATTCCATTACATTTTTTACAAGGTATAACAGGGCTTGATGGTCCGTGAAAAACACAAACTTATTTGCAAGCAGGAGTAATGCCAAAATTTCTTTAGATCATGAATCATTTAAGCCCCTCTCTTTTGGTGGTGGTGTAGTTCTTTTCGGCACAATTAAGTTGTCGACTGGCATAGGAAACTGGGAAATTTATAGTTCCATCTCCTGGTTGAGCCAAAATACATCCTATAGAAAATACAGATGCATCAATATGAACGTGAAAGATTTTTTCCCAATCTGATGCTTTTAGCACTAGAGCGAATATGAGAGCATCTTTTAATTTCACATCCATTGAAAGATCACTATAAGTCTATATAGAGGTTGGGTAATGATTGCATACATGTGTATGAACCTTTTGTAATAACCACAGTGTCCCATAAATCATTGCTTGCTTTGCATTGATGGGTTTAGGCATTTCAACAATCACTTTTGTCATATCCAAATTCGTGGATATGCCATTTTTTTAGATAATATGACCTAATATTGGTCCTTATCTGACCATACAAACACACTTTTTTGGGTTAAGACAGATCCTATACGTCCTGCACTCCTTGAATACTTTTTTAAGGTGTTTTATATGTTCCTCTCTCAGGAGAGAGTGTACACATAGGTCATCCATATAGACTTCTAGGATGATCCTCAAGTACTCTTTGAAAGCATGTGCCATCAATCTTTGGAATGTTGGAGATGCATTTGTCAAGCCAAATGACATGACTCGATATGAAAAAATGCCCCATTCTATGGCAAATGCCGTTTTATATTGGTCCTCGTGTGCAATTGCAAGTTGATTATAGTCAAAAAATCCATCCAAGAAGGAATATGCACGTTTGCCTGCCACTCATTCAAGGACTTAATCAATTATCCCGTATCATGACTGCATTAACCTTCTTGAGATTGACACACACTCAAAGTTTGCCATTCGTTTTTAGTACCACAATGATTGGAGATACCTAGTTGGTGTGTTCTATCTCCTAGATGAACTCTAATTCTTTTAGCTTATTGATTTCTTCCTTGATGCGCTTAGCAAAGGTGTCATTGTATGTGTATGGCATTTGTCTCTTAGGCTTTGCATCAGGTTTTAAGGGGATAGTATGCTGGGATATTGTAGGATCCACTCCCTTTAAGTCCTTATATGACCATGCAAGCACGTCCTTCTATTCTCGAAGAAGGCTTACAAGCTCCTCTTCCTCTTCGTGACTCAGATCGGTTGCTATATATATTGGTTTTGATTCCTCCCCAAGTCTTGCTAAGTCTATCTTTTGTGCATCCTCTGGTCCGTCATATGACTCCTTATCACATCTTTCTCGTCTAGGTTGTGTCAATATTATCTTCCAATCTTGAATAGTGAATTTCCTGTAGTGGGAGGGTACGCTCATATTGTTGTCACTTTTGTCTTTTTCATCTCCTCCACTTTCCAGTTTAGTTGTCCATACTTCCCTAGAGTTTTCTTGAGCTCTCAGTACTTCTTTTTGCGCTCAACTTTGGTCCATTTTGATTCTCCCATTTTGTTTGATTTTGTTTTTGCTTTCTTGGGTTTAGTTTCCATTTTCAAATTTTGAGTTTATTTTCTCACATCTCTCCATTAGGTCAAACACGGCTAGAGAAGGGCTATTTGTTAATCTAAGGATTAATGAATAGTCTAATAATCATTTGATACGTATACAAAAGTATGGCACTCTCGTCTCCTCTGTCTTGGGTTTTGGTGGTCCTATTTTGACGGAGAGTACCTAAATGTCTTGATCATAAGGCTGAAACTGTTAAATTTAGGTGCTATTAGTGAGTAAGCTCATTAAATTTGCGACCCAAAGTAATGAAGTCTCATCTTTTATTCTATTTTATATTTCACAAAATCGTTGTCAAAAGATACAAAATCTATGTTGAGAAGGCTCTAAAAACAAGGCCATTAATGACAAATCACCTACTTTTTTTAAACGTATACCTTTTTCACTTTCCCTCTAATTTGTGAGAGGTTTAAGTCTTTCTGTCTTTGTATTTTCTTTCTTCTTCTCTAATCTCTGAGTTTCCATGGCTTCTTCTGCACGTCACCCTTCACATAACATAATTTCTTGTGACTTTCATGACGTTAGAGAGGATGGTCTTTGGAAACCCATATCTTTTCGTGTGAATGACTGGGTAACAATGCTTCCTTCATGCAAAGGGTGTACACAGAGTGAAGATAACTAAAATGATAAAGTAAAAAACCATTGTAAAGGTCGTGTTCTTGCTTTCAAAGTGACCGACAATGGCTGGCTAGCTAAGGTTCAACATGTGTATATGGCCAAGGATATGGTGCTACACTTGGACGAACATCCCACACTGCATTCTTAGTGTAAGTTTTTTTAAAAAAAAACTTCTATTTGATACAATGAATTTTTCATTCTCCCATTGTTTTTTCTCATTTTTTTATTCCATTTCAGATATATTTCCTTTAGCAGCTATGGAATGGCAGCCTGTGGAGAGTCTAAGTGGGACGTTCAAAGCAATGCATAAAGGGATTGCAAATGCTATGTATGCTGACAAGCCACCTTCTTTTTACAAAACAATGGATTTGTTTGTCTATTTTGCAGAATACAAAATTCCATCACGAGAAGGTGCATATGGAAAACTACATGTGTTACCCGTTCCCACCATAAGTTCACTTGACTAGGAAGCTCCTGATGCATGTACTATATCAAGCTTCAAATCCAAGATCAAATAAGACATCCTTAAAGCTATGTCTCTGGGAAGGATATCAAGAAGGATTAAAGTTCAATGGTTCTTGCCTATACATGTCTTTGTGGAATGTTTCAAAACAATGGACTTGCAGAGGACAAAGACGATGTGACTTAATAGAGACTTTCTATGACTGAACTAGATAATGTACTTGGAGACGGATGGAGTAACAAAGAAACTTTCCATATTGGCTATAATATTAGTTGTAAAGTAAGCCCAAATTCTATGTCTATCTCATATCAACTATGTCGTCAATCATTAGTTTTAAGCTATGACTATAGGAGATGGAGAAGAAAATTAGGTAGTTGGGTTCCTCTCGACTCACAAGAAAATTGTCCAGAGTTTGAACTAAAGGTCGCAGTCCATCCACACACTGAGCATAGAAGCCTTATTGTAACAACAAATTGGAGAGTACAAGATGTTATAGAATCTCTTGAATTTCTTGATGAAACATCTCCTGAGTATAGATTCAAAGTGGATGGAATTGTGGTGAGCACAAGGATGGAGAATACAACCTCTTGCATCACATGCCTTCCCCCAAAAAGAGTTGTATTTGAGCCACTTGCAAGGACTTAAAAAAACAAGTTCAATATTGTAATCATTGAATTTTGCAAATATATTTGTCTTTTCTACCTTATTGTGATCATTATTTATGTTGTTTTAAACTTACATGACACCATGATACACATTTAAGAATCAAATAGTTGGTATTAAGTATTTGAAGTACAAAATTATGAACCACCAAAGGGTATATGTTCATATGGACAAAATGAACAAAAGTGTACATAACTTTTGTGGATCAATCATAAAACTCCACTTTTTTTTTTGCTTGAGAGGATTTTGCATCCTTAGAGACCCTTTTCCTTTTGTGTTCAGGAGGGGGTGAAGTCACTTCACAAGGGGGTGGTGGTGACTTGGGCTCCTCAGGGCTTGGCATGGGGGACTTGGAAGGGGTTGGTGCTTTGGGCTCCTGAGGAGTGGTTGGTTTGGGTTACTTGGCAACCTTCGTTGGCAACATGAAACTTGAAAGGTGAGCTAGGTACCTCCTTCTTATTGTTCTTAGTTGAATGTTGCTTTTGAACCTTGAATATCATTTGTGAGTGGAATGGATGGCTCTTTGTATCTGCTTTTCTTTTGTAGGGATATTCTTCTTGGTGGGGATCTTCCTCTTGCTAGGACTCTTCTTGGCATGGATCTTCTTTGTAGGAATCTTCTTTCTATGGATTCTCTTTGAAGGTCTCTTACTTGTATGGCTCCTCTTTGAAGGTCTTTTTTTTGTATGGATCTTCTTTGCCGGACTCTTCTTCTTGTGATCCCTTTTCTTTGCATCCAGACCCTTGGTGGCTCTACCTTTTTTTGGTGGCAAAGGAGACTCTATTTCATCTGTAGTTGGTGACATAGGAGATTCTAGATCATTTGGGTTTATTGATCTTTCCAAAACCACAAAAACAACCTTCTCTCTCACCCACGTGACCCAAGACTTTGGTATTCATGCAACTGCAACAGATAGAAAAAGAAAATAAAGGACATGAGTACATACATAGTTAAAAAGTCAAAACAAACCAATGGCACATGAGATACACACTTACAGTGAGTGTAGTCATCCTAAACCTTGACTCAAGATATCTCCATGCATTGGTAGGCACCCTCCATCCACAAGATGTTGAGTCTATTTGTAAAGGTACTTTTTGATTGTAGTACTTAAAACCTTCTATATTTTAATCCTTATTTGTGGTACTCAGGTGACCAACGATAAGTTTGGCAGCAATGCAAGAAAACATCAATCAAAAAGCTACTAATAGAAAACAGTGGGCCATCAAGCATAGATCATACTTCATACTTACAGTTTACTTCTCCCATGGATACTTGACAATGAATTCATAAATATAATATCTTTCTCCAAAAGATTGAAGATAACAAGACTCCAATGTCCTCTACAAGAAAATAACAATTAGCTAGGAATACCAGAATACTATAAATTGTTAGGAGTTAAGATTTACCCTTCAACATAGGGGTATATTCTATAATTGCAGGTCAGCATGTCAAAATCTTCAAAAAAACTTGGAAGTATTCCTTGCTTTTTAAATAGACATTGTGTTACTAGAGGATCAAGTATGGAAGTTTGCATAGCTATAGACTCTGGATTATCTCTCATAAGACACCTGAAGTCAAAGAAACACATCCCCCAGTGAGACCCTTGTAGGTGCACATGCACTAATAGTTAGCAAAGGGGCAACACATACCTGAGATAGATAAAGAGCACATTATCACCAAGTTCAATGTTGGGGTTTACAAGCATACTTGTTGAGGGAATATGTCATAGTACACCTCATCATCCCCACACATAGAGACATCCACAACCATTTGGCCTGTAACTTTTTCACAAAGGAGAGTTGAATGCTCTTAAAATTTTGCTTGCTCTGTAAGGATAGCATCCTCTAACATCATGTCTTGCTCTCTCTCAACCTCCTTGCCTGCTTTGATATCTTGGGCCTTTCTTGTCTCATGCTGATGTGTAACATCTTCAATGACAACCCTTGAATTCTTCTCCTGCCTGGAAGGGGGGCTATTTAAAATTTGGAAGGCCCTAAGATCCTCACTAGGAATAAGCTCAAGAGCCTTATCAAACTTATACCTCAGCCTTGACACAAGCACAAAATCTTTGCTCATCAATGTGACCCTGTGAGCAAATGAAGGTGCAATGTAGCTATCATTCATAAAGTCTATAAGGAGATCCTCAGTAGCCTCCTGAAGGCACATCAAGGCTTGAGATTGCCACCTTACTGAAACAAAGGTTTTGATATTCATCATGCTCACAAGTCTATCTGATATCTCTTTGACAACTCTCATGAAGGGTAGCTTTGGAATAAGAAGACACGTAGGCTTCTGTGCTTTCTGTATCTCCCTTAGAGATTTGACTTGATAATTCAATCTCTTCCTAGTAGTACGCCTCTGGCGAGGTTGTGTAGGTGGTTTCCCTTCTTTCTTCCCAACTTCTAGATTGACTAATTATTCTTGGTTTTAATCATCATCTTTCTCTGAATCTTTTGGGGCTTGATAAACTTTTCTTGCAGTTTGCTTTGTCCTTTCCATTTGATAGTCGGAAAGTGCTTAGTATTTTGCCACAAAATTCCCCAAAACAAGGCCCGTGGGAAGTCCAAGAGACTCCTAAAATATCCCAAACAATGCGATAAGAGGTCCTCTCACAGTGTGGAAGTGCTCGCTATCGCGTTGTGCAAGAAGTTGAAGAAATACCGCAGGACGTCATAAGAGGTACTCCCAAAGTCTGGAAGTGTTAGCTATCGCGTCGTGTGGGAAGTTGAAAGTAATGTGGCAATTGGAGAGAAAATCCCACAGAACATGATAGTAGGTATTTTCAAAGGTTGGAACTACCCACTATCGCGTCGCTTGGGCAGATTAGATGAAATAACGCGAAAGGGGGTGTGCGGATCGATGAGCAAAATGCAACATAAAGATGAAAGAAGATATGGCGGAGGATGCTAGAGGTACGAAATGACGCGAACGTGTTGTTTGGGGGAGGTGGAAAATGAACACGTGACATGAGCTTTTTATACATCCGACCATCTGTACAGTGTCCATTGAAATTTTTCCATGTGACACATGTGCATGAGTGACACGTGTCAATAACCGTCATTTTTTACCCCTTATATAAGCTTGATCTTGTCCTTTTTTGGTGTTTTATTTTTAGTTTGTGTCGCGCGATGCGAGAATCCTTAAGCTTAACCTCTTCAAATCTCTCTAGTTCTCACTTCAACTCTATTTCACTGCTCTCTCTCCTTATCCATCACGCTGGTCCTACACGACGCGAGGGTGGGTGTTTGCAAAGTTTGCCTCATTGCACTATCGCTCCGTTTGGGTTTTGTTGCCATGTTTTGAACCACTTGCATGACACGATAGCCATAGTGAATAGAGTGTGCCTCGTGCCTTTATCGCTCTGTTCGGGTTTTGCTTACATGGCCTAAGCCTATGCACGAAGTGATAGGAGTATTTAAAAGGATCTTGCTCGTGCCTCTATCGCTCCGTTTTGGTCATGCTTCCTTGCCTTGAACTTTTTTTCAACCAAATCATGAGTGAAAGTCGTGAAGAGAGTTTAGAGAAGAGCCCCAGTGAGAAGCTCTTGGTTGCTGTCATGGATGGTGGTGACATGGAAGTGTACACCAAGGCATATGAAAATCCTTTGTTTGATCTTGCAATTATGCTAGACAAATTGAAGGACTTTTTGTCAGAAGAATTCAAAGAGTTTGAAGAGGCAGTTGAGGTTAAGTGTTTGGTGTTGGATGGTAAGACTTATTGCCATCTAATTGAATTTACTACCAACTCAATTGAGAAAGGCAAAGTAACAAGGAAGTTAGGAAGATTTTCTAAGAAGACTTCATTTATTTGTCCACCGACCATTTGTTGTCAACTACATTCAAAGCCTTGCAACCTTGTTCCAAAAGACGGTTGCCTTTCTTTTCTTTTTGTTCCTTAAAGTTGATATGCAAGGAAAAGGTGATGAAGTGAAATATATAGACAAAGAGGGAGCAAATACAAATGTTTCCACAGTCTTGCAGCTTGAGAAAAGTGAAATTCTAGAGGAGGAGGAAATTGATGTTGCAGCTGAGGAGTAGGAAAGTTCAAATTCTGATGTGGCTCAATTTAGAGCTAGCATTGTCATTGATGATCCCATAGAGGAGGTAGAGGTGTTGGAGGCCTCCCTTACTGTTCCAAACCTTCCCTACTTCTATATCAATTGAGAAGAGTATATATCCCTCTCCATCATATTCAATGTCTGCTTAATATGAGGGAGGACTGTTGTATTGCAACAACCATTTCTGAAGCTTCTGAGGTGGCCAAAGATTTCATTGACACAAAAGAAGAGTCAAAAGAGGATTTTTTTTGGCACTTGATCTTCATACATCCAATAAATTATTTCTTCCTACTCCTGATGCACTTGCTCTATGCATGAGAGTGGAAGAGAAGAAACCTACTCTCAAAGATGAGGATTTTGAGAAGAGACTTGTTTAGCTTGGCATCCAATCTTTTGGTAGAGACTTTAAGCTAAAGGAAGTTGAAAAGGATGTTGACATAAGAGAGATGACTGGATCATGCAATCTCCTTTAAGAAAAAGTCATTGTCAAGGATGAGTTGCAAAAGGTAGATTTAGTTTCACCTTGATCTCCCTTCCTAAAATCTTCCTTTTTTTCAAGTTTGTTTTAATCTCATTATTTCTTGTTTTGCAAATTGAAATCCTTGACAAAGAGAATTTTCTTGGGAGAGCTAAAGGCTCAAGAGGGAAAGCAATAGAGGGAACTTCAAGAAGGGATGCCTCCTCTCTCATGCACTACATGCGTACATTGGATAGTGCCACCTTCTGAGATTTTCACATATAGTATTTTGAAGATCCTGAGTTGCCAATATTTGCCCTGAAGATATTGTCACGGTTTTGGGGTACACTCCCCTTCAAATCAATGCAAACAAGATCATGCTACTTGAGAGGCCTGCAACACTTAGAATATTTAGGTATGCTGCAGGATTCAATGCCTCAAGGGCAGGATACTTTCTTTGCTACTCTAGCTATGCAACAGCAGCTAAGGAGACAAATGTCAACCTTATTAGGGGCTATGAAAGAAGAAAGTTTTTGAGATACAGGGGTAACATGCCTAGTGATACCAAAAAAATCAAAAACTGATGTAAAATTGACAATATTTTGCGTAAAAATATCTTTTTTGAATTTGGATCTCTTTAGAAAGACTCGGTACAAAGTTTCAAAGTGAAGCATTAATCTCCATTTGTTGTTGAGAAGCATGATTGTTTGATCTCATCCGTTGTAATTGCCTCCTATAGAACCAATTGAATAATTCCTTTAGTGCATTGCTCCTTCTTTGTCCCCCTCCCTTTCTCGTACATCTGAAAAATGAAGTCCTTGCTTGATAGTGAGATTTTTCCATTCCCTGAGTATTCCATGTTGCAAAGGGTCCTTGTTTTGCAAAATATGGTCCATGCAAGTACTGAATATGCTAAAAAAAATTTAAAAAAAGTCTAGTTGAACTCATGCGATGCAATGTAAAATACTATCTAGACTTTAAAAAATAATGAAATACTCACCAAGTAATATGTGATGTCTTTTGCTCCCCAAGCATCTATGATAGCAATTATTAAAAGCTTTATTGTCTTTTTAAAATCATCTGCATAAGTAGAAAAGCTAACTTGTTGTCTCAAACTTTCAAAAAATTATCGAGCTTCTTCCACACTTCCATGCGTTTGTTGGCTACATCTGGTCTACTTTTGACATTGGTTGTTATTACACAAAGATCCTTCCAGCAGTTCCCCATAGCGTCAACTTGTTTGTTGTCATGGTTGCTTAAAATCTTCTGGCTTTTGCTCCACCCATTGAAACATCTTGCAAAACATGACCCGTTCCTTTTGAAAGAGTAGGATCTTTTTTAGATGCACTTGACCACCATGAAAACCCATTTGAGAGAGCAAAGCCTTGCATTTTTCTATGCACTCATCTACAAGTTTACTTGGCTTAATAGAATATGCATAATCAAGATGGAGTCGAAGCAATTTGTCCAAGATTCTAATCTCTGCATGCATTGTACACATATGTATATTTTTTAAATCTATTGTTAGAATTGGATCCTGTGGGACGGGTGTCTAACCTCACTCCTAGCAGATTTAGCAAGAACCATGATTAAATTGTCAATCCATGGGATGAAGCTGATTCGACTAGTGCTTAGAGGCTACAAGAGGTTGTCAACCTCTCGAAAAACAACAAACAACTCGCATCTAACTCAAGCTACACTCAAGTGACTGAAATCACCAAAAGACAATCACTCATCGGCAAACAAATCACATCCGTTACACCATCAAATGACATCCAAACGTAATAAAACTTCTAGGAAATGTATATAAGACCTAAGCACATGCTTATGGTCTCAAATCCCACTTTAGCCAAGTGCCAAAATCGCGATTATTAACAGCAGTGGAGTTTTGACCCAGAATGCACCTAAATGCTTAGCAATGATGCCCCGATATCCCACCTATGCTTAGTTTTTTATTTTGAAGTGTAAATTCCTACTTATGATGAAATTAGGCCGCGGGTCAGCAATGCCAAAAGCTACGAAATAATGTGATGTGTTTACGTGAATGCGTAGAGCTCTTACCTGTGGTTGCAATGCAATAAATACGACTGCAATGTGACAATCGGGGAGGGAGTAGGAATCGCGATAAGAAGAGAAGTGACCGCCATTAGCTCACGCTGTGTATTTCATTATCCAAAACTTAATAATAACTTACAAAAGTTGGCTTTTATACCTTATCCAAGGTTTTTGGTGGTCAAAACTAATAATCTGGGAGCTCTAACTAAAGATGGATACTGACATGTTGATAAAATCTGGAAGCTTGTAGCCCTCGCTCATCAATTACAAGGATTTATCCGTAAAATAAGAGTTACAGTATTCCCGATTCATCAAAATAATAAGTGTTATTACAATAAGAGCTCCAAAAAATGGTATCTGAGTTAGCTTGTTGCTAACATTCCCCCCCTCCTCGTCTGTGTCATCCCTTGACACAACTTTATGGGCTGAAATAGTCTTCAGGTTGACGGCTGGCGAGGTGGTCTTTAAGCGCATTTAGGGCCTTTTCGTATCTAATCTTTCTCTCTTTATCTGGCACCTGCAAAAACTGCATAGTTACTCTGTTTTTAAGCTCCATTGTTAAGTAACCTGCAAATCTCAAAGTCGGGTTACTGATCACTGGCCCAAATATCTTTGTTTGCCAAGTGAAGAACCATGTGTAGAATGCTTGCTCAAATGCTAGCATATTGTGTGATGGTAAGAACATGCACCGGGCGTAGAAGCCATACGGGACTTCTTCGGAAGGTGGCCATTGAGATCGTAGCATAATCTTTTACTACCCTCAAGGAATGACATCCACTGGGTGCCTGCTTGCTTTGGCTCATGGAGAACTTCAATGCAAGTGAGAAGCATTCGACAGATTTTATATAGCATTACACATGATAGATCCGCAAGACTTTTGAAGAATGGCATGGTGCCCATTAGGGTTTTCACCATGTATTCTTCTGTCAGCTGTCCCTTTTCTAGAGCAGGCAACCTTGGGTAGTTCTTGGCCTATTTGGATCATCTTTTGACACATTTCTAGTCTTTGTTTTTCTAGCTCTGCATAGGAGTATGCCATCCACCTTTGTTCTTGTGTTTGGTTGATTTTAAGCCTTGCTTCATAGGCCTTCAGGAGAGCTTCTAGAGGTTTGTTTACTTTCTCAACTAATACAAATCCTTCCGATCTCGCACTTTTTAATTCCCTTTTCCTCTCAGGCTCTATGACTTCTGGTGTTTTTGGTTTTTGAATAATTTGACTCTCAAGCTTTTCCAATCTGTCTTTGGTTTATTTTACTTCTTCCGCTAGGGTCGCATGTTCTTGCTCTTTGCTAGCTTCCACCCGAGCTTTCCTAGCCTTCCATGTGTTTCATTGGTTTTTTCGCTCAATTCTAGGTGCTTTCATTCTTCGTTCTTTGATTATGGGTTCCTCTCTCTCTTTTTGAGCTTGTGCTCGTGTGATAACCTGTATAGGTATCACCATTTTGTTTTTCAAACCACTGTTTAAAGGGATTTCCTCCAAGATGTTCAAAGTTGTTTTAACCACTTTGTTTGGATTTTTTGGACAATTGGTGATCAAATGATTGATGCCACATTCTGGACAATACGCATTCACTCAAACAATTTTTGTATGAGGACGGTCTTTCATGAGGTGGTCACCTCCACACTTGTAGCATGGTCCCAATGGTTTTCATGGCACTCCAAGAGCCCCCCTCTATTAGTAAGTAGTCCTTGGTCCACCTAAGCCTCCATTGGATATGAATAACATTGTTCTCTTGTCCAAACTATATCTACCTTCTCTTGTAGCATGTGTCGTTGTTGGTGGTCAAGCATGGCCAATCATGCTCCATGGTTCTGGTACTCTTAGCTCTTCAGGTGGGTTATATGCAGGACAATCCATATGTCCACTTGGCTCTTCATAATATATAGGTACATGCACTAAGACTTGTTCCTCCGATTCTTCCACAGTGGGTGTATACCTTACACCTATATGTCTTGCTCCTGGGAGTGGTGGTTGTTTCCCCAAAACAGGCTGTGGTCTTTCAATCCCTACTAGTCCTTGAAAATTCCATAATGTATATCTAGGCATTGGTGGTACTTGGGGAGGTGTTACCTATGCTTGTGAAGCATACTTTCATTCTCGCACATAACCCTTATTATAGTAGCACTCTTCATTTGCGTGATTCATCCATTTCTGTTTGATGGCGCACCACTTTGGTTGCTAAGCATTTCTTAGCATGCGGCTTAGCAAACGAGCTAATCCTCTTCAGCATCTCCTCTATGAGTTGCTCTTGATTTGCCATTGGCTCACTCCTTTGTGTTGATTTTGTGGACTTAGTTCCACTTTGTTGTGATGATGAATCATCTTTGTCTTTTTGGTCTCCATCCTTGTAGATCGCACAATTGTCTACCAAGAATAAAGCCTCCTTGGTTAACTCATTCAGGGTGGGGCTTTTGTTCATGTGCAAATCCTTTTGAAGGTATAAATTTCTTATTCCTTGGATAAATATCAACATGAGTCTGGATTGAGTGGGTAATATTTCCACCAGGCAGAATTTTACGTATCGTTTCAATCATAATAAAGCTGCTGTCCTGACAGATTCTCCCTCTTTCTGCTTGAACTTATGACTTTATGAGATCGTATTGTAGACTATCCCTCTTTGAGAGAATTCCTCCACAAATTCATCAAATACTTCTTGGATGGTCTCAAAATCTCGTCTTTCAATAGAATCAAAACAGGTGGCGGCGTCTTTCTCTGAGGTGAGTCCAAATCCAAAAAACTGTGTAGCAAAATCCCTAACCTCTTCTACTCGGATAACTCTCAAGAATGTTTCCACGTGGTCTCTAGGGTCTTTTTCCTTTGAATATGTCTTGTCAACCCATTTCTGGACTTGAAAGGGTCTAACACGTCTATGATCTACCAGACTTACTATAGAATCTCCTCGTCCCTCTCATCTTACAGGTTCTTGTTCATGTCTCGATCTGGTGTCAAATGATTCTTCCAGCCCGTATCCTCTATGGGTTCTATCAACAGGTGGTTCTGCTGCAAATCTTCTTTCCACCTTGATTCTTTCCATATAGGGGAATCCTAGTGTGTTTGGTATCTTCGTCGGTCCTTTGCTCTACTTGGAATAAGAGTAATAACAAGTGAGCATTGGTGATACTATGGGGGTCACATATGATCCTGTTGTGATAGGGATTTCTCCTCCATAGAATTCATGTTCCCTTGTCACTATTAGGTGCAACTAGGATTGCAAAGTTTTAGGGTTTGGGTTCAAATAAGAAGGAAAATTTGGCATTTCAACCACGCTAGCTTGACTAGATGTAAACCTGGCCGTATCTTCCACTTCCTCAAAAGGAATCTGTAGACTTACTAGGGGTAGGGTTTTGGCTTTAGTTGTAACTTGATCTGTTGGAATTACTCCGATGCCTATCAATCTCGCTACTTTTGATTTTTCTATAGGCACATACTCCATCCATACTTGTCAACATATATTATGAGACTCCCTTCACCTAATTTGTACAAAAACAAGTACAAAGTCTGAGTCCGTGCTTAACTCAAAGGCATAGGGTGCTAGACACCAAAAATATATTTTAGCCCTACCATTCATGTACTCCAAGATTTCTACCACTCCTTGGTTTGGGCACTACTTTAGTCACCTTCTTGTCAAACACTGGGATGGCGTTAGAAAGATCTATTTGAGGAGGCATTTCTGTCATCTCAAAAACTATCTTCCATTTTGCAACATTGTCCCCGTATTTGTTGTAGTTCTCCGTGTCCTTAACAATGAGGTAATGTATTCCCTCATCATCACAAAATTTGTCCCCATCATCATATACTAGAAGGGCTTCCACTCCATCAGCTGGTTTTTCCTCTATACGTATGCTTTTACATCCCCTTGCATTGGCATATACCAAAGCTCCATGGGCATTTGGTCCTTCTAAGTAAAGGGTTGTATACCTTGTTGTCCGAGTGGGGTTCCTAGAGATGCGGACCTCCTTCCACTTGGTTCTATTGGTTAATAGTGATGTTTTGGTCAGTCATGAGGTAAATAGATTGCTCTAAAGAGGTGTCAATCCCACTAACGTCCTCTATAATTGGTGCTAGTGGATCTATTCTTTCTTGTGACACACTCTCCTCAATAGACACTAAGCTAGCCTAAACTCCTAGTGATCTCCTATCTCTTTGGAGGTTTCTACCTGATCTCAAATACATAAATTTTGTTAAACACACAACTATCAATGCAAACCTTTTACCTCAAAAGTTTGCTCATAGTCGTTCCTTGGTCAGGCTAGTCTTCACTGCTCTCCAATTGGTTGACTGTTTGTACTTCAGATTGGTCTCGACTTGCTAGACCTTGTTGATGGATATCTGTACAAAACTTTAGACTCTGCAAATATTTGTCAAACAGTGATTTTCACTTTAGTACTATTCAGTGTTGATTAATATGACCTTGCGGGTAATTTCTGCCCAAAATTTGTTTTTGAAGGATTGGCTCCATATATATGTTCTTTACACTTATTTGAAATGACAAAGGGGGTGCTAGAGTTAGTTGGAAACCTTTGGCCGACTCAATCTAACCACATAGGTTCTAAATCTAGCCCTTAAACATTATACGCATATGATGTCTATGTGCCAGATTTAGCTCAAATTAATATCCAATCTCGTTATGTGGTCTTAACACTTGGAATCTAGTTAAATCCTGCTGAAATTGTCCAAATATTTCTCAATTCCCTAAGAGGTTTTATAAACCAAAATATGACTCAAATTACGTGAAACTCGGTCCCTAATTTTTCCTTGAGGTGCTAGACCCCTTGATCAATTCTAAAGTCAGCTCTGGTCTCTAAATATGCCCTTGAGACATCATACGCATATGATGTCTATCTTGCCAAAATGAAAAGATTTCCACTCCAGAGGTTCTCTACCATGCAAGCAGCTCTCAAAAGCTTTCAAAACTCAGTTTCAACACTTTTTCTGCTAGATATGAACCATATAGTCATACAATTGCCTCAAACCGTCTCTTGGCACTTTTTAGCTCCAATAGTGCTTCCCACTTGATAAAATTGGTCCTATGTGTTCATTATCTGCTATAGATCAAAAGGGTATACTCATATGCACAATTTGACTCAATTCTGACCTCTAAGACATTATACACGTATGATATCTTTTTGCCCTGAATGGAGTTCTGTTTCTACCACAGCTGCCCCTTGATATGTGCAACATGTGTATGTGCTCACATCCAATTTTGGATATTAGAGTTGTATGATTTCACTACTTTTTACCCAGGAACTTCTTGAAAAGAGTATATGCACTCAATTCTTAACTTATTTGAGATGAAACTTGGTGAATGTGCTCCACACAATATGCAGAATGTGAGTCTGAAGTCAAAGGTTCAATTTGACTGCCAGATCACCCTTTGAGACATTATACGTATATAATGTCTATTGATGGATTTTTACGCAGATTTTACTCACAAGCTTCCATAAGTTCCTAGAAACCCTTCCATTGCAAACAAATGGGCTCAGAATCACCAGTTCCCTAGTTTTCCATTTTTGACTTTTTGACTTTTGTCTTTTGGGTATCAAGGGTTGGTCAAAGCCTTGGTCTCAAGTTGCACTTAGGGTTAAACACCCCTCTACAACACTCTAATGTAGTCTATTTTGTCAAATTTTGTCTCTTGTTATGCCCTAAGACATCATACGAGTATGATGTCTGCTGGATGAAAAACTGCAATTTTCTCACCCAGACCTCTTGCAGATGTATTCTTTTATGCCCAGCAACACCCAGCCATGTTCAATCAACCATTGATGCTTGTTTATTGCTATTTGCGGGTCGCTGCGCGACGGACGTCCATAGCATAGCCTTCAAGCATCAACATAAATATCAATACCAGGGAAGCGACTCGGATGAGGCATGGAAATTCACTAGGGTGTCAATCCTACTGAAGTGAACTCGAAGACATGCAACTACTAACTCTACAAGCAAATCAAACGCACTAAAGCCAAGTAATCTACCTATGTCCTTCTACATAGCTCTACAGTCATCATGCCTGTTTACCATGCAAATCATATCGGATTCACACGAAACTTGAAGGGAAGCTACAGGGGACTATCAAGAGCATATCCTATCACTATCACAGCATTCTGGATGGGTACACGGATCACGATCATTCGTCCCAAAGTACGCAAAAACAGTAAACGAATGATCCTAAAGCGTCGTTTTTGGGTCCCTAAAGCCTCTCCTAGGGTCAAAACAACATAAAATACGCATATAAACACTGAAAATAGCGATTTAAGGCCACAACGGTTGCGTTTGATACCTACATCGAATCTTGAATGCTTACACTTGAATGAAAGAGCAGAGTAAGAAGAACACAATGCAATAAAAAAACTGAATTTGGATTACCGTAGCCACAATAGCGATGATTACAAGTTGGAGCCAAGAGGTCGCTCCCTGTGCGTACAGCAATAGTCACTTATCTTCAAAAAATAATCTCCCTTTCCCACTAACCTTAGTGTATTATATACCTAGGGCTTTCTAAAGTGGCCGGCGGCCAACTTCTCATGGACCTTTACATACATCATTAGAAAAATTACATCTTTGACTTAGACTTGACATAAACGATTGTCATTAGGCTTTTAAAGGGTTTGATATATTAAACATCAGAAAAATAATGTGACCACATTAAATTTTTGGCCGGCTGACCCAACGGGCGCCTTGGCTAGGTGGGCACTTGTATGTTGTTATCACCTCCAAACAATTGCACTTCTTCTCAAAAAAAAGACACTTCCTAAGATTGCAAATGCAAACAAGAAAACACGCAAATTTATTCTACGATGGTCATCTCTAGATCTCAATCACAAGTTCTACTTACCCTACTCCTACACATCCTATGTTTTTTTTTGTATTCATGAGTAGATAAATGTTTTACTACCGCACACGGACTAGTTTACGCTTTCAACACCTCAGAATTAACTCACTCTCTAACTACACTATCTACAACAAAATTGTCAAATGCCGATGACCTCGGCAAGCTATATGCCAACTCACACCTCCCTAGGTCTCAAAAGTCCTACCATCCGATTCTACCTAAAGTAAAGTAGTAAAATTTAGGCGAACCAGAGAGACTTTTATTGGTCTAACCTAGGATTCTCGTCCTCGGCAACGGTGCCAACGTTGGCGGATACACGGCAAGCGGACGCTAGCATAGCGAGAACAAGACCAACAACTCTATGTCATTCAAGGACAAAGTACAATCCGTAGGCGCATGAAAACAAGTAGATGGGTGTCAATCACCTACTTGACCTTCTAAGACAATCTCTACTCAAGGAAATCAAGTCTAGACGTCTTATGAGCTTGTGAATGCAATTCAACATACAATACTCATGTTATTTAAAACTAGACCAAATGCACCCAAAAAGTCACAAAACTCATAGGAATACTCTTCTCATTGAGAGGTCATTACTCTATGGACTCTGACTCGATACCCTACCTAGAACGACCCCGTGTGACAATCGCGGTATAAAGACAGGCAACAAAATGTAGGTCACCACTTTTTGGTTTGTATGATCCTACTATGCATCTCTACTCTTTGTGAATCCACAGAAATAAGGAAAGCACCAATCGGACACACGGTTTGCAAGAAAACTCACTCGGAAGCTTGTAGGAGCTTGCTTCACGAGACAACACCGGAATTGTGCAAGCTTGGCGTTGGATCAAAGCCCCTGCTATTTCTAACGCATTGGTGGTGTCTCTTTTGCAATGGAAACTCCGTAGAGTACGTAGGAAAGAGAAGAATCGTCACTCTCTCTCTCTCTCTTAGACACAGTTCCGCATAGTAAACGTGAGATTAGATTAATTCAAAAAATATGTCTTAGGATTACAAAAATTGGCTTATATACAATTCCTCCCTAGAGTCTCATTCTCACAAAGAATATTGGCCACTTAACCCATTACAAAATTTCATGTTATTTCTAAAAAATAAGTGATACAAAAAAGTTGAGAAAGGCTTCTTTTGTGTTCAGCCCATCAACAAGTAACAATGCGGATAGAAGAAGAGTGGTATAACCAACCTACTCCATTCCTTATCAAGCCAATGTTCCAAGCACCCATTGATACAACACTTGTTTTTTAAATTGCAAACCAGGGGGTGAGAACACCTATGATCAAGCCAATGCCTAAACCAAAAAGTGGAAATTGTTCCAATTGTGGAGCGGCCATTGGAAAAATGACTGTCCTAAACCGGATAAGAATGTGAGACCTACAGAGGAAAATTGTGGGGCATGCGGATGCAAGGGTGGACACTTTCCTGAGGATTTCCCTAGGAATCCGGCTAACAAAGGGAAAACTGCCTTAAACATAGTTCGAGTGGTGTCAAGTAGTTCATCAAAAGGGAAACCGATAATTCCTGTTCAAGTAATGAGTAGAGCATAAACCAACCAAAACCAACAGAGAAACGCAAATAGATGGGATAAATCCAGTAATTGCAACATAAAAACGTAAAAAAGCGTGCGAAACAACTCCAAATATAGGAAGATAAAAAATGATGACGCGTTATAGGACCATATAGTAGAATGGATAACGAGGGGATTAAGGGGTGATTAAGGTACAAGAGGGTGGGACACCAAACGCGTTTCGTTCATAATGAGCTCATCAGTGATGTGGGTTTAGATACAAATGGAGGGGGTGAGCAAGGTTTTATAGAGGGGCAATTTGAGGTGGGCAATTTGAGGTGGGAATGCGAGTCAAACAGGCTTGAGGAGGCAAACTTGGTACATTTATAAAATTCTATGTCGAGGATAGTGGCATGGTAGAGAGAGATGTGGCTTGAGATTTTAATGTGTTCTTGAAGCGGTTTCCCATAATCATTCAAAAGAGAGGTGAGGTAAGCCAAAGAGCCAACCCATAAACCAAAGGCATCGTCTACATAGTGCTTGAAGTAAAGAAGGTTGGGATTGTGCAAAAGAGAGGAAGAGACTTCTAAATGGCAAAGAAAAAGGCATGCATACACTACGGAAAAATTGGAACCCATAGCCGTGCCCTTAACTTGCTTCCAAAAAATTCCTTTGAACGTAATGTAATGGTGCGATAAGATGAGAGCCGCAAGAGAGAGGATAAAGCGAGTTTAAGGAGGGTCAAAATGGGTAGCTATGGAAGCTTTGAGGGCTAAGAGTCCTTGGTTAATAGGGATACTGGGATATAGAGCCTCAATATCAAAGGGGAAAAGGAGGGTATTGGGTGGGAGGGGGAGATTGTTAAGGTCTTGGATGAGGGTGAGAGAGTTTTTAAGATTTTGCTTATACGTAAGGAGGATAGGGAAGAGTACATAGTGAAGCCATATGGAGGCTTTTTAAAAAATATAGCCTTTGTAGGAGCAAATAGGCCGTGTGACAAGGGAGGGTTTGTGAAGTTTTGGGATGAAGTAGATGGGGCATGGTTTAAGCTGCTTGTCAAGGGGTGAGAGGATAAAGTTACGCTCTAATGCCAGTAATGTTGAAAATTGGATGGAAAGGGAGGAGAGGAGGGAAACAATAAAGGGAAAGGGGATGGTAGAGCAAGGCTCATAAGTGGAGGTATCATTGAGGTGGGTGAGAGAATTACTTTCATACCAATCCAAGGGTAAGATGGCCAAGCTTAAGTTCTTGTCCGTGGGATTTATCACAATTGAAGGGTCCCATTTGAGACTACATAAGGCTTGTGCGACAAAACGGGGAGGCTTTGAAGGTGGGAAGAAGTTAGAGTAGAGAAGGCGGCTAAGGTTATGAAAGTTATTGTGTAAGATTAGATTGAGAGCGGGGTTTTCCAAGGGGGGTTTCCAAAAAGGATTTGGTATCTTGAAAGGGGAAGGTAGAGGGATTGGGTGATTTTTGAAACAAAGTTTTACGTTAAGAATTCTTTCCATGACGCCATGTGCATTAAGAAGTGAAGAGGGTGAAGGATTAGGAGGGGGGGGGATGTATTTTAAACCTAAAGCTAGGCACCGCTTTTCTGGGAGAGAGAGTACCTTAGGCGTAAGGTTGCGCACTTTAAAATTAAATCCCCATTGTCAAATGAGAAGGCTTTAAGATTACCAAAAAGGAGAAGCTTGTAGCCATGAGGGTTTGTGAGGGGTAGCCAAAACTTTCTTCTCACTCGTCCTTTGAAGGTTGGGAGCTCGAGGTATCTTTGTCAAAAGGTCTTGTAGAGGTGGTGTTGGAGATCCAAAGGTTAGGGAGGAGGGGGGGCTTGGAGAAGGACAAATGAACCCATGTAGTGGGGTGTTGTAGCCCTAGTCCCTCCTCCCTTTCACTTTTCCTGAGTGCTTTGAATTGTAGTGGGAGGTGTGATGTTGAACTGAGGCTTTCTTGAGGGAGGAGGAGGGAACCAACGGTAGAGAGGGGCGGGAATTGGTAGGGTGTTGGGGGCTACGAGGTTTAAGAGGGTAGGTAGGATTGATAGGTGTGTTGAGGTTGTGGACGTAGTTGGGTTTTTTCTTGTAAGGAGGAGAGTCTTTGTGGGGAGATTCTAAAGATCGTTTAATGGTTGAGGATTGAGATGGTTTAGAAGCTATGGATTGATGTTTTGATGGGGAGGGGTGGGGGTGGGTATAGGGTCTAGGGGATTGGAAGGGTTTTTTGGGAGGGGGGTAGAAGGTTCTATGTGGAGATAAGAAAGATTTTTTGGGAGGGGGATAGGGCTTTCTTGGTAAAGAGGGGGAGGGAAAGCGTGGTTTAGTGTGACTTGAACTAAAGTGCTCCGTCACCACTTGCTCCACAAGCTCTTTTATAGTTTTCTCTTTAGAGAGAGAAAGGACTTCCTCTTCCAAAGCATTAATGGATCTTTTACGTGCATGTTCGGAATCTTTCCTTGGTAGCATTAAGATGGGCATTCAAAATGTAAGTTTGGATTTCAAAGAGGAAGAGGTTGAGAGAGTATGTTTTCCATTCTGTAAGCTTGAGACTCCAATTTTGTTTTGACAATAGGGGGATAGAAATCAAGAGCAACCTATTGTTGAGATCATTGAAGCGCTCCTCAACAAGAGAGTGGTACCCATCCAAATAAGATTGGAGATTATTTATGAGTAAAGTTTGTGTTTGGATAAGAGCTTGCGTGGAATTAAGTTGAAATTGTATGGTGAGTGAAGCGAGCTTGGCATTGAGAAGAGCTCGGGCTTGGGAGTCATCAATGGTAAGTTTTGGAGGTTTGATACAAAGGCTTTTGGGAGCTTTTTGGTTACGGATTAACTCATTGAGTTGTGCAAGGAAACCTTTAGCTCTTCCTAACTTGCCATGTAGTTTCTTGAATTCTAAGATGCAATTGGAGAGAATCACTTTGAAATCAACAGGTTTCTTGAGTTGTGGTGGTGTTGCCGAAATGGTGGGGAGGTAGGATAAAGAAGAAACCTTCTTGCGGTTATCCAAAGGTTTTTCGACAACCCGGGGAATGGCTAGGGTAGGGGATGGAGTTGCATTCAAAAGGTTGTGGTCCAAGCCATTTTTGGCCAGGACTGAAGAGAAGTCAAAGGAATCTTCAGGGAGCTTTTCCAACTCCTCCGTGATGTGCTCGTAGTGATCCAAAGCATGCGGATTTCCGGGTAGCGAGGCCATGTTACTTGTGGGAGAGTGCATTGGTGGTTTTTTTGTTGATGTGGATTCTGCCAAGAGGATGGTGGTGGCCGAGACAAAGCCGGGGAGAGGTGGTGCCGCCAAGATAGTTGGAGTCGTATCCAAAGCCGGGGTTGTAGGAGTTATTTGTTGGGCCTCATGGTTATCCATGACAAGGGTTTGAGTTTGAGTCCAAACTCCCCTTTGGGCAACAGTGTGGAGGGTGTTGCCTACAAATACCACTTCGTGTTGTGTTGGTAAAAATTCAACACTACAACCCAATTAACCATCCGAAATCAGGCCATGACTTTAGAGCTTAACAAATACCACTTCATGTTGTGTTGGTAAAAATTCAACACTACAACCCAATTAACACTTAACCATCAGAAATCAGGCCATGACTTTAGAGCTTAACTTGTTGGAGGTGCCATAGAGAAGCTTGTGAGTGAGAAGACAGTTAAAAGGTTATAGGGTAGTTCCAGGTTAAGTTAGGTGTTAGCAGGCACAACCAACCAGCCGTTAAGCTAGACCGAAAGGGGTTCCAAAACAGAAGTGGCTTCAATAGTTGATATTTGATGAAGAAGCTGCATCATGAAACGCTACCTGTTGAAGGGCAAGCTAGGCACACAATCCCTAGCTTGCCCCTGGTCAAGTCTCTAGGAGACTCAGTTTGGAGTTGTGTGTCAAAAGTTAGAGCAGTTTTGGTAAACTGCACTTGAAACAGCACTTCAAACAGTTTCAGGATCAAGACACAAAGAGATTTTGTGTTTGTATCTTGGCTTCCAGAGGGTATTTTTCACTCAAACTTGAGATTTGGGATGTAGATCTACAAACTTATGAAGTCAAATACCCTCACTATGTAGAGGTACACCAATCGCGATCGTTGACCCCATGTCAAAGATTTGGAAGATTTTTGCACAGTAGCTAGCCCTTGATGTCTTGATACCAAGTGTCTTTGTATTTTTGAATTTGGAGATGTTTTGACCAATGAAAACCCAAATCCCAGGTGGTTTTGCGGTTATTGGCCTGATTCTGTAACTGGGACTTTCGACCACTTTCTTTTGCTTTTTTGACCTTGCTCCTTTTGGAAAATATGTTGCACTGGATGTCAGCTACCTACTCACCAAGTCTCAACTCAAAATGTCACTAGGGTACACCGATCGCAATCGTAGTTCTAGCTCCTTTTCAAGTGAAACTTGTGGATATGGTAGACAATGATGTGTACAATCTACTCCTTAAATATTTTTGAATTTGGACAAGAAAAAGTCAAGTTTTTACCAGATCTTGGTCTGCTGCAGTGGTTTTCTGACTGTCTGCTGTTTTTGGCTATTTTGGTGACCCTTTTTGAATATTGACATCTCTCGGTATCTTATATAACCTAGGTGTATGTGTGGGTCAAATCTGGGTCAGATATGAGACTGAGGTACGCCGATCGCGATCGTAGTTTGGAGCCCAAATTGGATGAAACTTCACCAGCTTATTCACTAGGCTATTTTAAGACTACCTGCCAGACACTTTTGTATTTGGACTCAAAAAAGTCAAGAATTTACAGTTTCTTGGTCTGAAGTGCCTGATTTCCAATTTTATCAGGTTTGATTGATTTTGATGTTTGATTTGGGATTTGAGAGATACCTAGGCTTGTCCTTTGCACAGGCTATCCCTGTTCTTCCCAGTTTTGATGTGTTTTGGTCTACTGAAAGTCAATTTCTATGCCAGATTAGTAGTTTTTGACTTGGATCTGTATTCAGTGGTTTTGACCAGTTTTTGTGGTTTTTGACCCTAGGTCCTTTAGACTTTTATGTTTGTATACCCTTGAAGAGTCTACTCATCAAATCTGGTACAAATCTGAGGTCTAGGTACACCGATCGCGATCGTAGTCCTGAGCCCAAATTCAACCAAATTTGGCATGCTTGTAGACACTGATGTTTTAAGGCTATCCCCCAAGTCTTTTTGCATTTGAATCACCAAAAGTCAAGATTTTACAGTTTATGGGTCTGTCAGGCTAGTTTTACCCAAGTGGCCTGATTTCCTTGATTTTTTATGTTTTTGGGTGTGGTTGCTTTAGACAAACTTGTTTAGAACCTTATCAGGAAGGCACATGTCAAATCTTGTACAATTCTGACACTGAGGTACACCGATCGCGATCGTAGTACCAGAGCCAAATCTGATGAAATTTTACAGGCTCTCTCTGACAAGTATTTCCCATTGTTTGGTGCTGCCACTTTGTGATTTGAATCAATTTCAGCTCTGTTTGGTCAGATTTTCTAATTTCAGAGTCTTGTGGCCCTTTTGCCAAAGTTATGGTTTTCTAGTGTTTTTAACTCTATCTTTTGCCCCAAATCTGACTGGAATGTGATTTACGTATCCTACTCCTAAGTACAGAAATGAAAGAACATAAGAAAATGAATCAAACAAAACAAGCAGGATAAAAAACGGATGATGGATCAGTACTCAATCAATACAAAGAAATTTGAAGAGAAAAAATGCTTAAAGCAACCTCACTCACAACTCCCTATATCTCTCATGTCATAATAATCAATATCTAATTCTCCTAAATGATTTTCTCATATTAAACTGATCATTTAATGTGGGGAAGTGCCAAGGGAGAAAAAGCTAGAATATTGGTTAAGTTAGCAGACCGGCCACAGTAGGGATCCAAAGGAGGGAAAATAGGGATCCAAAGGGGGGGCCATCTACAAAAGAGCCATGTGAAACAATGGGCCAAAAAGACCCTAAGGTTCAGCCCATTAAGACTTCCAAAATGCTAAGGTTCCAAAATTCAAAGGTTGTGTCCAAAGGTCAACCCTAGGGAAAATTGGATGCTTTGTGTGTGCCCTAAAAGTCTTTCTACATCCCTACATGGGAGGGGGCGAGCCCCAAAGCTAGGGGATGAGAGAGAAAGCCACACACACACACACAGGCTCCCTTTACACAAAGGGAATGAGGGACACATGTCAGCTCCCTAGGCCAGATGCCCACAAGGTGTGCCCAATTCCTATTGGAAGACCCTTGAAGTGGACCAATGAGAATTAAGCTAGAGTAAATCTAGTTTAATTAATTTAAAAACATTTAATAAAAGAAACCAATGAGAATTAAGTCTCCTAGAAGACTATTGGGCAGTCTCCCAAGGGGTCCAATGAGCATTCAGGAGCCCCATGGCTTGCCTGATTCCTATTGGCCAGGAGGCAAAGGGGTCCAATGAGAGTTTAGTTTAATTATTTAATTACCTAAAGCTCTCACAAAAGGGGAAAGGGGGACACATGTCTAAAGGCTATCACTTATGCTGCTTAATTCCTATTGGCTTGACCCGGGGAGGTCCAATGAGGCAAAGGCCAGACTTATTTAGCAGCTAGGGCTCGCCCAAGAGAGAGAGGGGGCTGATTTTTGCTTGGCATTGACACACACACTCTCACACTTGACCATGTGTGAAGGGAAACTACTCTATCTCCTCCCAAGCTTTAATGGAGAGCTCATCACCTACTCCAAGCTTGTGAGATAGAAGCCTACATCAACACTCTCTTGGCATGTGGATGCAAATCCAACCAAGAGCCAAGCTTCAATGCATGCTCATCTTCTCTACCAAGCTAATTACTAAGCTAAGCTATGCTAATATGAGTGATTATGTGAGGAGATGTACTTCTTTCTCGTAAGTTACTTCTTTTTCCTCTCAATCTACTCTCATACCCTGCTAGCTCTCACCATCTTCGAAGGTGTGTGAGGTCTTGGGTCTGAGAACGGGGATAATTCAAGTTGTGTTTGATTAAGTGTTTTGCTTGGTGTATGAAGCTTCCATCTTCATTGCACTAGCTAGTCTTGAAGGAACACAAAGAATTGTATTGTACAATGTCTCTCTTGATGGGAGAAACCATAATACAAAGCCTTTTGGAGGGGGGACCGGCTCCATGCAAATCCGGTCCTCAACTGTTGTCAATAGCTTAATTGCTCTCTCTTTTGAAAGTATTGTCGATGCTATCTAACTAGGTGTTATGCTTTTTGTTGCTCTCTCCACCCAAGCACTCTTGTAATTCTCATTAGGAATCAACTCTAATGAAATGCCCACTATGTTCATGCTAAATTCCGCTACACATAAGATTTTAGGCCATTAAATGTTACATTGGTATCAGAGCTCAAGGTTTCTCTTTTCTTGCTCAAGAAGGGAGGTCCTCAAGCTAGCTACAAATGGTTGGTATTATTAATTGCCTGTGAGTAAGTAGAATAGGGATTTTTCAGCCTTGCAGTGCGCCTGCCTTTGTGCAGTTAACGGGGCATCACCGTCGAGAGCTATGGTCTTAATAGTGGAGTCCTACGGGGCTTGCCTAAGGCTTAACCACTATTGAGCTATTAGAAGCTTGACAGGAGCCGGTGCTGTTTTGGTGACGAAAGACCCTCTCTTCTATTCCTTGCAATTAATGGTATTCGAGCCGCGGGTACAGTAGCTTGAGTGCTTTTTCTAAAGGGGTAAAGAGGAGTAGCAACTAGGGCTTGAAGTGCCAAAGTACACCTAAAAAGTTTACACCTAAAAGTTGTTAGAATGGCTGACAATATTAAAGAGAGTGAAATTAATGTTGATAACTTTGATTTTGCTCATGAGCAAGCTACTAATGATGCTTCAATGCTTGTTAACTATCTTGTTTCTAGACTTCAACAAGCCATGGGCAATCCATCTCTCCAAAGTGAAGTGCAACGGCAGCTTCGTGCTCACGGGATTCTCCAAGCTCATCACCATGACGAGAGAACACCTAGGAAGCCTCCTTGTGAGACTACCAAAAGAGGTCTCTCTCCGATTCAGGAAGAAGAAGAGAATCCATATGAAGGGCTCAAGAACTTACTTCTTGATGATGCATCTCCTTCCCAAAGGAGAACTCAAGAGCCTCCACCGAAGGAACGAGAAAGAAGCGAGTCTCCCGCCACCTCGGCGGAGATGGCTCCACAAAGACGGCGGGCTAAACGCTCTCCATCACCACCAAAGCAGAGAAGACCATCACACTCTTCTCCACGCCATAATTCAAAGAGGGATGATAAAAAGCAAGAGAAGAAAAAGGCGAGAAAGAGGACACCCTCTTCTCCATCTTCTTCATCCTCTTCCTCTTATGAAAGCTATGGTGAAGACGACAAAGATCAAGACAAGAAAAAGGCGAGAAAGAGGTCACCCTCTTCTCCACCTTCTTCAAATTCTTCATCTTCTGAAGAAAGTGATGGTGCAACTTTTGAACCATCAAAAAGAAGAGGCCATAGGAAATCCTATTCCGCATGGAAGAGGTCGTCCAAGCTGAAGAAATTCAAAGAGGGAGGGAAGAGCATCTCTTTCCTTACCTATGATGGCACCTTTGGTGCTACAGACAAAGTTTTGGCCTTTATCCAGCAATTCGATGCGGCGTTTGGAGATGAGGGCTTCACGGAGTCCTCTAAGCTACGCCATGTAGCTATGCACTTTCAAAAGTCCGCCAGACAATGGTGGTCTAGCCTACGAGCCAACGGTGAAGCTCCACGAACATGGAAGGCTTTAAGAGCTTCCATTATGAAGCAGTTTTTGGCCACCGATGCCAAAGACAAAGTACTCACCGAATGGCGAAGCTTAAAGCTCTCTCCCAATGAATCCATCCACAAATATGTAGACAAGTTTTGGGACCTACAACTCAAAGCCACTGTCTTCAAAAAGTTGGATTTTGGAGAGCAAAAGCAACAATTTTGTGCGGGCTTAACCGAAGAAATGGCGGAGTATGTCAACTCCCAAAGGCCACGTACCATATCGGCGGTAATACACCATACTATGGTGGCCTCGCGAATCAATTTCCAAACGGGGGGTAAAAGAAATAATAACCCCCGGAAAACAAGGGTTCCAATGAGCCTAAGGGGAAGGACAATGTCCAAAAGTCTCCTAAGGGCAATTCCAACAAAGCTAAAGAGAAGGGAGTTTACAAAGGAAAGAATAAACTCTCTCCTGAAGAGCTTGAGCGTTATCGTAAAGATAACCGGTGTTTCAAGTGCGGCGAACAAGGGCATGCGTACCGCGCTTGTCCCCAAAAGAACAACCGCCAAGATCCTCCTAGAGCTTCTTTGGTTGAAATCCAAGAGGAGGAGATTCACCAAACTCACCACAAAGGATCTCCTCTATGCCATGCTTGGGGAAAGGTAAGAGAACATGATGCTTTTATTCTCTTTGACCCTGGTTCTACTCACAATTTTATATCTATGGAGTTAGCCACCAAGCTAGGCATACAATCCTACGAGATGGGAGATATCCTACCCGCAGACAGTGCCTTCAAGGGGCAAGAAGCTTCAGTCACTCCCTTAATCGGGAAATTGAGGCTTCATGTCCAAGGCTATGTGGACAAAGAGGACTTCTTTATCTCTCCTCTCAAGCATGAGGATGTAATCCTAGGGGCACCATGGTTTGACCGCCTGGCTGCCCATGTTAAATTTCCTGAAAGGAGAATCTCCTTTAAGTTCAGGGAAAAGGACATGTATATAGATGCTAGGGAGATGGGTAACACCATCCCCATTGTACATACACCAGCTTTCAACAAGTCAATAAAGAGCTCTATTTCCGTGTACATGATTTTTGTTAAAGATTCTCAAAATGAACCTAATGCTTTAGCAAAAGAAAATAAAAGCAACCAAAAGGAATTAGAGTTATCCAATTTTCTCAAGGGGTTTCAAGATGTTTTTATTGACGACATCCCTTGTGAGCTACCTCCTAAACGAGGTAATGACGACCATGCAATTGAACTTCTTCCAGGAAGTTCACCGCCTAACAAACCTCCTTATAGAGTTTCTCAAGCTCAACAAGAGGAGATTATGCGGCAAGTGCATGAGTTAGTTGAGAAGGGCATGGTTAGGCCTAGCTCATCTCCATTTTGCTCACCTGTGCTATTAGTGCAAAAGAAAGACGGCACATATCGTATGTGTGTCGACTATAGAGCACTAAATAGGATCACTATCAAGAATAGGTTTCCCGTTCCACGGGTAGAAGACCTATTTGATAAGCTACAAGGATCGACCTACTTCAGTAGGATTGACCTAAAAAGTGGCTATCATCAAATAAGGATAGTTGATCAAGACATTGTAAAGACCGCATTTCGTACTACATTTGGTCTTTACGAATACATTGTCATGCCTTTTGGCTTGACTAATGCACCAGCCACATTCAACCGCTTGATGGAGAAGCTGTTCAGGCCTCATCGAACCTTCACTGGAGTGTTCTTTGATGATATTATCATCTACTCTAATTCATTGGAGGAACACAAGCAACACCTCCAGGTAATATTTCAAGTTTTAAGAGAGAATAAACTTTATGTTAATCGAAAGAAAAGTGAATTTTTCTTGCAAGAGATTCAATATTTAGGTCACATTATCTCTCAAGATGGAATCCAAATGGATCCATCCAAGTTAGAGGTAATAAAAGGATGGCCTAAACCAAGGAATCTTCATGAACTAAGAAGCTTTATAGGTATGTGTGCATACTATAGACGCTTCATAGAAAAGTTCTCACAAATTGCGGGACCATTACATGACCTAACAAAGAAAAATGTTAGGTATACGTGGTCTGCTAAGGAGAACAATGCTTTCGAAAAGCTTAAAGAAAAGCTTATCTCTCAACCTGTGCTTACACTACCGGATCTCTCAAAACCATTTGAGGTCCAATGTGATGCTTGTGGTGATTGCCTTGGGCTGTTTTGCTCCAAGAAGGGCACGCCATAGGCTATGAGAGTCGAAGGCTCGACCCTGTTGAGCAAGCTCTAGGCATATACGAAAAAGAACTCCTTGCAGTTCTACATGCCTTAGACTCATGGAAGCACTATTTATTGGGGACTCCTTTCATTCTGCGAACGGATCACCAAAGTCTTAAGTACTTCATGACGCAGACCAAGCTCTCCGACAAACAAATGAGGTGGGCAAATTTCCTTTCGCAATTTCATTTTCATATTGCTCACATTGCTGGCAAGCATAATCAAGTAGCCGATGCACTCTCAAGACGACCGAGAGTGAATGCGGTTTCCATAGCAACTCACAATGATCTATCTTCAATGATAGATGAGTATGCTATTGATCCCGATTTTAGAGATGTGATTTCAGCCCTTGCATTAGGGAAGAAAGAAGAACCATTTACTTTACAAGATGGTTATCTTCTCTATGGCAATAGACTATGCGTTACTAACTCACTACGTGAGAAAGTAATGTATGAATCTCATGCTCCCCCATATGCGGGGCATAGAGGGATTCAGTCTACCCTAAAGGGAATTGAAACATATTTCTATTGGCCTACCATGAAAGTGAACATACACGAGTATGTTTCCAAATGTGTGGTATGTCAAAAGACAAAATTTGATAGAGGGAAGCAACTTGGATTGCTTCAACCTTTGCCAATCCCTAATTCACCGTGGGAGAGCATATCCATGGATTTTATCTTTGGATTGCCTAAGTCTATCCATGGGAATACGGGAATATGGACGATAGTAGACAGGTTCAGTAAACAAGCTCATTTTATACCTGTCAAAAAGACTATCAAAGCCCATCAAATGGCAACCCTCTTCATTTCACAAATTTTCAAGTACCATGGCTTGCCAATGTCCATAGTGTCGGATAGAGATCCTAGAATGACCAGTAATTTCTGGAAGGGTCTCTTTGAGAATTTAGGAACAAGGCTAAACTTCTCTTCGGCCTATCATCCACAAACTGATGGCCAAAGTGAAATAGCTAACCTAACCATTCTCGATCTACTAAAAGCCTATGTAACGGAAGTAGATCAAAGATCCCAATGGGAGAAGTACTTACCCTTAGTAGAGTATGCTTACAATAACACTGTACATACTTCCACGGGAAAAGCACCTTTCGAGGTAATTGAGGGAAGATCAAAAAGTCCCTTGCTACTTAAGGTACATGGGAAGATCTTCGCTGCAGATGAGTATAGCCGAGACCTACAAGAATCTTTCCAAAAGATTAAGGATGCTATCTCTATCTCACAGCAAAGGCAAAAGGCTGCTGCTGACAAGCACAGAAGAGCCCAAGCCTTTAAAGAAAACGATTGGGTCTTGTTAAAGTTTCCCAAGGCTCGATTAAGGCACATGACGGGCAAGAATCCTACGGGCCACCAAAAGTACTATGCTAAACTAGCAAAAAGGTACTATGGTCCCTTCCAGATTCTTAGGCCAATCAATGAGATGGCCTATCAACTTAAGTTGCCCAATCATTGGCTCATACACAATGCTTTTCATGTGAGCCTCTTAAAGCCTTACAAAGGAGAGCCACCTCAAGAACCAACTATTGAAGACCCACCGGAGATCGAGGACCACGAGGAGGTGCTGCAGCCCGAGTCCATTCTCCGACATGAAGACAAGGTATTAAGAGGCGGTAAGACTATCAGACGATATCTTATTAAGTTTAAGAATTATCCTTTTGAAGATGCTAGATGGATGCAAGGCATACAATTAAAGGATAACCTAAACCTTGTCAATGCTTACAATGTTTCCCAAGAGTAAGCAAATGTACAAAATGATAAAAATGAACAAAAATTTTTGTCTTATAAGACTCTCTTTTTCTTTATTTGTGCACAAAAATGAAGTAGTATGCATGCTTAGATCAAGTTTGTGGGGACGACGTCTCCCAAACACCAAAGTAGAGCTTGTCACTCTACTATGGAAGACTGATAGGACTAATGTGCAGACATGCTTGCGGCAGCCTCAGGCTCTCAAGCGCCAAATGGACTAGTCATCCATTATGGAATGATGTCGTAGGGTAACATAGGGATCCTCTACCCGCTAAGAAAAGGACTCATGCATATGCTTTATCTTCTCTACACCATAGTCGAGGACGACTATGATTTCAAGAGAGAGGTAATGTCATAATAATCAATATCTAATTCTCCTAAATGATTTTCTCATATTAAACTGATCATTTAATGTGGGGAAGTGCCAAGGGAGAAAAAGCTAGAATATTGGTTAAGTTAGCAGACCGGCCACAGTAGGGATCCAAAGGAGGGAAAATAGGGATCCAAAGGGGGGGCCATCTACAAAAGAGCCATGTGAAACAATGGGCCAAAAAGACCCTAAGGTTCAGCCCATTAAGACTTCCAAAATGCTAAGGTTCCAAAATTCAAAGGTTGTGTCCAAAGGTCAACCCTAGGGAAAATTGGATGCTTTGTGTGTGCCCTAAAAGTCTTTCTACATCCCTACATGGGAGGGGGCGAGCCCCAAAGCTAGGGGATGAGAGAGAAAGCCACACACACACACACAGGCTCCCTTTACACAAAGGGAATGAGGGACACATGTCAGCTCCCTAGGCCAGATGCCCACAAGGTGTGCCCAATTCCTATTGGAAGACCCTTGAAGTGGACCAATGAGAATTAAGCTAGAGTAAATCTAGTTTAATTAATTTAAAAACATTTAATAAAAGAAACCAATGAGAATTAAGTCTCCTAGAAGACTATTGGGCAGTCTCCCAAGGGGTCCAATGAGCATTCAGGAGCCCCATGGCTTGCCTGATTCCTATTGGCCAGGAGGCAAAGGGGTCCAATGAGAGTTTAGTTTAATTATTTAATTACCTAAAGCTCTCACAAAAGGGGAAAGGGGGACACATGTCTAAAGGCTATCACTTATTCTGCTTAATTCCTATTGGCTTGACCCGGGGAGGTCCAATGAGGCAAAGGCCAGACTTATTTAGCAGCTAGGGCTCGCCCAAGAGAGAGAGGGGGCTGATTTTTGCTTGGCATTGACACACACACTCTCACACTTGACCATGTGTGAAGGGAAACTACTCTATCTCCTCCCAAGCTTTAATGGAGAGCTCATCACCTACTCCAAGCTTGTGAGATAGAAGCCTACATCAACACTCTCTTGGCATGTGGATGCAAATCCAACCAAGAGCCAAGCTTCAATGCATGCTCATCTTCTCTACCAAGCTAATTACTAAGCTAAGCTATGCTAATATGAGTGATTATGTGAGGAGATGTACTTCTTTCTCGTAAGTTACTTCTTTTTCCTCTCAATCTACTCTCATACCCTGCTAGCTCTCACCATCTTCGAAGGTGTGTGAGGTCTTGGGTCTGAGAACGGGGATAATTCAAGTTGTGTTTGATTAAGTGTTTTGCTTGGTGTATGAAGCTTCCATCTTCATTGCACTAGCTAGTCTTGAAGGAACACAAAGAATTGTATTGTACAATGTCTCTCTTGATGGGAGAAACCATAATACAAAGCCTTTTGGAGGGGGGACCGGCTCCATGCAAATCCGGTCCTCAACTGTTGTCAATAGCTTAATTGCTCTCTCTTTTGAAAGTATTGTCGATGCTATCTAACTAGGTGTTATGCTTTTTGTTGCTCTCTCCACCCAAGCACTCTTGTAATTCTCATTAGGAATCAACTCTAATGAAATGCCCACTATGTTCATGCTAAATTCCGCTACACATAAGATTTTAGGCCATTAAATGTTACACTCAAGAGTAGATCTAGCCAATCCACTGACCCTAGACTCCACTAAGCACTAAACCCTTGTCTAGATGCTTCACTGAAATGTAAATGGAATGAAAATTATCTTTTGGAACAATAAGAAAACTTTGCATACGCACTCGGTCACTCATCACCTAAGATTCATTCCCCGGCAACGGCGCCAATGTTTGCGGGTCGCCACGACGGACATGCATAGCATAGCCTTCAGGCATCAACATAAATATCAATACCAGGGAAGCGGCTCGGATGAGCCATGGAAACTCACTACAGTGTCAATCCTAATGAAGTGAACTCGAAGAGATGCAACTACTAACTCTACAAGAAAATCAAACGCACTAAAGCCAAGTAATCTGTCTATGTCCTTCTACACAGCTCTACAATCATCATGCCTGTTTACCATGCAAATCATATTGGATTCGCACAAAACATGAAGGGAAGCTACAGGGGACTATCAAGAGCATATCCTATCACTATCACAGCATTCTCGATGGGTACACTGATCGTCCCAAAGTACGTAAAAACAGTAAACGGATGATTCTAAAGGGTCGTTCTTGGGTCCCTAAAGCCTCTCCTAGGATCAAAACAACATAAAATACGCATAAAAACACTCAAAACAGCGATTTAAGGCCACAACATTTGCGTTTGATACCTACACCAAATTTTGAATGCTTACACTTGAATGAAAGAGCAGAGTAAGAAAAACACAATGCAATAAACAAAACTGAATTTGGATTACGATAGCCATAATAGCGATGATTACAAGTTGGAGCCAAGAGGTCGCTCCCTGTGCGTACAGCAATAGTCACTTATCTTCAAAAAATAATCTCCCTTTCCCACTAACCTTAGTGTATTATATACCTAGGGCTTTCTAAAGTGGCCGGCGGCCAACTTCTCATGGACCTTTACATACATCATTGGAAAAATTACATCTTTGACTTAAACTTGACATAGACGATTGTCATTAGGCTTTTACAAGGTTTGATGTATTAAACATCGGAAAAATAATGTGACCACATCAAAACTTTGGTCGGCTGACCCAATGGGCGCATCCAAAGTGGGCACTTGTATGTTGTTATCACTTCCAAACAATTGCACTTCTCCTCAAAAAAGACACATCCTAAGACGCAAATTTATTCTATGATGGTGAGCTCTAGATCTCAATCACAAGTTCTACTTACCCTACTCCTACACATCCTATGTTTTTTTTTGTATTCATGAGTAGATAAATGTTTTACTTCCGTACACGGAATAGTTTGCGCTTTCAACAACTCAGAATTCACTCACTCTCTAACTACACTATCTACAACAAAACTGTCAAATGCTAATGACCTCGGCAAGCTATATGCCCACTCACACCTCCCTAGGTCTCAAAAGTCCTACCATCCGATTCTGCCTAAAGTAAAGTAGTAAATTTAGGCGAACCAGAGAGACTTTTATTGGTCTAACCTAGGATTCTCGTCCTCGGCAAGGGTCCAACGTTGGCGGATACACCGCGGGCGGACGCTAGCATCGCGAGAACAAGACTAGCAACTCTATGTCATTCAAGGACAAAGTACAATCCGTAGGCGCATGAAAACAAGTAGATGGGTGTCAATCACCAACTTGACCTTCTAAGACAATCTCTACTCAAGGAAATCAAATCTAGACGTCTTATGCGCTTGTGAATGCAACTCAACATACAATACTCATGCTATTCAAAACTAGACCAAACGCACCCAAAAAGTCACAAAACTCATAGGAATACTCTTCTCATTGAGAGGTCATTACCCCATGGACTCTGACTCGATACCCTACCTAGAACCACCCTGTGCGACAATCGCGGTATAAAGACAGGCAACAAAATGTAGGTCACCACTTTTTGGTTTGTATGATCCTACTATGCATCTCTACTCTTTGTGAACCCACAGAAATAAGGAAAGCACCAATCAGACACACGGTTTGCAAGAAAACTCACTCGGAAGCTTGTAGGAGCTTGCTTCACGAGACGACACCGGAATTGTGCAAGCTTGGCGGTGGATCAAAGCCCCTGCTATTTCTAACTCATTGGTGGTGTCGCTTTTGCAATGGAAACTCCGTAGAGTGCGTAGGAAAGAGAAGAAGCCTCACTCTCTCTCTCTCTTAGACACAGTGCCGCATAGTAAACGTGAGATTAGATTAATTCAAAAAATATGTCTTAGGATTACAAAAATTGGCTTATATACAATTCCTCCCTAGAGTCTCATTCTCACAAAGAATATTGGCCGCTTAACCCATTACAAAATTTCATGTTGTTTTTAAAAAGTAAGTTATACGAAAAAGTTGAGAAAGGCTTCTTTTGTGTTCAGCCATCAACAAGTAACAATGGGGATAGAAGAAGAGTGGTATAACCAACCTACTCCATTCAATGTGCCAAGTACCCATTGATACAACATCTGTTTTTTTAATTGCAAACCAGGGGGTGAGAACACCAATGATCAAGCCAATGCCTAAACCAAAAAGTGGAAATTGTTCCAATTGTGGAGCGGCCATTGGAAAAATGACTGTCCTAAACCGGATAAGAATGTGAGACCTATAGAGGCATATTGTACGGCATGCGGATGCAAGGGTGGACACTTTCTTGAGGATTACCCTAGGAATCCGGCTAACAAAGGGAAAACTGCCTTAAACTTAGTTCGAGGGGTGTCAAGTAGTTCATCAATAGGGAAACCGATAATTCCTGTTCAAGTAATGAGTAGAGCATAAATCAACCAAAACAAATAGATAAACGCAAATAGATGGGATAAATCCAGTAATTGCAACATAAAAACGTAAAAAAACGTACGAAACAACTCCAAATATAGGAAGATAAAAAATGATGACGCGTTGAAGGACCATATAGTAGAATGGATAACGAGGGTATTAAGGGGTGATTAAGGTACAAGAGGGTGGGACACCAAACGTATTTCGCTCATAATGAGCTCATCAGTGGTGTAGGTGTAGATACAAATGGAGGGGGTGAGCGAGGTTTTATAGAGGGGAAATTTGAGGTGGGCAATTTGAGGCGGGATGTTTTTTTTGGGGGGGGGGAAAGGGAAGTTAATGGCAATGTACTCAAGTACATAGGGAAAGAGTAAAGGTAGAAGGGGTGGTACTTGTTTTAATGGTGAGAGGTAGACAAGTTGTACCACAAAAAAGAGTTTATTTTTTGTCAGAGAATGGTGAGGGTGTGATTAGATGCCAAAATCTCAAGAGGGGGGAGGGGGGGGGGGTGGTTTGATGCCAAAAATTGTAGGGGGGAGAATTTGTTTACAATTGTAGGGGGGAGAATTTGTTTACATTTAAGCCAGCAAGAAAATGATGTATTTGGTAAGCGAGGCTTTGCAAAAAAGGAAGGAAGGCAGGGGATCATTGGATACGAGTTAATGAGGGTATGCCAAAACTTTTGGGAGTATAGAGAGCAAAACTAGGGAGGGGAAAGAAATTTGTGAGGATTTGATGGAGAAAGGAAAAATTAGGTAGGAAGAAGTTAGTGGAAGATAGGTACCAACCACTACTTCCCCTATGAGCAAGACCATCATAGAGGGCCGCTGCATCAAAGGTTAGGGTGTTCATCGAGGTGGTGCAAGGCATGTACAAGAATTTTGTGGATGTTGGGTCCCGAGGTCCAACAAATGGTGGGTCTAGGTAGGTGTGAGAGTGTGGGGTTGTACTGGCAAGCCCGAGCAATGGGGTTACTGATACAACGAGAGGGTGATAGCCTTCTTGTGGAAGGCGTAGAAGGTAGCTTGAAGGTTATGGGGGGTGTTTTCTTAAGTCGGAGTAATGGTTCCAAGAGGGAGGTACGGTTCTGATAGGTGACTTTGTTGAACACATTATACAGAAACCCTTGTGGGTAGCCTTTTGTCCTAAGGCGTTTGTAGAAGAGGCTACGGATAATGAGGAAGCCATCCAAGGAGCTTCCTCTAATGATATAGCTATTGAGTTCATTGATGATGAAGGACACTTTTTGATGCGTAGGGTGCCAAGAGATCCAAGGAATGTAGTTATAAGCGTTTACGGGTTTTTGGTGGCAATGGGAGTCCAACAGGCTTGAGGAAGCAAACTTGGTACCTTTATAAAATTCTATGTCGAGGATAGTGGTGTGGTAGGGAGAGATGTGGCTTGAGATTCTAATGTGTTCTTGAAGCGGTTTCCCATAATC
Organism: Adiantum capillus-veneris; assembly: GCF_014529385.1. Taxonomy (NCBI): domain Eukaryota; kingdom Viridiplantae; phylum Streptophyta; class Polypodiopsida; order Polypodiales; family Pteridaceae; genus Adiantum; species Adiantum capillus-veneris. The sequence goes on from NC_140946.1 coordinate 21,278,663, forward strand.
ATTCAAAAGAGAGGTGAGGGAAGTCAAAGAGCCTTACAGACAACCAATAGATGACCTTACAAGCTCCTTGGCCTATACAACCTTCAGTTATTGAGGAGTGCATTGCTACTCATCCAACACTTGTGCGCCTTTTTTTCACCTTCAATGTACTCCCAATAATATTAATCCATTAAGATATTGGTCATTTTGAACTTCCAAGTGTGGAATTGGAGCTTGTCTAGTTTGTCGCTGACAGTAGCATTGATCCCTGTTAGAAATGTTTTCTAGAAATAAAAAATCTATACAAAACCTATAGCAAGATAGAAATAGCATGGATCCATCACAACCTATGGCCACAATATATGTACACACACTCAATGCAATGCTTCACACTACTTCTTAGTAGCTGTGAAAATTGCAACACCTTAGCTTCTTGCAACACCAAAATGGAAGATTTTCAAAAACCTAAACCTCTGTATTCTTGCATGCCAATGCACTCCAACTCCAAAATGGAGGCCACAAAATGCCCAAAATAGAAATCTTTCTACAAAATTTAATTCAAAGGAGTTCATAGAATCCCAAACCACTTGATCCCTCACAAAAATAGCTAAAAATGAAATCATTATTGATGCCTCTTGAGGATCCCCAGAGGTGAGTGTTAGGAAATAGGACGTAGCTAAGTAGATATTATAGTAGTTTACTTAATGGAGAGAGAAAATTTTCACACAAGAGAAATTATAGAGGAGAGAGAGAGAGAGAGAGAGAGAGAGAGAGAGAGAGAGATCACATGATATACGTGGTCCATCCAATGTGGGCTACATCCACGGGAAAGCAGCCACTCAATGACTTTAGTACTTCAAACTAGAAGTAGGTGTAATGGAAATGGACTATGAACTTTGAGAATAGCGGAATTAACAGAATTAGAGTGAGCATTTTTGTGAGATTACTTTGAGAACATAGACGGTGAACTTAATTGATGGTAGCAACATGACCATAGTACTTAATTAACTTGGCATGAACAATACTTTTGAGAGAGAGAGAGAGAGAGAGAGAGAGAGAGAGAGAGAGAGAGAGAGTATTAGAGAACATGACAATAGTTGAGGACTGGATTTACTTGGAGCCGGCGGTCCCCCCCTCCAAAAGGCGTTTGTATTATAGATTCTCCCATCAAAAGAGAGACTTGGTACAATACAATCTTTATCTTCCTTGTGACCTTGGTGGTGCTATGAAGATGGAAATCTTCATGCATCATGAGCTTAACATAAACTTTGCAAAAAGAATTAACTACCCCAAGGCCTCAAATACCTTCGAAGGCAGAGAGAGCTAGCGGGGAATGAGGGTAGGGAAGAGAAAGAAGAATCATTCATAGGAAAAAGAAATAGTTTCTCACTTATCATCACTCTTCTTGCTTAGCATAGCATAAAATCATAGTAATGAAGATGAAGAAGATGGCAAGATTAAGCATTGAAGCATGGCTCTTGGTTGGATTTGCATTCCATAGCCAAGATTGTTGGTAGGCACTCAACTTCTCAACAAGCTTGGAGAAGGAGATGAAGCTCTTGCACTTTGCACTTCACATAATGAGAGAGTGTGTGTGTTTGTGTGGGAGAGTATACCCCCCTATCTTGCTCGGTCTCTCTCTCTCTCTCTCTCTCTCTCTCTCTCTCTCTCTCTCTCTCTCACACGCACACACACACACACACACACTTATTATTTCATTACATCATTTGGACATGAGTCCCCTTTTTCCTCTTTGAGAGAAAGAACTTAATTATTTATTTTTATGCATCTAAATTCTCATTGGACCCCTTTAAATCCTATCCAATAGGACTCAAGCACATCATGAGGGCCCAAATGGGGGAAATCTTAACGTGTGCCTTTTATGCTTCTTAAGTCATTTGGTTTGAATTGAACACTTCAAGCACTTAGTCAATTAAGCATGGAAACCGTTTATACCTCTTGAGAGTTTATCTTTGAATTGAACACTTCAAGAACCTTAGTCATTTAAGCATGAGAATCACCCCAAGCTTGGGCAAGGTTTCCACAAACACTTAGCAAGCCGACAAGCACCTCATGCTTGGGTAGGATCCCCACCTCAAGGTCAGCCCTAGCTTGCCTAAGGTCAAAGGACTTTTTAACACTAACTTTTGGAGGTCTTTAATGAAGCTAACCCTAAGGTCTTTTAAGCTCCATCAGATTCACGTTGCTCTTTGATAGACTATCTCCTTTTGAACCCCTATTGAGATGTAACTATCTCTCCTCTTGGTCCCTTGCTGAAGTAAATCTAGAAGCACTTATTGCACATTGCTCTTTGGTAGACCGTCTCATGTTGTACCCCTATTGAGATGCAACCATTTCTCCTTTTAATCCCACGGTTGAGATAGGTCCAGAAGCACATATCTATATCCTAGTTCTTGTTCCCCTTTTATCTTCCCATATTGAATGTTCAGTTTAATACGAGAAAATCATTTGTTAAAGTTAGATTTTATATTTTATGACAGTAGGTTACAAAGGGATTATACCCTTAATAAAACTCTTGTCTTGCTTCACTCTCACCACCTCACACTCACCTTGTTTCACAATGCACTACAGTGCATTTTGTGTGTAGAAGAGGCCTCCTTTTATAGGCAAAAAGGGCTACCCCTCTCATGAGAGACAACTGTGTGTAGTTGCCCTTGTGTAGACAAGTCCAAGTTGGACTCTCCAATTCACCCATGTGTGGCCGCCCTTGAGAAGACAAGTCCGCCTAGAAATCAGCCACCGACCATTGAATTTGGCCATCGACCATTGACTACCGGCTATCGGCCAACTGGATGACCATTTTTCGACCACTTTTCGACCTCTGTCTGGTCATAATATTTTAACCAAAAAAGGAATGTTCCAGCGAGACTAGGCGTGAAGTTTTTGTTTTTCAACGAGTGATTTTTCTTATGCATGATGGCTTCTCCTCATAATGGGGGTTTTACAAATGTGCGTTTTTAAAACTAAAGGTTACAAGGGGTAAATTAGGCTCCATACTTAACAGTGGGTGTAGTACCAACACACAAGGGAGGAGAATGGAGAAACCCATACACTAAACTGCTTCTTCTGGTCCTCCTCCTTGCTATTTGTAACTCCTTGGCCACAACCAATACATGATACCATGTAAAGAGCTAGAGGAGAGAGCTTGAGCTCTTACAAAAGTGGGAGACATGGTCACTTTGAATGTGAATGTCCAGACAGGAGACAATAAAATAATTATGCAATCATGAGTAAGAATGTAGATGAACCTACGAGGCTATTTGTGGTGCAACAAGTGTTAAATACTATGTCTACAAATGTGGAAAAGTTTGGTGATAATTTTTGGTATGTGGATTCATGTTCATCAAGTCACATGACCGATCACGTGAGTGGTTCAAGGAAATGCAGATTTTGCCAATTCATGGTTATGTAGAGATTGGGCATGATACTGCACATCCCATTATGCATACAAGAAATGTACCAATGCCTATAACATATGCTAAATTAAAATACCCAGTTGATGTATTGCAAGTACCAAACATTAAAAAAAAAATGATTTCTATTGGGAAGATGATTGAGCAGGGTTTGCAATTGCAGTCTAATCCAAATGGCCTGTTTGTTAAAGAGTATAAGAAGAATGGAAAGAGTATAAGAAGAATGGAAGGCTGGTTTCATAGGGAAAGAAAGTGGGTAGAATGCTTACTTTGGATGTAGATATGGCCGAGGTGAATGCCTCCATGTTTTCACAAGGTGCAGGAGTTGTTGCAGTTATTAAAATCTGGCACAAATATATTGATCATGTAAATCTACAAAGGTTGAAGATGATGCATACTTTAATATGGTTACAGATTTGCTAGCATTTGAAGTTGTTGAAATGATTTATTTATTTTGAATCATGTCAATTTGGGAAGTAGGAAAAAGCATCATTTCCTCATGACAAGCATGTAAGCAAAAATGCATTTGCATTAGTACATATAGATATATGGGGTACGAAAAAGACTGCATCCATGGGTGGAAGATGCAAGGACTATGCAAGAAAAAATTGCAGGTACTTGATGAACATACAAGGAAGGTATGGGTCTATTTCATGAAGTAAATAAGTGAAGTGTTTTGCACTTCCAATTTTTTAAGTCTATGATTGAAAAATAGATTGGGAAATGTGTAAAGTGCCTGAGGTCAGATGAAGGGGGAGAATATTTTTCAAACGAGTTTAATAGTTTTTTATACAAGCATGGAATTCATACTTACTTTTCATTGCATATATTCTCCACAGCGGAAGGATAGGCACCTAATAGAAGTTTCTAGAGATATGATGAATGAGAAGAACATGCATCATTGTTATTGGGATGAGGTTGTTGCTACATGTGTTTACATTATGAATTGTGTTGTATAGCAAAAGGACAGGCACATAACTAAAGTTGCTAGAGACATGAAGAATGGGAAGAACATGCCTCATTGTTATCGGGATGAGGCTATTGCTACAGGTGTTTACATTATGAATAGGACCCCTACTATTGTAGTACATGATATGACACCATAACAGAAGTTTTGTGGTGAAAAATTGGATGTATCGGATTTTCAAGTGTTCAAATGTATTTCTTATGTGCATGTGCCGAATGAGTTGAGAAATAAGCTTGATACAAAATCAAAAAAATATGTATTCATTAGATATTCTCTTGAGTAGAAAGGGTATAAAAGCTACAATCTTGTCCCAAGTAAAGTCAAGGTGAGAAAAGATGGTGTTTTTTATGAAATAGAAATTTGATATGCTGATGTGAAGTATGATTTAGGGGTTGATGTAAGAGATACTGTGATAGAAAAAAAATTAGGTGCACAGTCACAAGTTTTGAATCGGCCACAAGGGTCACCTAGTGCAAATCATGGTGAGAGGACATGGAGTGGCAGGTTGCGTGAAAGTGTGAGTCTTGCTAACTCTTCAAATATATCAAGAAAAGAAAAAAATTGATGATGTTTCAAAGCTGCCAAATTTGAGTTATGAGCAGATTTTAGATGAAGAGTTTGGCATACCTCTGTAAAGACTCCGGTGCAAGAAGGGTGCAAGCAGGGAATAAGGCACCTAGAAGTGATCTTAGACTATGTATCTCTAAGAGAGTAAGGAATCTATGCAAAGATTGCTTTATGAAAGGAGACTGTTCTCGAAAGAATTCATACGAGAGGGAGTGCTTTGGGGTGTAGCATCTCAACTCCAGAAAGCCCAACGAGAGGAAGGAGAGTCCTTGAGAGACTTTATTAGTCGCTTGAAGCATTTGAATTCTTGTTGTAATCCAAATGAGCGCTTCAATAATAACCAATTGCTTGATAGATTCATCAGGGGATTACGACATGAGGATATCTACAATGGCCTAGTCATTAGAGGTATCACCACACTTGGGAAGCAGTCACTACCAATGCGATCCAATTGGAGGATAATTAATGATTCAAGGAGAAAGACTGTCTGTTGAGCCTAAATCTACTAGCTCGCAAGCATCGGGGCATGGTTGGGTCCCCAATCTCTCATAAAGTGGCTTTTGGTACTATCAATGATCATTGCCATAAGACAAGACGTCCAAATTTGGTAGTGTTTTTAGGTATTTGCTACTTTACAAAATTATTGCAATGCGGCATAGTACCAAAGTGGGCATTTTACAGACTCTTTTGTATTGTACAACCATTGCCATATATCAAAAGTTAGACTTGGTACTATCTGTATGCTTCTGCTACTATCTAGAACGGATGCCATGCAGTGTTATGTTCTTGAGGTCGCAAAGAGTTTGATATCAATGAGACAAAGTGGATATGAGGAACTTCTTAGAGAGCAGTTCTTCCAGATATGTTGTGGTTCGTAGGCATCTCAACATGATCCAGGATTGGCTTGGTCTACCCTATGCATGTATCTAAGGTGCGAGACGGCATAGTCTCGATTACATTATAGTCATGTGAGTGAGAGACTAGACACATACCTTTTATAGATGAGATCCAAAGTGTTGTGCACGACATGTCTGTTGAAGCAGATTTAGAGCAGCTATGCTCTAGAAAGACACATCAGATTGATCCTCTTAGGACATAGATGTCTCCTACCACAGAGATAAGCGATATGGAGTTTTTTTGGTATGCTTATTCTAGAGGCTAATATGGTGATGCTAGGACATGTGGATATAGTCCTTATGGATAATGAGGGAGTGAAAACTATCCTCGGGTTAGGATTGACATGTCCATATGAGACTAGTTCTAGTGGTGATGCAATGGGCGTTGAGATACGTACTGCAGATAGATTAGCCAAGGTCACTGCACATGGCATTGATGCTATAGGCATGTATGCTTGTAGAGATTACGTGTTTATCATCATCCTTCGGGACTCTCATGTATGACCTCTTGGTGCCGAGACCCGACATAGCAACTACAGTGGGAACATTTTCCATTGGGGTTGTCAGTCGAGCAATGCCTGAAACTAGCATGATGCATCGTGGAGCAGTGCAGGTCATTACAGAATACCTACAGGGTATTCTGTAATGACCTTCATGGTATGCATGTGATTCTAGCAGGTTATGCATGTTTTGATTTTAGAAGGAATCTTTAATTTTGCATACGGTTAGAGCCCATCGACTTTGAGAGATCCAGTGGGTATAGGTTGAGACGAGATTCATCCCTATACCTCTTGTACATACTACTAGGTCCTATAGTAGTACCACTTATCAGCACATTTGTCTTTAAGTTGGGGGTTGTTGGGGTAAAGGCAGTGTGCCTCTTATCCCTATCGAATACACCAAAGAAGTCCAACCATCCATCACTTGTACACACCTCATTATTTACTAGATATGTCTCTCTCTCCTTTTCCCTCTTGACACATGCACCGCATTTGCACACTCTTTACTCAACGGGTAATCCATACCTTGGAAATATATGCTTATATAAAAACTATGCAATCATTCTCACGTCATTATTTAACTTCGACCCACTTGGTGAGGCAATTTGTAGCCAAAGTAATGTATTTTGCATATATTATATAGGAAAACAGAGCTATGGGACCTACAAAATCAAATTTCCATTTGGAAAAATCTCTTGTCTCCATCATTGATCGTAAAGACATTTTGTCTATTCTGGTAGGTATCTCGGTGTGCTGGCATCCATCACATCATTTGACATAAGCCTCAACATCGATAAAGAGTATAGGGCACTAAATTCCAAAAACCAATACTACTTTGGTCATTTTGTCAATAGAAAAATGACCTCTTGCTTGAGCTGCTATGCTTACTTGAGTATTGGCATATACTCACTTGAGAATCACTTTTGGTTGTACATATTCTCAATTGGCTATCCTTCTTTTGTGGAGATGATTGGAAATCAAATCTTAATCTCGAGCTTTGGTTTCAACACTTTGCTTAAGGAAGGTTCTAGTCGTTAAGTATCTAACAATGTAGTTGCTCCATTTGGGTGCCACTATAACTTGGAACATGGTTACAAGGTCTTGTGGTGGCTTAGTGCTAAATTTCTACACTCGTTGATGTATTCATGAATCATTATTCTCATGTTTGGTCAATATACTCTTAGTCTCATCAGACGTTGATATGTTGCACTTCCCATTGTAAAAACCTGTATTCTAAATATGCACTTGAGATAGATAGAAAGGTTTTTCTTCAAGCTCAATGTAAAGGTTTTTCTTCAATCTCAATGCATACTTGCAATATTTGGGGTGATCCTCGCTTACAGAGATGTCCAGCCAATAATAAGGAGATTTCATTTGCTCAATATGGGTGTCTCTATATTTGGTGAGTCCCTATGGTGAGAAGAGGAGTGATGCTCTTACTCCATTTAAGCATCCTTTCTATATTAAAAAAGATATAAATCAGGTAGATCATCATCCACTCCAATAGGTGCTTCACCATGCATTATTCGTGAAATGTGCTCAGTCCTTTGGCGGGTCGTGCCTTTTTTTACTACCAATGTGAGATCAAATTCAAGAAATATGATAAACCATTTAACACTATGTTTAGTATCACATGGTTTGTTTACTAGATAAAAGCAAAGCTTGATGATCTACAATGAAAAATTTGATTTGCTAGTAAAGACATCCTTTATTGAATAGAACACTCCTAACCTTCTCGTTTGGTGGTAGTAGAATACTTCCTAGTACTATTTAATTGTTGACTAGCGTAGCAAATATGGAAATCCGTATTACCCTCATTGAACCGAGCTTGTATGTACCCAATAGCATAAGCTGATGCATCGATATGGGCGTAAAAAATCTTTTTCCAATCAGGATCTTTCAAGAGTGGAGCAAAAATCAATAATTTCTTTAGCTATTAGAAAGCTTTCTTACATTATTTTGTCCAATCAAAGTTCATAATCAGTTGTGATAAAGAGGTTTGACAATCTTTTACTGTCGTAAGTATAAAAGGCTCTACAATTATCTTAAACTTTTCTCTTTTCTAAATCCCTAGATATACCATTCTTAAACATTATGTGACCCAAAATTTTGTGTTGTCTTACTATGAAGACATATTTCTTAGGGTTTAGGCGGATCCTGTAAGTTTTGCACTTTTCAAACACTTTCTTTCAATGTTCTATATGGTCATCTCTTAGCAGAGAATGAACGCACAAGTCATTCATGTAGATTTTTATGAATATCCATAAATATTCTATGAATTTGTGACTCATTAATCTTTGGAAAGTAGCTAATGTATTGGCTAGGCCAAATGACATGGCTCTATATGCATAAATACCCAATTTAATGTAGCAAAGGATGTTTTTTTTTAATCTTCAAGTGTGATTGCCAGCTAATTATATCCTGAGAATCCATCCAAGAAGCTATAAGCTTCTTTGCCACCCACTTGTTTTAGTACATGATGTGTTATAGGAAGAGGGTAATTGTCTCAAATGGTAGCAATATTCACTTTTTTGAGGTTGACACACTCTCAAAGTTTTTCATGGGCACAACCACGATTGTTGAGACACAATCTGTATGATCTATTTCATAAAGATAAATTCTATTTCTTTTAACTTGTTTATTTCCTCCTTGATCTTTTTAGCACACATCTCATTGTATATGTAGGGACGTTATCTACTTAGTTTTGCATCACTCTTAAGAGGGATTGTATGTTGACAAATGTCAAAATTCACTCTTTTGAGATCTTTATATGACCAAGCAAATACATTTATGTATTTCTTGAGTGTTGATATCAGGATCTCTTTCTCCTTGTTTTAAATCATTTAAAAATGTACACAGGTCTAGATTCTTTTTTGAGTTCTTCTAGGCCAATTCTCTTTGTCTTTTCAAGCTCAGCATAGGATGCTCCTGCATCTTTAAGCTCTCTCATGGGGTTTTGTATCAAAATCCTTATATTTTGGATCGTGTGCCTCTTATAATGGGATGGAACACTAATTTGATCTACCTTGGAATCTTTCTCACTCTCCATCTTCGTCATTCAAACCTCTTTCAAAGTTTCTTTTAGCTCTTGGTATTTGCATTCAGCTTTGGTCAGTATCATTCACCTTTTTGAGGTTGACACAAAGTTTTCAATTTTATCTTGGCACAACCACAATCGGTGAGACCCAATATGTATTCATCTATTTTGTATATAATTTTTGCTTCTTTAGCTTGTTTATTTTCTCCTCAATCTTTCTAGCAAACATCTCATTGTATGTGTAGGGATGTTGTCTACTTGGTTTTGCATCACTCTTAAGAGGAAATGCATGTTGACAAATTGTAGGATCTACTCCTTTGAAATCTTTACATAACTAAGCAAATACATCTTTGTATTCCTTGAGTGTTGTTATTAGGATCTCTTCCTCTTTGGGAGTTAAAGCATTCGCAATGTATATAGATCTAGGTTCTTCTCGAGGGCTCTCGCGGTTGTGCTAAGTCATTTCTCCTCGCCTTCTCATGCCCCTCATAGGATTTTCCTAGCTCTTTAAGCTCCCTCTTGAGCTTTTGTATCACAGCTCTTCTATCCTGGATTATGTAAAGGGAAGCATAAGAGAGGAGTTGGATATGTGCAAGACACACACAGAGACAAGAAAAGAGAGAGAGAGAGAGAGAGAGAGAGAGAGAGAGAGAGAGAGCACATGACGCATAGATATAGTGAGGGAGTGTTGGTCCCCTTCTTCTTAGAAGCACACGATAGTGTATAAGCTGATGTATGGCTCGGAATTGTGTATCTATACAATTAAACGTCAGCAGACATAAGTTATTGATAGGTGACGGGTGTCCGGCCTACATAATCAACAACCTAGCATTCTCCCACTTTATGAAAAATGTGGGAGGCTGTAAAACTATCCAACATGTACAGTTAATGAAGAATACCATTAAGTTTTAAAGCAAAAGCATCCAACTTGGCTAAACTACAACAGCTCTCACCGCCCAAAGATAGCAAACCTATTAAAGATTATATGGTACAAACACTCACAAAAGCAATAAATATGTTTCATAGGATACCTAATTTAACATGCATAATACTCATAAAGATAGCTTGAATGAGGCTGACCTACATCTAGAAATTCTATAAAGCGAAGCAGATAGACACAACATGGATGTCCTTTCTAGAGGGTAACAAAGACCTCTGCTATGACTTGTCTAGCCAGCTGATATATGAAGTTCTCTATGGATTCTATGCTAGGCTTATGTCATGCCTTCCTACTATATTCAAACATGTGAAGAAGCATTCTACATGGGCTTCTTCACATACTGCTCAATTTATATCTTCGGCTCGATAATTGCAAATCTTCGAGTGGGGTTTGTCGGCTCCCTCCTCCATTAAACAAAAGAACAAATTTACCATACAATTCATCAATATGTCTGAAAAAAAACTTCCAATAAAATATTGACAAGCATTTAAACAACCTCAGAAGCATGACAAAGCACATCATGCACACACTATCTTATCAACATGTAGTTCTGTTGTGGACAACATAGGCAAGGAGGGAGGGAATATTAGCTGCTAGCTAACTTATGAGTCTCAAAGCTACATCTACGAGCCATTGTTGTAAATTTTGTTATTCTTTTGGTCAACTTGAACATATAGAGCCTCGAGTTTATCTCATTTGTCAATTCTTGAGTATATTTTTGTATTTATGAGTTGAATGGATTAGAGGGGGGGGGGGGGGGGGGGGGGGGGGAGTGCCTCCAAACTGTATCAGACTAATTCTAGCTACATATGGGCTATGAGATCACTTATTTTTTATCACTGATCTTTTGGCTAAGATATATAAGCAATGTGTAGCAATCAACACTGTGTAGCAACATTGTGTAGCAATCAATGAGTACCCATCTAACTCAATGGGCAACCATCCATTGAACTTTTAACTCGAATGGACAGCCCATCTCAATCCATTATAAAGAACAATGAGCAATACTATACTCAACTCAAAAGCTGGTGACCAAATGGAGTCCCCACCAACGGAGCAGCTTACAACAATATCATACCTAGAATTGATGAAGATCACCACTAATGAATTGTCTTCTTGTGATAGAAATCAAGTAACAAATCTGAAAGGACAAAAAATAAATCCTTCTTTTTTTGGGGGGTCATACTCACGATTGTGAGTGGAGATGTTATAACTCAAAAAAGAATAACACTACATTTTCTTGTTTCCAAAAGGGGGACTTGTACAAATATGCAACAGGAGATCGATAAAGAGCTTTTACCACTTGAGTAGCTGATGCAACTAAGTGCATGTTTCCATTCTTCGGCATTAGTGGTTGCCCCTCTCTTTGATCCTACAACATAAACGAGCTCAACGCCCCTACTCACATCATTGAAATGAGTCACAACATATTTTTCCTCAATGACGCGAAGATTCTTGGCTTTCCATATGTATTACAAATAAATAGTATATGGTGATTTGGGTGCAAACCATAATGGCTTGGTTTTGCGATATACTCTCTCCCAGGAACATATCATTCATATAAAACATAATCTTCCAAGTCTTCTGCACCAATTTCTAGAAAAAATCAATCCTTGTTCGAAAGTGTGAGTATGTTTGTGTATTAGAGTGTGGAGTATGCGTCAAAAGTAGTGAAAAAAGAGGATAGAAAGACCTCTGTGGGAAGACTATATATCATATGATAAGGGACTGGAGGAGAATAAGGATAAGGGACTAGCCACGGGGAAGCTGTATAGGTTAGAGAGCTTTGCAATGAGACATGGACTGCTGCTCAATAGGTGCGAGAGTTCTTTTTCTCAAATGTTGGACTTGTGCCCTTTGTATTACATGAAGGCAATTGACAACTACAAATCTCTGCCCAAGCCAGAGATAAAGATACAACCACAGGAGCAAAAACCCTTCAAGATCTTAGGGCAAACAAAGTTGAGGGAAAAACCTAAGAATTGGGACAAGGGAAAACATACAAGTAGAAGTCCATGAGTTGAAGATCCACAAAGGAACCGCATACATCTACCTAGGAAAGATGATCCTGTCTAAGTCAAGGTAACCTCAATGTAATCCTGAACAAAGTTGCAAGGAACATAGATTTACTTTCATTGTCGGTCTCAAGACACATACCATAGAGGTTAGACCGGTGTTTAACTTGACTTATCCACATAGCAAGGAAACATACCCACGTTGCAAATTTGACACCCAATTGGAAATTACTTTGATTTCAGGTAGAGGACTATGTCTTCGAACAGACTTGGTAGGCAAGGTAATGGGTAGAGTAGAGGTTAAGAGGCGCATTTTACACCCCATTATTTGTTCTGCAGTGGCTTGGTGAAGGCAAACAAAGGGCAAAAAAATGGTATAGGCATCTGGGTGCCATGCTATAGGCATATCACACCTGGGTTCACAATCACTGCTGCTTTCTGATAAACGAGGTGCAGAACTCACAAGTAGAAGCATGTGCGCAGCGCGCAGGCCGGGGGGGGGGGGGGGGGGGGGGGACCAAACTTGACAGCAGACAGAGATAGAGATGGTTTATGCTTTCAAGGTAAGCACAGAGAGAGAGAGAGTTTTGGCCTTTTGCATTGCCTACACGTTCTTGTAACAGTTTTTACTTCCCCTTGGGGTTGGCCCCATTTTGGGCTCCAAGGAGGGTCTAGTAGTAGAATGTCAGCTATGCTCCTTTCCCAAAAAAAAAGAGGAGGGAAAGAAATGGCTTGCCTTCGGAGACGGAACACAAGCTTGTCATGCCCAAAAAAAAACACACAAAAAGACGCAAGGAAAGGATAAGGTGGGCTCTCCATAAAATGGAGGCTCTCCACTTATTCTCCAACTTCCAGCATAAGTATTAAGAGTTTCAAAACAGTGATCTCGAGACATTGATTTTCATCAAGTCTTGTATATGGGAGAAATGTGGGCCCATTCTGTGCAAAAGCACAATGAGTAAGCTATTTACAGCATTGAAAGCTTCCATTGAAACCAATAATGACCACGCGAAATTGGGCTTTTGTTGTCCAATGTTCATATAAATGCTAAGAGCACTCGATTGGAGCAGATACTCACTGTACAAAATGCCATCTAAAACCCATGTTTTTGGGGGGCATATAAAATGAGCCATATATGGGACGCGAACAAAATTTTGGGATATGCAGAATATACACTGATAAGGGGTGTGACCTTCCTCGCATCTATATCTACAGCAGCCACACCTACAATGTTGCATGTTCTCCATATCACAGCTAATGAATGGACAGCCTAAGCCCTTTTGGATAAAGTCTTCAGCATGCCTTTTGCAACCTTGAAGAACCAGACGATATTCATGGACGCCAAACAAGGTGGTACAATGAGTACGCAATAATAGCTCCCCTTGCTCAACTGTCGCACCTGTTATGGAAACTAAGTGTAATTAGAAATAATCACCTCTTAAATCATTGACCTGCACAGAACACCTTATTAGATTACCTGATCGAAATGTACATATAGATGGATGATTAAGTACATAAACAGCAAAACTCTTGCTATCTGCAAATCAACATCGTTATCACCATAAGATCACCGATATTTCATCAATGTACATGCTCTTAGTCCGGATAGATCATTTTCAAAAACAAACACAAGAATTTTTCAAAGGGAAAACTTAACAAATTGGGCTAGTTTTTTCACTATTTACTTCTCTCTCTCTCTCTCTCTCTCTCTCTCTCTCTCTCTCTCTCTCTCTCTCTCTCTCTCTCTCTCTGAAATTTTCGTATTACAAAGAGGCATGATTGTAAGCTAAGACACGTTTCCCGAACGCAGCCGGTAGAAAAACCCAAATTTTGCAATGCCAATACTAACCATCCACCCAAAGAATAATAAAACTCCATTAATTGCATATGCTTTTGATTTCTTCATTCCTGCACTGCTTAGATACCTGCAAGAACTAAGTCAGTCTCCTAACAAGGTGAATAGTGATGAAATAATTAAATCTTCAATGCCAGTCATACCATCTCATATTCACAAATGGAGTAGTGACTTCCGAAAGAAGCACCATGTAAACGTAGAAGCTCCCCTCTCCATTAAAAAATGACAAATTCAAAGAAAGCATAGAGAGAAGGTGGTGGATAACCTGTGTAAGGACCATAAAATCTTGAGCTGGCAAACAACAGTTGCAATGACTCACACTAAAAGCTTACATATTCTTTGCCCCCCAAATTCGGGTAGAACCATAAGATCATTGCTAGATCTGAAATGAAATAGCCCCCTGAAATCTGCACTAAACCAATTCCTTGCACATTATAAATCAATTTAATTTGTGACAACGCACGACGGGTTAAATAAGATCTTAGAAAGCCCTCTGCATGCAATCAAATACACACATTGGAATGCTTACCCCTAGTACCACTTGAGAGGATACAGAGTTGCGGAAGACAATTGGACCATACGGTGCATCGTCCTTAAATAAGTCACTAATAAACACAAAATAAGCTGATGCTGCAGAAATGGCAATTGCATGAGCCGTGGAGAAGCCCCTGCATAAAACAACTATTTTCAGGAATGCCTGTAAACCTTCATCAGTCAGAAATGTCTACAGTGAAAAGAACCAGACGGGGGAAAACAAGGGAAGATATATTAACATCTCTTGAAGATCAAAATAGCCCATGAGAACAAGGAGCAACTAAGGACAATATCTCATCATGAAGTGTCAAAAAAAAACTAGAATAGAAAATAAAGAGCTCTTGAAGGGCTCGAGGCATGGGCTACAACTGGCATAGGTGTCCATCTCGATTACTAGTGCCTAGCGAGTGTTTTGGTTCACTTTAACAAACTTAGACACCCCAAGTCTTGATTCTACCACGACACAACAGAGATTCACTTTAAAACAGTTCACAAAAGACAACACGGCCCGGCGTAGTTCCGTGCCAAGAGGTATTGGCCCCAAAGACTGCCCCTTTCGGTATTTCTCTTAATATTAATCTTTGAGCAGAGTACAACTCCCGTGGGTTCTCGCTCTCAGACTCTGCGTCCAGATGCTCTGAAGAGTGAGGCCCTTAGGGCTCTTTTATTCTTACAAGGGATGCCAAAAGCAGAGCCCCAAAATCAGTCAAACTCAAAAGCAAAAGTTCCAAAAGCAACTGATCCTCAAAAACTAGCAAGAAACAGCCAACCAAAATACGGAATTTCCGTACAGTATTGCCACGTCAGCTGTCAGCGCAAATCAAGGATTTCCGTACAGTACTGTAACATCAGCAGCTAGCGCAAAATCAGGGACTTCCGTGCAGTCAGCCACATCATCACTTTGCCGTGTGTGTATGTGTGTGTGTGTGTGTGTGTCCGGGTTGCACTGCCACGTCATCAATTTGTGACATACCCCCCTCTTGAAAGAATTGTAATCACCCTCGATTACACTTGCAAAACAGACAGAGGCCATAAACTGTCTTAGTAGACACTGACTGTTAGTACCGACGCACTAGACACGACGCATCTAGCACTTGTACAAATCGACAGTCACATCACCGGACATCACAGGACATCACTTGACATCACATGACAAATCACACTCAAATTCATTCCAAATCTCAGACCATGATTAATTGGCAACGTATTTAGTAACCGCATCTAGATCCAATCAGGACCTCACAAATGCCCGATTAACTAATCCTTATTGCAATCATGTCTATAGAGATTTATGAGACCGAAATGCTGTAGTCATTTTGTCTTTCAATTCCTGCACTCAAACAAGTCAAGTACAAATCAATCAATATCATTTTCAAGAATTCCAGTTCATAAAGTCATACAGCAAAATATTGTTAGCCCAGCAGTATCCCTAAAACCCAAAGGGACATCAGTGACTCTATATCAAAATCAGGGTAATCTGTTGACAAAGGAGCGGAGCAACTCCCCTCTTTGCAAGCCCGCTGCACTAGATTCAACCATGCTGAAATCGGGGTTCTATTGGAGTAGACTATGCTAAACCCAATGCTTCAAGGTAAAGTTCCAAAATCTCAGGAGTATCTGCTAGGTCCTCCTCCTCCATCCACTTCGCATCCAATGCAGGATAGTTCTTGAATTCAACCAAGAACCGGCTAATCACTTTACCTTTAATCTTTCTATCTTTATGTGCCAATATCTATTCTCGGACGAGGAATTCCTCACTTTCCACCACTTCGGGTTGCTCATCTAGCTCCCCATCATCGGGCACATCGCCTTTAAAAGGCTTCACGAGACTCACTTGAAAAGCATTGTGAATCTTCCAAGTATCGGGCAGCTTCATTCTAAAGGAGACATCATTTATCTTTTCGTTTATCTAGAAAGGGCCATAATACCTCATGCCAAGCTTTGGAAAACGCCGCTCCTTTCTTTTTTGTTTTCTTAGGCGTGCCTTTTCAAAACGTAAGAGCACCCAATCATTCTCCTTTAATTTTAAATCCCGACGATGTGGATCTGATGCCTTCTTATCTCTTTCTTGAGATTTCTCTAAAGCCTTCCGTACCGTGGCAAAAGCAGTGTCCAAGTCCCTCATGTACTGGTTGGTTCAAAAATCTTATCCTGGGTCGGGAAATGTTCTGATCTACCAGTTGTCACAAAGTGAGATGTGGCTGTCCGAAACCCTAATTCTGCTGAAACCCTAACCCTAAAATCAAAAATCCTAATTCTGTTGAAACCCTAACCCTAGCCCTAACCCTGATTTACTGACGTGGCGGGCTGACAAGTGGCCTGCTATACGGACACCAACGTGATTTACAAAAAGCTGGGCAGATTTTGGCTTTTGCTTTTACTCAATGCAAGAGATGAGAGAGAGAGAAGCTTTTGCTTTTATTTTATAAAAGCATAGAAGAATGAGAGAGAACTTCTGGTTTATTTTAAAAGCTTTTGATTGGACAGCTTTTTGGAACTTGCTTTATTTTATAAGCAAGAGAGAGAAAGAGCCTTTGCTTTATTTATGTGCTTTATTTATGGGCTATTGATTTTCAACTTGTGGGGCTCTGCTTTTGGCATCCCTTGTAACTTTAAATTTGTGAGCAGGCCTCTCACAACTCAGAGCATCTGGATGCAGAGTCTAAGTGTGAGCGTCTGCCCGCACTCTTGTACTTTGAACTCAGATTAATATAAAAAGAAATACCGAAAGGGGCGCCAGTCTTTGGGGCCAATATCTCTAGGCACGGAACTCCGTCGGGCCAGTGTCGAATAAATTGTGAACTGTAAACTATTTTGAAGTGGTTATTTGGTGTTGTCGTGGTAGGTTCTTGGCTTGGAGTGTCCAAGTCTGTTACAATGGTATCAAAGCACGGCCTATTTCTCTTCTACAGGAAATCCAATCCCAAATTGTTTTTCCACGGCACCTATGGCTTCAAGCAAAGATCAGTCGACTCCCTCTGCATCCGGAGATGCGGGAAGGGATCACAACGAAGAATCCGGCAAGGAGTATGGCCCGCCTCAGCCTACTCAGGTGGAGCGTCGAGAGATGGAGCGTCGTCAATTGATCGGCGATGCAACAAAGATGATGCTCAATTTTGCCAAGGACCCGAAAATGGCTAAATATATGAGCAAGACCTCTTGGAGGAAGTGCACGCGCAGTGGCGGCAGACCATAGAACCACCCAAGAAACCTCCTACTCCCAAGATGTACACAAAGCAAGAATTAGAAGAGGTGGTTGATGCACGAACTGCTCAGATTTTTGACGCGCAAAACAAAGCTAGAAAGCATGGCAAAAAAGCAGAAGAAAGGCACTGACTTCCCGGGCTGTCACGTGACACATCCAACCCTATGTGTCCGTGGACAAGCTACAGCACGACAAGGGTTCAATCAATCCAGTCAGTCTAGATTTAGAAGTGATCTAGCACTTTTGTGAGTCTATTCGTAGACCGTGCATGCCCAGTCACTTAGTGTAGATGCATATCCTCCGGTTGCACACAGCATGATCATCAACATTCCCATCAGAATCCATCATGATAATTTTCCAGTGCATTTAGCCTATTTTCCCTATTTTTGACATTTTTCACTTATTATTTTTAAGTGACTTTTGTTGGAAAGTAGGTAGGGCAAATTGAGTAAGTTTGTATATAAGCAAACCTAGACTAGCACTAATTGGCAAAAGAGGCAGCAGGAGCACCTTGCTCGACAGGCAACTTCTCAGCAAGACCAACCCCCGCAACTACTCTAGCGTTTTCTCCACAGAAGACCTAGCGTTTTTGCATCATATCAGCCTTGGCAATTTGTGCACAGCAGATCAGCCCGGCGTCGTCAAGACACAGCAGATCAGCCTAGCGTTTTGCATTTGCAGAACACCAGCGACAGCAGGACCAATTTCAGCCCTAGCGTTTTTGCTTTTGCAGATCCCTGGCGATAGAAGACTCAACAAGAGACCTAGAGTTTTGCAGTTGCAGGCTATCCGGCGGCGGCAGAGCCATTTTCAGCCCTAGCGTTTTTTATTTGCAGATCAGCCCCAGCGTTTTGCAGATTTACCGTGACGGAACACCAAGAAGCGTCAGCGTTTTCAGTTTTCAGCCCTTAGACACCGCAGATCAAGTCCCGAACCTCGTAGATCTCACCTTCCCGCAGCAGTTCCTCGCCGCACGGTCAATTTCCGCAAGGTTTACAGTTTCAGCCCAGAAAACGCAGATTTCAGCATCTCCGTTTTCAGCGCGTCGTCGTCATCGACATCGTCACCGACATAGAGTCAGAATTCAGTAGATAGAAGATTTGCAGATTTCAGCTCTTAACAGTTTCCGATTTCAGCCCGTCTCATCGTTGTCCTCATCGTCGTCGACATCATCGGCAAGTCCAAGCATTGTAGAGATTTGTGCAATCATAAGTAGACCGCTCTCGCCATAGAGAGTGGGGCCTTCGGAGGAGGGTATTACAACGTCTCTAATGTCGTATTCTCTTCTCTATCTCTCAGTCTCATACACTTCATTCACAGTGTCCATTCACTTTGTTTGTGTCCATTGCACTCTCACTAAGGAAACGAAAGGCTCTCCCTTCCATAAGTAAAAGGAACCTTGAGCACAGTTCGGAGCACTCATCTTGAGCAAAGTCCAAACATTCATTCCGCTGCACCTTACACGGGCTATATGGGTCGTCAGTCGACGTTTGAAAAGGCAAAGAAACAGAAGAAGTGTGTTCGATTTGAATACCCAGTTCTTCTTCTTCTTCTAGCTCATCTGACTCGAGCGAAGAAGACCAAAAAGGCAAAAAAGTGAAGCAAAAAGCAGCGCTTCGGAAAGGGTAAGAAAAAGGCAAAGAAGTCTAAATCTCACCCCGTGAGTGACGGTTCTACAGAGGACTCATCTACAAACAGTTCAGACTCTGACGACAGCAACTTTTATGCAAAGAAAAAGAATTTTTACAAAGCCAACCAGTATGACTTTCTGGAAGACAAAAGCAAGAAAGTCCAAGAGTTTAAGGAAGGTGGACAGTCAATTAAATTTGACATGTTTTCTGGTTATAAAGATGCTTCGAAGGCTTTGTTTTTTGTACAACAGTTTGACATCGCTTTCGCGGGAGGGCGTTACTTAGAGCACTCTAAGATTCGGAGAGCTGCCTCTTACTTTAAGGGGAATGCTCGAACTTGGTGGTCCATGCTTCTATTAAGCAAGACTGCGCCAGTTAAATGGCTGAAATTCAAGAGGCTTTTTATTTCTTCTTGGTTGACTCAAGTATGAACGTGATATACGAACTGCTTGGAACCATCTTCGGATGACCAAGAAAGATATAGTGGACGCTTATTGAGGAGAGATTCTGGAGCTCTTTTCGACCCGCCTCTTCATTTAAGAAGATCTCGTTCAAGGATTAGATTGAGCGGTATACCTTGGGTCTACCTACAGAGATCCGAGATCACTGCTTGGAACAAAAGTTAGCTTCTGTTCAGGAGTTGATGAGTCATGCGAAACGGGGTTTTGCCATCCACTTTGGCAGTCTGACTTACCCCACCGATGAGATCATGACACAAAGAGCTGAATAGACTTCGACAAATGAAAGTAGAAAGAGAAAGAGCAACCCAGAAAAGAAGGATGCACGACCCAAGCTTACTCCTCAGGAGCAGGCTCGCTACATAAAGGAGGGGAAGTGCTTTGAATGAGGGAAATTGGGCATATCTCCGCGAAGTGCTCTAGCAAGGCACCAAATGAACAGGATGAAGAAAGGCCAGAAAGTTCTAAAGTAGCTGAGAGACGTGGCAGAAAAGGAAGATAAAAAGCAGAACTGGTACCACATTGCGTGGGGCCTGAACCGAATCAAATGAATGAAAGTACAAACTTTGCCGCTTTTGGGGCAAAGTGAAAGATCAAGAAGCTCTTTTGAAGGAGCCAAGGCCAACTTCTTTTCACTTGGAATTGGCAGCTCGATTTGGAATTACGTCCGATAGGCTGAGGCCAGAGGCGGAGGTAGTTCGAGTGGCACCCGGACGGGATGTTGCCATTACACCGAGCATTGGCAAACTTCGTTTGCAATGACAGGGGTGTTTAGGGCACGAGGAGTTTTACGTAATTGCCTTGGAAGGTTGAGACGTTCTACTCGAAATCCCTTGGTACCACAAGAACAACGCCGTGGTTGACTACCAGACCGATAAAGCGACTTTGACAAATGAAGGGCTCAGAGATTGTACTGGATGAACTTCAATTTCTTTACTCATTTTTTTTGGGAGAGAACTGAACGATGAATAAAGGTCGAATATGTTTTGAACTTGGAACAAAAGAACGCCAAAATTTTCTCCACACTCATGCTGATTGCTTTTCAGAGGGCCTGTCAGGCGAGTTACCACTCGCTCGTCCTGAGGATTATACTGATGCCACGAAGCACACCACCGAACCGGCAACCTTACCGTGTGAGCCGAGCACAGAATGAAGAGATTATGAACCAAGTGAAAGACCTCTTGGAAAAGGGTCTTGTCCAGCCTAGTACTTCACCGTATTGCTCTCCAGTGTTGTTGGTTTTGAAGAAAGACGGATCTTGGAGAATGTGCATCGATTATAGAGCTCTCAACAAAATCACCATCAAGAGCACGAGTGGATATCATCAGATCCGAATCGCGTCGGGAGACGTCTACAAGACGGCCTTTCGGACGACTTTTGGGTTATTTGAGTTTTTGGTGATGCCTTTTGGCTTAACCAATGCTCCTGCGACATTTAACCGGATGATGGACAGGATTTTTCGAGAGTACGGGCTATTTGTTGGCACTTTCTTTGACGATATCATTGTTTTCTCCAAGGATGAGGCAGAACACTGAGATCATCTGCTTCAAGTCTTTCAGGCATTACGAGATCACAAGTTAGTGATTAATGCAAAGAAAAGTGATTTTTTCCTACCAGAGATACACTTTTTAGGACACATTGTGTCAGCAACAGAAGTGCAGATGGATCCGGCCAAGATAGAGACTATCCGTGATTGGCCCGATTTTAAGAATGTCCATGAAGTTAGAAGCTTCTTGGGATTGTGTTCGTACTAAGGCAGTTCATTCGAAAGTTTGCAGAGGTTGCTTCCCCTTTGTATATCTTGCCACAGATAGGAGTCCCTTTCTCGTGGGGACCCACAGAGGTGACTGCCTTTAAGACTTTGAAAGAGAAATTGACTACGGGACCAGTTTTGACTTTGCCGTACTTGCAGAAGTCGTTTCAAGTATATTGTGATACTTGTGGTCGTAGTCTGGATGCGGTCTTAATGCAAGAAGGCTAATGTCATTGCCTATGAGAGCCGATTGTTCTCAAGGCTAGAATTGACAGCACAAATTTGTGAGAAAGAGCTTTTGGCGGCTATCCATGCTCTTATTCAGTGGCGACATTACCTACTCGGAGCCGATTTTACGGTTTTCACAGATGATGGGAGTTTATGCTACTTCTTGTCACGGAAGCAGCTATCGGAAAAAGCAGATGCGATGGGCAAAACTTCTTGTCACGGTTTACTTCCGGATTGTCCATGTGCAGGGACAGAAGAAATTGGTGGCAAATACTTTGTCCCAAAAGCCGTTGGTTCTGGCTATTTCCGCGATACATCATAGAAACTTCGAGGATATAGTCGGTCAGTACACCACAGAACAGATTTAGCAGATGTATTCAGTTGAATACAGCAAGGGAAGATAGTAGCGAATTATTCCATTCGGGATGGCTACTTGATGAAGAAAACCATGTTGTGCGTTACACAGCCGTTGAGGGAAAAGGTACTAACCGAATGCCACTGTCCGCGAAAGGGGTAGAGAAATACGTCTTTTGGTCGAGACTCGAGAAGGATGTGGACGAGTTTGTGCGCAGTTGCTTGGTATGCCAGAAGGTCAAGTTTGACAAGCATAAAGCACAAGGATTGTTATAGCCTTTTTACCCATACCCACCCGCTTGGGAAAGTATTGCAATGGATTTCATCTCCCGAGGACATAGCGTGGGCACGATTGTTTATTGCCCAGGTCTTCAGATTACATGGCATGCCTGAGACGATTGTCTCCGACAGGACCCTAGGTTCACGAGTTTGTTTTGGACGGCTATTTGGGAGAACATAGGCACGCGATTGCAATTCTCGTTCCATGTAACAGACTTGGACACTCCAAGGCAAGAATCAATCGCGACAGCACCAAATCACCACTTCAAAACAATTCACAAATCACAATAGATTTGCACTGGCCCGGCGGAGTTCCGTGCCTAGAGATATTGGCCCCAAGACTGGCGCCCCTTTCGGTATTTCTTTATGTATTAAATCAATGTCAAAATACAAAGAGCGGTTAGGGTTTCACTCTCAGACTCTGCGTCCAGATGCTCTGCAAAGTGAGCCCCTCACCGCGTATTTAAAGATTACAAGGAATGCCCAACAGCAGAGCCCCAAAAGCTTTCAGTTCAAAAGCAGTGAAAACTCTCTCTCTCTCTCTCTCTCTCTCTCTCTCTCTCTCTCTCTCTCTCTCTCTCTCTCTCAAAATAAAGCAATTAATTCTTCTCTCTTACAACTACAATTTGCGTAGCCAAAAAGCTGCAGTTTTTGCATCGCTTGCTGCTTTTTTTCAGCTCCGTAATTTCCGGAAGTCCGTACGCTGGCCACGTGGCAGTTTCAGCCACTTAAGGGTTTCAGCCAGAAAAATAGGGTTAGGGTTTCCAGAAATTAGGGTTTCTGCAGATTTAGGGTTTCTGGCAGAAATTAGGGTTTGCAGGAATTTTAGGGTTTCTGTTGTCGGTAGCCACATCATCACTTTGTGACATACCCTCCTCTTGAAAGCATTGTAATCGACCGCGATTACGCCTGCAAAACCGACAAAATCCATAAACCGTCTTAGCAGACATTGATTGTTAGTACCTACGTACTAGGAACACACATCTAGCACATGTACCAAATCGACAGTCACATCACACGACATCACAGGACATCACATGACATTCAACATTCATTCGGATCTTAGACCATGATTTATCGGCAATGTAGCTAGCAATTGCATCTAGGTCCAATTGGGACCTCATCGATGTCCGATTGACTAACCCCTATTGCAGCCATGTCTATTCGAGATCAATCAGACCAAAATGCTGCAGTCATTTCGTCTATCAGTTCCTGCACTTAAAAAGAAGTCAAGAACAAATCAGTATCATAATCGGGAATTCCATTTCATTAAAGTCATACAGCAGAATATTGTCAGCTTTCAGTATCCCTGAAGCTCAAAAAGACATCAATGACTCTAGTATCTAAATCAAGGCATCTGTGACAAAGGAGCTGAGTGACTCCCCTCTTGTGCATCCCACTGCACCAGATCTCCGGCCAAGCTGAATTTTGGGTTCCATTTGGAATAGACTATGCTAAACCAAAAGCATCGAGGTAAAGTTTCACAATCTGAGGAGTATCTGCTAGGTCCTCCTCCTCCATCCACTACGCATCCAATGCAAGATAGTTCTTGAACTTAACCAAGAACCGCCTTCGGACTTTACCTTTATTCTTCGTATCCTTATGTGCCAAAATCTGTTCAAGAACAAGGATCTCCTCGTTTTCTTCCACTTCGGGTTGCTCATCAGGCTCCCCATCATCAGGCACATCACCCTTAAAAGGTTTCAAGAGACTCACATGAAATACATTGTGAATCCTCCAAGTATCGGGCAGTTTCAATAGGAAGGAGACATCATTTATCTTTTCAGTGATCTGGAAAGGTCCGTAGTATCGCATACTAAGCCTTGGAAAAAGCCTCTCCTTTCCCTTTTTCTTTCTTAGGCGTGCCTTCTCAAAACGTAAGAGCACCCAATCATCCTCCTTCAATTTCAAGTCGCGACGATGGCGATCCGCTGCCTTTTTCTGTCGTTCTTGAGACTTCTGCAAGGTCTTGCGAACCTTGGCAAAAGCCGTATCCAAATCTCGCGTATATTCATCCGCTTCAAAGATCTTATCTTTCGTGCTTAGGAAGGGTGGAACCTTCGCAGCACCTTCAACAATCTCAAATGGCGTCTTTCCCGTCGAAGAGTGTATCGTGTTATTGTAGGCAAATTCCACCAAAGGTAAGTACTTTTCCCATTGAGTCTTCTGATATGAGATATAAGACTTCAATAAATCTAGAACCACTGAATTTGCAATCTCAGATTGCCCATCAGTCTGCGGGTGGAACGATGACGAGAACTGCAACCGCGTGCCAATGTTCTCCCAAATTGCCTTTCAAAACAAACTCGTAAATCTGGGGTCTCTATCGGAGACAATCGTCTCAGGCATGCCATGTAATCTGAAGATCTGGGCCACAACCAGTCTCGCTAAGTGATCCGGCTTGATTGTTTTCTTCACTGGAATGAAATGAGCCTATTTGCTAAATCTGTCGATAACAGTCCAGATACCATCATGACCACTCTGTGTTCTCGAAAGATCAAAAATGAAATCCATTGCAATACTTTCCCAGGGGCGGGTGGGTATGGGTAAAGGCTGTAACAATCCCTTTGCCTTATGCCTCTCAAACTTGACCTTCTGACATACTAAGCAACTGCGCACAAAGTCTTCCACATCCTTTTTGAGTCTCGGCCAAAAGAAGTATCTCTCTACCCCCTTCATGGTGGTAGCAATGCCGCGGTCACCCGTAAAAGGTGGACAGTGGCATTCAGTCATAACCTTTTCCCTCAACGGCTGTGTAACGCACAACATGGGTTTTCTCATTAAGTAGCCATCCCGAATGGAATATGCCACTATTGTCTCCCCATCCTGTATCCGTGTGAAAATGTCTGCAAAATCTGTATCTATGGCATACTGGTCGACCATATCCTCGAAGCTCCTATGATGTATCGCAGAAATAGCCAAAACCAACGGCTTCCGAGACAAAGAATCTGCAACCATATTCTTCTGTCCCTAAACTTGGACAATCTGGAAGTGAAACTGTGACAAGATGTTCGCCCACCGCATCTGCCTTTCCGAAAGCTGCTTCTGTGACAAGAAGTAGCGCAAACTCTGATGGTCTGTAAAGACAGTAAAATCCGCTCCGAGTAGGTAATGCCGCCACTGAGGGATAACCACCAAAAGCTCTTTCTCATAAATCTGTGCTGTCATCTCCGGCCTAGAGAACAATCGGCTCTCGTAAGCAATGACATGGCCTTCTTGCATCAAGACCGCACCAGACTACGACCACAAGCATCACAACATACTTCAAATGACTTCTGCAAGTCCGGCAAAGTCAAAACTGGTCCCTTAGTCAATTTCTCTTTCAATGTCTAAAAGGCAGTCACCTCTGTGGATCCCCACGAGAAAGGGACTCCTTTCTGTGTCAAGATATGCAAAGGGGAAGCAACCTCTGCAAACTTTCGTATGAACCGCCTGTAGTACGAACACGGTCCCAAGAAGCTTCTAACTTCATGGACATTCTTCAAATCGGGCCAATCACGAATAGTCTCTATCTTGGCCGGATCCATTTGCACTCCTGCTGCTGAGACAATGTGTCCCAAAAAGTGTATCTCTGGTAGGAAAAATTCACTTTTCTTTGCATTAATCACTAACTTGTGATCTCGTAATGCCTGAAAGACCTGAAGCAGATGATCTCTGTGTCTGCCTCATTCTTGGAGAAAACAATGATGTCGTCAAAGAAAGTGCCAACAAATAGCCTGTACTCTCGAAAAATCCTGTCCATCATCCGGTTAAATGTCGCAGGAGCATTGGTTAAGCCAAAAGGCATCACCAAAAACTCAAATAACCCAAAAGTCGTCCGAAAAGCTGTCTTGTAGATGTCTCCTGGCGCGATCCTGATCTGATGATATCCACTCTTCAAGTCAATCCTGCAAAAGCACGAGGATCCCTGTAACCTGTCGAGTATATCATCGATCCTAGGAATCGGAAATATGTTCTTGATGGTGATTTTGTTATAATCGATGCACATTCTCCAAGATCCGTCTTTCTTCAAAACCAACAACACTCGAGAGCAATACGGTGAAGTATAGGGTGGCCGGTTCGGTGGTGTGCTTCCAGGTATCAGATCAATGGTATGATCTTCAGGACGAGCAGGTGGTAACCCGCTTGGTAGGCCCTCTGAGAAGCAATCCGCGTGAGAGAGGAGAAAATCTTGGCGTTCTTTATCAAGTTTAGACATATTTGTCATATCCTTATCGCTCAATTCTTTCATAAAGATCGAGTAAACAAACAGACTGGATTTCATTAATTTAAAAATGGCCGAAGCCGATACAATAGGGACAGACTCGCCCTTCAGTTTAATATCAAGTACAATGGTTCTGCCCTTCTCTGTACTCAATGTCGCTTTCCTCACCCGATAATCGACCACGGCGTTCTTCTTGTGGTACCAAGGAATCCCTAAGAGAACGTCACAACCCTCCAAAGGCATTATGAAAAAGTCCTCATGCCCCAAATACCCCGACAATGCAATCGAAGTTTGCCAATGACAGGTGTAATGGCTACGTCCCTGCCGGGTGCCGCTAGAACTGCCTCCGCAAGTGGTCCCATCCAATCGGGAGTGATCTCGAGCCGCGCCGCCAATTCCGGTGAAATGAAGTTGGCCTTGGCTCCTCCATCAAAGAAGATCAAGGCCTCTTGATCTTTCACTTTGCCCCAAGCTCGGCAAAGTTCTGTACTCTCGTCCATGGTGTCAGGATCGGTACCCACACAATCTGGAACCAGTCCTGTTTTCATCTTGCCTTTTCGTCCACGTTCCTCAGCTGCTCTCGAACTCTCAGGCCCATCGTCGTCCTTATCATTCTATCCTTTCTGTGCCTTTTTAGGGCACTTCGCGAAGATATGTCCATGTTCCCCGCATCCAAAGCACTTCCCCTCCTTGATGAATCGAGCTCGCTCCTGAGGAGTAAGCTTGGGTCGTGCATCCTTTTTCTCTGGGTTTCTCTTTTTCTTTCTACTTTCATTCCCAGAAGTCTGTTCGGCTCGTTGTGTCATGGCCTCATCAGTGGGGTAGGTCAGACTGCCAGAGTGAATGGCAAAACCCCGCTTCGCATGACTCATCAACTCCTGAATAGAAGCTGACTTCTGTTCCAAGCAGTGATCTCCGATCTCTGTAGGTAGACCCAAGGTAAACCGCTCAATCTGTTCTCTGAACGAGATCTTCTTGAATGAAGAGGCGGGTAGAAAAGAGCTCCAAAATCTTTCACAGTAAGCATTGATTGTATCTTTCTTGGTCATCCGAAGATGGTTCCAAGCAGCTCGTATATCTCGTTCATACTCTTGCGTCAACCAAGAAGAAATAAAAAGCTTCTTAAATTTCAGCCATTTAACTGGCGCAGTCTTGTTTAGAAGAAGCGTGGACCACCAAGTGCGATCTAAAGGTACAAGGGATGCCAAAAGCAGAGCCCAAAAACTGCCATAAAAGCTTCCCATAAAAAACTGCCCTAAAATAGGCTTGCAATTTTAAAGCTTCTTTAAAAATTTAAAGCTCTTTCTCTCTCTTGCAATTGCGTAGAAAATAAAACAGCCAGCGTAGGCTTTTCAACGTAGCCAAAAAAAACAATTGTCGTACGCTGTTGCGACGTCAGCATCTCCGCCAAACACGCCGCGAATTGAGGGTGTCCGTACGGCTGCCACGTGTCAGTCCCTCTAGCGCGTAATCCGGAAATTCCGCAGCCATGTCAGCATTTCACAGCTTGCAACAGAGAGTGTATGTGTGTGTTATGGGCACGCCACGTCACAGGTTTGTGACATACCCCCCTCTTGAAAGCATTGTAATCGCCCTCGATTACTCCTGCAAAACAAACAGAACAAATCAGTTTCATATTCAGGAATTCCATTTCATAAAGTCATACAATAGAATATTGTCAGCTCTCAGTATCCCTGAAGCTCTTTGTGTCATGATCTCATCGGTAGGGTAGGTCAGACTGCCAGAGTGAATGGCAAAACCTCGTTTCGCATGACTCATCAACTCCTAAATGGAAGCTGACTTCTGTTCCAAGCAGTGATCTCAGATCTCTGTAGAAATAAAAAGCCTCTTGAATTTCAGCCATTTAACTAGCGCAGTCTTGCAAAATAGAAGCGTGGACCACCAAGTTCGAGCATTCCCCTTAAAGTAAGAGGCAACTCTCTGAATCTTAGAGTGCTCTGAGTAACGCCCTCCCACGAAAGCGATGTCAAACTGCTGTACAAAAGACAAAGCCTTCGAAGCATCTCTATAACCAAAAACAGTGTCAAATTTAATTGACTGTCCACCTTCCTTGAATTCTTGGACTTTCTTGCTTTTGTCTTCCAGAAAGTCATATTGGTTGGCTTTATAAAAATTCTTCTTCTTTGCATAAAAGTTGTTGTCGTCAGACTCTGAACTGTCTGTAGACGAGTCCTCTGTAGAACTGTCACTCACGGGGCGAGATTCAGACTTCTTTGTTTTTTTCTTGCCCTTTCCAAAGCACTGCTTCTTGCTTCGCTTTTTGCCTTTTCGGTCTTCTTCGCTCGAGTCAGATGAGCTAGAAGAACAGTCAGAAGCAGAACTGGGTACTCCTTCAACTCGAACACGCTTCTTCTGTTCTCTTTGCCTTTTCAAATGTCCACTGACGACCCAAATAACCTGGGAAGTCAATGCCTTTCTTCTGCTTTTTTCCGTGCTTTTTAGAGTTGTTCTACGCGTCAAAAAGCTGAGCAATTCATGCATCAACACCTCTTCTAATTCCTTCTCTGTATATTTCTTGTGAGCAAAAGGTTTCTTGAGAGGAGGGTTTGGAGGTGGTGGTGTGGTTTTCTGCCACTGCGCATGCACCTCCTGGAAAGAAGTCTCGCTCATATATTTTGCAAATTTTGGGTCCTTCGCAAAATTGAGCATCATCTTTGTTGCATCGCCGATCAATTGACGACGCTCCATCTCTCGACACTCTGCCCGAGTAGGCCGAGGCAGGACATACTCCTTGCCGGAATCTTCGTTGTGATCCCTTCCCACATCTCTGGATGCAGAGGGACTCGATTGATCTTTGCCTGAAGCCATAGGTGCCACAGAAAAAAAATTGGGATCGGATTTCCCGTAGAAGAGAAATCGCCCGTGCTCTGATACCACTATAACAGACTTGGACACTCCAAGTCAAGAATCTACCACGACAGCACCAAATAACCACTTCAAAACAGTTCACGATTCACAATTTATTCGACACTGGCTTGGCGGAGTTCCGTGTCAAGAGATATTGGCCCCAAAGATTGGTGCCCCTTTCGGTATTTCTTTTTGTATTAATCTGAGTTCAAAGTACAAGAGTGCGGGCAGGCGCTCACACAGACTCTGCGTCCAAAAGCTCTGAGTTGTGAGAGGGTACAAGGGATGCCAAAAGCAGAGCCAAAAACTGCCATAAAAAGCTTCCCATAAAAAACTGCCCTAAAATAGGCTTGCAATTTTAAAGCTTCTATAAAAATTTAAAGCTCTTTCTGTCTCTTGCAATGCGTAGAAAATAAAATAGCAAAGGCTCCAGCGTAGGCTTTTCAGCGTAGCCAAAATCAGCCAAAAAAAACAATTGTCGTACGCTGCTGCCACGTCAGCATCTCTGCCAAATGCACCGCGAATTCCGGGTGTCCTACGGCTGCCACTGTCAGTCCCGCCAGCGTGTAATCTAGAAATTCCGCAGCCACGTCAGCAACTGTCTGTACTGGATTGCCACGTCAACATTTGTGTGTGTGTTTGTCTGAGGACCTGCCACGTCACCAGTTTGTGACATACGCCCCTCTTGAAAGAACTGTAATCGCCCTCGATTACGCCTGCAAAACAGACAAAGGCCATAAACTGTCTTAGTAGACACTGACTGTTAGTACCGACGCACTAGACACGACACATCTAGCACATGTACAAAAACGACAGTCACATAATTGCACAGGACATCACATGACAAATCACATCTAAAATCATTCCAAATCGCAGACCATGACTGCGACTAATGTATTTAGTAACCACATCTAGATCATTCCGGATTTCATTGATATCAGGTTAACTATTCCCATATTGCGATCATGTCTATAGAGATTTTTTTTAAAAAAAAAATTATTTATTTTTGACGCAAGCACTGTCGTGTGCGAGAAATCTTTCACCTCAAGCACTATCGTGTGCGAGAATCTGTCGCCTCAAGCACTGTCGTGTGCCAGAATCATTTCCGGGGATGCGAAATTATCACTAAGTTCATTCTGAACTGAGTGGTCCAGTCATTTATTCCATCAAATCAATCTTGATTCATGATTCTTTATCAGGTTCATTCAGGAGCTGTCATTGCTCCATCTCATTCTTAATCCTGCACTTTTTTCTAGATTCTTTCAGAAAACATCAGTTTTATTCAAAATTCAAAAATCATCTTCCAAAAAGTCTTGTTTCATAAATCCAAATAATGCTAATTCAAAAAGCTATTCTCGAACGAGTATCACCTCATTCTGCTGTTCTGTCAATGTGCCAGTCATTCTGATTCTTGTGTCCTTTTGGGACACTTGTAGAGATATGTCCTTATTCTCCACATTCAAAACTATATACTCCCGCAGGAACCTCTCCTCTCAGACTCTGAGTCCAGATGCTCTGAAGAGTGAGGCCCTTAGGGCTCTTTTATTCTTACAAGGGATGCCAAAAGCAAAGCCCCAAAAGCAGTTAAACTCATGTCACATGACACATCCAACCCTATGTGTCCGTGGACAAGCTACAACATGACCAGGGTTCATCAGCTCAGTCAAGTCAGTCTAGGATAGAAAGTGATCTCGCACTTTTGTGAGTGTTCGCAGACCGTGCATGTCCAGACACTTAGAATAGATACATATCCTCTCGTTACACACAGCATGATCATCATCATTCCCATCAGAATCCATTAGAATCCATGAGGGGAATTTTCCAGTGCATTAAACCTATTTTCCCTATTTTTGACATTTTTCACTTATTTATTAAGTGACTTTTGTTGGGAACTAGGTAGGGCAATTTTGCTAAGATAATATATAAGCAAACCAGAGTTAGCACTTTCTGGCAGAAGAGGCAGCAAGAGCACCTTGCTCAACAGGCAACTTCGCAACAGAACCCCATCAAAAGGCCTAGCGTTTTGCAGATTGCAAGACCTAGCGTTTTTGGATGTAGCAGAACAGCAGCACAAAGCCTTTGCGTTTTTGCATTGCAGAGCAGCCTCGGCATTAGCAGACACAGCAGAACCCCTTCACGACAGCAGATCAGCCCTAGCGTTAGTGGATTTTCCCCCAGCATCAGAATTCAACCCTAGCGTTTTTGGAGCAGCAAGCGACCTAGCGTTTTGCAGTTCCTTCGCGACGGAATCCACAATAGCACCAGTGTTTTCAGTTTTCAGCATTCAATACCCGCAGTAGAACCCCCAAACCTAGCAGATCTCACCTTCCCGCAGCAAATCCTCGCCGCACGGTCAGATTGCGCAAGGTTTACAGTTTCAGCCCGGAAAACGCAGACTTAAGTAACTGCGTTTATAGCGTGTCGTCGTTGCATCGTCGCCATCGACATCGTCACTGACATAGAGTCAGAATTCAGCAAATAAAGGTTTGCAGATTTCAGCCCTTAGCATTCTCAGATTTCAGCCCGTCTCGCCGTCGTCCTCATCGTCGGCAAGTCCAAGCATTGTAGAGATTTGTGCAATCAATAATAGACCACTCTCGCCATAGAGAGTGGGGCCTTCGGAGGAGGGTTTGACAACTTCCTGGTGTCGTATTCTCTTCTCTCTCTATCTCTTAGTCTCATGCACTTCCATTCACTTTGTTTGTGTCCATTGCACTCTCTCACTAAAGGAACGGAAGGCTCTCCCTTCCGTAAGTAAAAGGAACCCTTGAGCACAGTTCGGAGCACTCATCTTGAGCAAAGTTCAACATTCATTCCGCTGCACCTTACAACTCAAAAGCATTCAAACTTTAAAAGCTTTTAAAATAAAGCAATGAGCCCAAAAGCAAACTAATCCCAAAATCTTCCCAAAAAAAAGCATCAACGTGATTTGCGGAAATCCGTACTGCAGCCAACGCAATTTCCGGCCCTGCTACATCAACATCGTACGGACTGCCACGTCAGCATGTCAACGTGATTTCGGGGGGTTTCGTACTGCCACATCAGCAACTGTCCGTACTGGATTGCGACGTCAGCATGTGTGTGAGTGTTTGTCCGAGGACCTGCCACATCACCAATTTGTGACATACCCTCCTCTTGAAAGCATTGTAATAGCCCTCGATTACTCCTGCAAAACAGACAGAGGCCATAAACTGTCTTAGTAGACACTGACTGTTAGTACCGACACACTAGACACGACACATCTAGCACATGTACTAAAATGATGGTCACATTATTGCACATGACATCACAGGACATCACATGACAAATCACATTCAAAAATCATTCCAAATCGCAGACCATGACTGCGAGAAATGTATTTAGTAACCACATCTAGATCCATTCCGGACTTCATTGATGTCGGGTTAACTAATACCATATTACGATTATGTCTATAGAGATTTTTTATTTTTATTTTTTATTTATTTCCGACTGTCGTGTGCGAGAAATCTTTCACCTCAAGCATTGTCATGTGCGAGAATCTGTCGCCTCAAGCACTGTCATGTGCGAGAATCATTTCCAAGGATCTGAAATTATCACTAAGTTCATTCTGAACTGAGTGGTCCAATCATTCATTCCATCGAATAAGTCGTGATTCATGATTCGTTATCAGGGTCATTCAGGAGCTGTCACTGCTCCATCTCATTCTTAATCCTGCACTTTTTTCTAGATTCTTTTAGAAAACATCAGTTTTATTCAAAATTCAAAATCATCTTCCAAAAGTCTTGTTTCATAAATCCAAATAATGCTAATTCAAAAAACTATTCTGGAACGAGTATCACCTCGTTCTGTTGTTCTGTCAATGTGCCAGTCATTCTGATTCTTGTGTCCTTTTGGGACACTTTGTAGCGATATGTCCTTATTCTCCACATTCAAAACACTTCCTTGCTTCGAAATATTCATCTCTTTGATCTTCTGTCAGTGAATGTCGTCTATCTCTTCGTCGCTTGTTTCTGCTATGACTTGTTAAGGTTCATCTAATGGGTAAGTCAATTTTCCCGAATGTATAGCAAATCCTCGCTTCGCATGTCCCATCAACTGTTGTATAGACTCGAACTTCTATTCGAGACAGTAGTCTCAAATTTCTTTGGGAAGCCCAAAACTAAATCGTTCAATCTGCTCCCTGAAATTGATCTTCTTAAAGGATGAAACGGGTAGAAAAATTTCCCAAAATCTTTCATAGTAAGAATCCAATGATTCTATCTTGACCATCCGAACATGGCTCCAGTCAGTAATCACGTCTCGTTCGTATTCTTGTGTGAGCCATGAAGAAATAAAGAGTTTCTTTAATTTCAACCACTTTGTCGGCGCTTGTTTCCTTAACAACAGAGTGGACCACCAAGTCTGTGCATTGCCTTTCAGAAAGGATGTCGCCTGTCTGATCTTGGAGTGCTCTGTATAGTGGCCTCCAAAGAATGCTATGTCAAATTGTTGGGTAAAGGCTAAAGTCTTGGGAGCATCTCGAAACCCTGAAAAGTCCTCAAACTTTACTGCCTGTCCTCCCTACTTGAATTCTTTGGGCTTTTGCCCTTGTTGTTGAGGAAATCATATTGATTGGCTCTGTCAAAATGCTTTCTTTTGGCATAAAACCTGTGATCGTCAGAGTCAGAACTATCGGAGAATGAGTCCTCAGTAGAACTGTCAAAAAATGGGCAAAATTGTCACGTGACACATCCAACCCTATGTGTCCGTGGACAAGCTACAGCATGACCAGGGTTCAGTTCAGTCAAGTCAGTCTAGAATAGGAAGTGATCTGGCACTTTTGTGAGTCTGTTCGCAAGCCATGCATGACCAGTCACTTAGAGTAGATGCATATCCTCTGGTTGTGCACAACATGACCATCAAATTTCAGTCAGAACCCATCAAGAGCATTTTTACAGCGCATAGACCTATTTTCCCTATTTTTGACATGTTTCACTTATTATTTTTAAGTGACTTTTGTTGGAAAGTAGGTAGGGCAATTTTGCTAATCTTGTA
This sequence comes from Adiantum capillus-veneris, assembly GCF_014529385.1. Classification (NCBI taxonomy): domain Eukaryota; kingdom Viridiplantae; phylum Streptophyta; class Polypodiopsida; order Polypodiales; family Pteridaceae; genus Adiantum; species Adiantum capillus-veneris. Next base: position 21,313,383 of record NC_140946.1, read on the forward strand.
TAAGTAGAAACCTAGCGCTAGCACTTTCTGGCGAAGAGGTAGTAGGAGCACCTTGCTCAACAGGCAACTTCTCAGCAGAACCCCACAGAGGCCTAGCGTTTTGCAACAAACTGCAACACCTAGCGTTGTTGGACCGGATCAGCCAACATTTTTTATCTTATAGATTCCTGGCGACGGCAGCGTTTTTGTAGATCTTCGCGATGGAATCCCCACGAGCATTTTTCAGTTTTCAGCATTCAATACCCGCAGTAGAACCCCCGAACCTCGCAGATCTCACCTTCCCGCAACAGATCCTTGCCGCACGGTCATATCCTGCGTAGTTTGCAGATTCAGCCCGGAAAACGCAGATTTCATCACCTACGTCGTCGTCGCATCGTCGTCATCGACATCGTCACCGACATAGAGTTAGAATTCAGCAGATAAAGATTTGCAGATTTCAACCCTTAGCATTTTCAGATTTCAGCCCGTCTTGTCGTCGTCAACATCGTCGGCAAGTCCAAGCCTTGTAGAGATTTGTGCAATCATAAGTAGACCGCTCTCGCCATACAGAGTGGGGCCTTGGGCGGAGGGTTTGACAATATTCTGGTGTCGTACTCTCTTCTCTCTCTATCTCTCAGTCTCATGCACCTTCACGCACAGTGTCCATTCACTTTGTTTGTGTCCATTGCACTCTCATAAAAGAACAAAAGGCTCTCCCTTCCCTAAGTAAAAGGAACCTTGAGCACAGTTCGGAGCACTCATCTTGAGCAAAGTTCAACATTCACTTCCGCTGCACCTTACATTGGTATCAGAGCTTTGGCAGAGTTCTGTATCACTCAAGGAAAGAACCACAAGAACCACAGAATTTTATTTGCTTGTTGCGGTCGTAGTAACCCAAGTTCTCTTCGGCGTGTCGATTCCTAATCATGTTTTTGAAGAGTGACATGAATCCCAAGAAAGAAGGGCTTGTTCGGCCTCCCCTTGTGCCTCTTTTCACATTGAGAGCGGACCGTGCACTTAGGGGCCGGCCAATCGACATGAGGTGGGAAAAAGCAACCTTGGTGTGAGCGCAAGGCCGCCAAGGGGTGCACCCGCGGGAAAGAATAGAACTCGGGTGAAGAGAAGATCCTTCTCGAACACAGATTGCAAGCGAAAGAAGAACCTCAAGACCCTCAAGAACCTCAAGAACTCAAGACCCCCAAGAACCCAAGAACCAGTTCCTCGTGAACTTAAGAACCCAAGACCACAAGAACCCACAAGAACCCCAGACTTCAGTGGATGGTCATCACTCGAAGCGGAATGGGTACTTCGCTTGGAGGTGATGAGCATGAGAGAGGTGAAAAAGAATTGTCCCCACCAGGAGGTTTTTCCGACCCTTTCCGACCCTCCCCCTTCCCCATCTACGACAAGGATTGCACTAACTCCTATGGAGAAGTTGCCGCATTTGTTTATGGACAGGAAGTTAGAACACGAAGAAAGAAGGGCAGCCATAGATCGTGACTACGAAGAAAGAAAAGCAAGAATTGAGCGTAAATAGGAAGATAGAATGGCAGCCATAGCGCGTGAGCACGAAGGAAGAGAAGCCAAATTTGATTGCAAGAACAAAGAAAGACAAGCAGAAATGGATCGCGAAAACAAAGCAAGAAAAGCAATGAACGACCGACAGATGAAAGAGAAGTTGCGACTCTTTTCTCAAGTGCAAGCACAGATGCAAGAGATTCGGGAAAAGGACTCTCTCAATCTCTTCTTCTCCAAAGCATGATACACAGATTTGCATGATGAATTGCATGATAATGATAAGCATAATGATTTGAATGATAATGATGAGCATGATGAATTGGATGACAATGACAAGCATGATGATTTGCATGATCAAGATGTGATTTCTCACAAGCATGATGATTTGTATGATCAAGACGTGATTGTTCACCAGGATGATGGTTTAGTTGATGCTTTTTCTAGCGAAGCTAACCTCGTTGCAGATTCGATCAATCACGAAGAACTGATCTTGGCTTTTGAGTCAAGGTCCAAGAACCCCCACACGAAGATTCCATTAATCACGAAGAACCTTGGCTCTCAAGTCGAGGTCCAAAGAACCCTTACAGGAAGTATTATGTGTTCGCATGATTAGTCAGCATGCATTGTTTGAGTGTTTCATTCGTGATGCTTTCCTGTATTTTAGTCACCGTCCTTATGTGATCCCTTTTCCTAGGCACAACATATTGCACGATGAACACAATTCACTCATGGATGAGCACAAATGTAAGCGGATTATTCATGAAAAGCTGACAAGTATGCATTCAAAGAAGTCACATTCCATGTCTCTTCCTTGGCATGACACAGTCGTAGAAAGAGCACAAGAAGGATTGAGCATCAAGCATAGGCATTTCCATTGTCATTTGCCACAGTTGATTGATTTAGATCAAAAAGACAAGATTCGATCTCATTGTTTGCATGTCTTGGATGAATGGGTTGGCACTCCATCTATTTGTTCATCTACATTGCATGCACAATCTTTTGAGAAGACAAGATTTTTTTCAATCACTTTACATGGAATAGGTATGTTCATGGTTTTGTGTTGGAAGTGGTTTCAGGAGTTTTCAACCATGGAGATTCTTGAAGAAGGCAGAAGCATGACTCTAGACGAAGTTGAAGCATCGAAGGAGCCACAGAAGACTTTGTGTCGTTTTTGGCACGGCCCAAAGAAGCAAGCGTTGCAGACCTTTATGAAGTTCAGGTATCGCACGACCTACACATCAGAGTGGGCCGACGAAGAGTCCTTTCCAAGATTCCGGATGTCATTGGCGATCTCCCTCGACGCCATACAGTTCGGTACCAGTACCTCACTTTGAAAAGGAGGGGATGTCACGTGACACATCCAACCCTATGTGTCCGTGGACAAGCTACAGCATGACTAGGGTTCAGTTCAGTCAAGTCAAGTCTAGAATAGGAAGTGATCTGGCACTTTTGTGAGTCTGTTCGCAGGCCATGCATGACCAGTCACTTAGAGTAGATGCATATCCTCTGGTTGTGCAAGGATTCTAGGTACTAATCCTTAATTAAGTACTTAAACTCATGATTAAGACTTAAGAAACTTGAACTGTACTCGAGACAAGACTTAGCAGACTCTGTGTTTGATTGATTGACTTGTTGAAAACTGAGTACAATAGGCTCCTTATATAGGAGACGAAGAGACACAAATGAAAAGACATGTCTCATGGTGAAGAGACGCGACTTTAGAAGTAAAGACACATCCTTTCGGCGAAGAGTTGCAACCATTGGGCGAAGAGTCGCACCCGCAGAGCGAAGGGGTGTGACCAGACGTCGAAGGAGTGTGGCTTTTGGCGAAGAGGCACGTCTCTTGAGCGAAGGGTCGTGACCATCCAAGTGTAGGGGTTCTCCTTGGCATGGCACTTTGCGTATCTGCAACTAGGAGAAGATGTAATGCTATTAACATAGTCACAATTGTGACATTCCCTCCCTCTTTAAATAAAACCCAGGGTAGTTGAAGAAAACTCCGGGAGAAGGAAATGTATTGTTGTTGTGCTTCTACATCCAAAGCTCTTTCTGTTAAGTCCCACGTCATGGCACTATTATTGACCATGACTATTTTGCCAAACTGAAAACTGATCATATCTGCAACTTGTCTCATCTTTGTCAAAAGTATGAGTATCACATCTGCAACTTGATTATTGCCTTTGTCAAAGTCATTGGTAACTTCGAGCTTTGTCCAATAAAAGATTGAATCTGTATCTGCTTCGAGTGAAATTATTGGTAAACTGACTTGAGTTTTCTTTTGAGTGATGACCACTAGTTGGAAATCTGTAAAGTATTCCATTGGTTTGTTTGGAACAGTAAACTCCTTTTGAAGGGATGTCATAGACTGAGAGAGAGTAGTTTTTGGAGGTATTTCCATCTGTAAAGGTTTATCAATAGAACAAGTTGTGTCCAAAGATTAATTGCAGCGACTGAAGTCGTGCTGCAAGAGTCTGCATCTGATTTATCCTTTGCACCGCTGAAGGCAAGGACTGGAGAATTATCATTCACCATAGCATCTGGTATCTTTTTAGAGACAAAGACTGTATTCTGCAAGGGCGGTGACGAGGCGAATTTTCCTGCCTGGATCACGGCCAAAGAAGGGTTTATGTGCTTGTCCGTTGTCACACAAGAATCGAAATCTTCTGAATCTTCAGCTTTCTCAACGGGTATTAAGGCTTCCAATTGAGAAGGGGGAGGTCGAGGGAGTTGTTGCCTCTTAGACCTATGAAGGATCCTCTTGCACAAGGAAAGGATCAGTAAATCTTCAACTTTACCACCATCAGATAAGAAAGACTTAAATGTAGGGCATGGCTCGCGATGGGGAACTTGTCCAGCGTCGCGGCGTTCACGACCGTGTACTTGACTAGGGTCGGATATCTGTGCCACTAAGTAAGCCCATCTTGATATTGCTGATGATCTGTTGGAAGCTTCATATTGCTGCTTTTGTTGCTGATGATTCCAATAAGAAGTTTGCTGCTTAGAATTGTAATTTTTCCAAGAATATTCATGCTGAGAATTTTGCTGCTCGCATGAAGGTACTTTGTGCCTGATTGTCTCTGAGAAACCATGCTTTGGGTGAGAAAATTTCGGTTCCGAAGGCTTATGTTTGAGTGGTTCTTTCAACCACTGAAGCGTCAGAAGAAGATGCATGTATTGTGTGAGAAGTTGTTGGTCGACTCCGAGAAGGGGTTTGCATTTTCATCTGATCCAAGCGAGAGTGAATCGATGCGAAGCTTGATGAAATTGCTATCATTTGCTTTTTGATAACTGCTATTGGATCCTCGGGTAAAATATTGTCGTCGTCATTGTGTGATTCGGCCATGTCGACTGTTCAGCGGAAACCAATACTTCGGGAGCAAAAACTGCGTCTGGAACGGTTTCGGCTTTGGAATTAGGGAATCGGGAATTATGACGACTTCTGGTTCGGGTGCTAGTTCCGCTTTCGGCTCCAGGGTATCGGGAATGATTATGAGTTCGGGTGCCGAGAGAGAGTACGCCGGCAACTCGGGGTCGGGAAGCTCGTCTATGTACGAGATGCAACGGAAATTTGCCCACTGGTGCTCGTCGGCCATAGCAAGTGTGTGGACCTGCCGCGAGAATGCAGTTGCCAGAGGCCAAAACTGCCAGCACTTGTGTTGGGTGGGAGAGTGGCGAAAGGTAGTTTGTTGCGTTGAAACGTCATGCTGGGGATTGTTTTTACGCAAGTAATACTTTGTCCAGGGGTACATTCATATAAGTTAGTAATAATCTGGGGTTGGCCGGCCAAGTTTGGCACGCACTTGGAGGTTTTTTAAGTGGCCACTTACTTGAGATATAGCTTCCATTAAAAAAAATGAAACGCTGCTCGTCTTTTTTTACGTAACTAAAACAGCCAGCGTAAGAATTTCTATGAGTTGCCGCTTGAGAAAAAAAACGCTGCCTGCTTGGGGCGTGTGTGATTTGATACCCAAGGGGTGAGTCTCTCCACTAGCAAGGGGTGCGAGTGTTTGTGTGGCCACGAAGGGGTGCCAGCAAAAAAAAACAGAAGGGGCAGCCAGCAAAAGGCAAGGGCAGCCAGCAAATCATACGCCAAGGGGTGCGAGCACATAGAGGCACGCCGACGGGAAAGGGTGCGAACACGAAGGGGCAGCCAAAGGGTACATCCCTCGAAAAGGCAACAGCAGGGCCACAAGCATCACCATTCACGGGTACGTGCACGAGCGCACACACATCTGTGTTCAGTTTTCTATTTACAGAATTGAGAAATAAGGTTTAGGTTACCTCATATGCTCGTATGCACATGCGTACCACCTTTCTTCTGCTTCCATGTAACTCCGGGAAAGGGGGTAGAGTGTAGCGGTAAGGGTGAGAGGCTCACAACCTTCGAGTCCCGGGAAAAAAAATTTCTCTGATACCACTGTAAGGATTCTAGGTACTAATCCTTAATTAAGTACTTAAACTCATGATTAAGACTTAAGAAACTTGAACTGTACTCGAGACAAGACTTAGCAGACTCTGTGTTTGATTGATTGACCTGTTGAAAACTGAGTACAATAGGCTCCTTATATAGGAGACGAAGAGACACAAATGAAAAGACATGTCTCATGGTGAAGAGACGCGACTTTAGACGTAAAGACACATCCTTTCGGCGAAGAGCTGCAACCATTGGGCGAAGAGTCGCACCCGTAGAGCGAAGGGGTGTGACCAGTCGTCGAAGGAGTGTGGCTTTTGGCGAAGAGGCACGTCTCTTGAGCGAAGGGTCGTGACCATCCAAGCGTAGGGGTTCTCCTTGGCATGGCACTTTGCGTATCTGCAACTAGGAGTAGATGTAATGTTGTTAACATAGTCACAATCGTGACAGGTTGCGCACAGCAAGACCATCAGATTTCAGTCAGAACCCATCAGGAGCATTTTTACAGTGCATATACCTATTTTCCCTATTTTTGACATTTTTCACTTATTATTTTTAAGTGACTTTTGTTGGAAAGTAGGTAGGGCAATTTTGCTAAGCTTGTATAAGTAGAAACCTAGCGCTAGCACTTTCTGGCAGAAGAGGCAGCAGGAGCACCTTGCTCAACCGGCAACTTCTCAACAGAACCCCACAGAGACCTAGCATTTTGCAAGAGATTGCAACACTTAGCGTTTTTGGACCAGGCGCTAGCACTTTCTGGCAGAAGAGGCAGCAGGAGCACCTTGCTCAACAGGCAACTTCTCAACAGAACCCCACAGAGACCTAGCATTTTGCAAGAGATTGCAACACTTAGCGTTTTTGGACCAGATCAGCCAGCGTTTCTGATCTTACAGATTCCTGGCGAAAGCAAGAAGCAGTAGACTCTCCAGCGTTAGCAGATTTCCACCGCAAGGACAAAGATCACAGCCCTAGCGTTTTTGCAGATCTTCGCGACGGAATTCCCACAAGCATCAGCGTTTTCAGTTTTCAGCATTCAATACCCGCAGTAGAACCCCGAACCTCGCAGATCTCACCTTCCCGCAGCAAATCCTCGCCGCACGGTCAAATCCTGCGTAGTTTGCAGATTCAGCCCGGAAAACGCAGATTTCAGCATCTGCGTTTTCAGCGGGTCGTCGTCGCATCGTAGTCATCGACATCGTCACCGACATAGAGTCAAAATTCGGCAAATAAAGATTTGCAGATTTCAGCCCTTAGCATTTTCAAATTTCAGCCCGTCTCGTCGTCGTCCTCATCATGGTCGACATCGTCGGCAAGTCCAAGCCTTGTAGAGATTTGTGCAATCATAAGTAGACCGCTCTCGCCATAGAGAGTGGGGCCTTCGGAGGAGGGTTTGACAATATTCTGGTGTCGTATTCTCTTCTCTCTCTATCTCTCAGTCTCATGCACCTTCACGCACAGTGTCCATTCACTTTGTTTGTGTCCATTGCACTCTCATTAAAGAACGGAAGGCTCTCCCTTTCCTAAGTAAAGGGAACCTTGAGCACAGTTCGAAGCACTCATCTTGAGCAAAGTTCAACATTCACTTCCGCTGCACCTTACAAAAATTTAGTCTTCTTTGCCTTTTTCTTACCCTTTCCGAAGCACGTCTTTTGCAACCTTTACCTATACCTAGCCGACCTTGAAAAAGTATAGCAACGGATTATATTTTTTATCTTTCCAAGACTCAGAGTGGGCACGATGGCATCTGGATAGTCATCAACAGATTTAGCAAGCACTCACTTTATTCCAGTCAAGAAGACGGTTAAGCCACATCATTTGGCTAAACTATTTGTCTTGCAGATATTTCGACTTCATGGCATGCCTCAGTCTATAGTTTTAGATATAGATCCCCGTTTTACTAGTTTCTTTTGGAGGACAATCTAGGAGAATATTGGTACTCGGTTGCAATTATCGTCTTCTTTCCACCCACAGATCGATGGGCAATCAAAGATAGCGAAGTCAGTGCTTCTCGACTTGTTGAAGTCTTACATCTTTGATCAGAAAGCTCAGTGGGAGAATTTGCCTACAACACAATGCATACGTCCACGGGGAAGGCACCATTTGAGATCATTGAGAGTGCCAAGAAGGTTCCACCTACTCTAAGCCGAGGCATAAAATTTTTGAAGCAGATCATTATGTTTAGGATCTAGAGACTGCTTTTGCAAAGGTGCACGAAACTCTTAAGAAGTCCCAAGTAAGGCATAAGAAGGCAGCGGACAAGCATCGACGTGACTTGCACTTGAAGGAAGATGATTGGGTGCTTCTACGGTTTGAGAAGGCAGGGCTACGGAAACGAAAGGGTAAGAAGCGACTTTTTTCAAAGTTGAGTATGAGATACTATGGCCTTTCCAGATTCAGAAAAAGATAAATGATGTATCCTTCAAACTGAAGTCACCAAATACTTGGAAGATTCACAATGCAATTCATGTGATTCTGTTGAGACCTTTCAAAGGGGAGGTGCCAATGGACATAGAGCCTAAAGAGCAAGCTAAAGTGGAAGAGACAGAGGTGATTCTTGTTCTAGAACAGATACTGACTCACAAGGAAAGGAAAGTGAAAGGTAAGCTGATACGCTGGTATTTAGTCAAGTTCAAGAACTATCAAGCATTGGATGTGAAATGGATGGAGGAGGAGGACCTAGCAGATACTCCTTAGATTTTAGAGCTTTACCTTGAGGCTTTGAGTCTAGCTTCCAAGGGTTACCAATGATTAGCGGGTTAAATTTGGTGCAGCGCGGACTGCACAAGAGGGGAGTTACTCCGCTCCTTTGTCACAGATTACCCAGATGGATTAAAGTCATTGATTACTCTTGAGGTTTCACGGGCATTGATGGGATGACAGTATTCTGTTGTATGACTTTGAAATGGAAATTCCTTCGATGAATTTGATATATGTGCTGTTTTGAGTGCATGATTGAAAGACAAAATGACTGCAGCATTTCGGTCTTGTTCACCTAAGGGGTGATGTGGATATAATAGTAACAAGATTTAGTCAATCCCAACATTTGCTTGAGATTGGTGAGATATGGATGTGATTGCTAAGTACGTTACAATGATCACGATTCTCATCAAAGGGAAAGTGATGTAAATGTCATGTGAATGTTCAATGACTGTCGTCTTCGTGCAAGTATTGGATATGTGTTGTCTAGTGCGACGGTACTTAGAGCCAGTGTCTACTGAAAAGTGGCATGACCTAGAGGACAAACTCCGGACAGAAAGAATTCAGAGTCCCCCTGAAAGATACAGAAGAAGTGGTATCTACTTGCAGAACCAAGCTGAGAGGCCAAAAATGGAAGGACTTTCACTTTTGTAAGTTGTACCAACTTAGAGGTCCTTTCCAACGGGGCCCAAAGAGATACTAGAGAAGTAAAATAAAGCAGGATCCTCAAATCGCGTGGAGATGCTGGCGTGGCAGTGCTATACGGACGTTCCACAGATCACGATGGTTACTGACGTGGCACCTGTACAGATTTCCGCAATTTACGCTCGCTGCTGGAGCGCTAGCTTTTGGGACCTTGATGCTTTTAGACTTGAAGATTTTCATGTACATTGCTTTTGGAAGGCCCAGGGCCTATAAATAAAGTGCCAGGGCCTCAGTCTCAAGCAGATACGCTTGGAAGGACTACTGAGACGAGGACCCTCGCACATTGTACTTTGTGAAGCTTTAATAATAAAGAAATACCAAAAGGGGCACCAGTCTTTGGGGCCAATCTCTCTGGGCACGGAACTTCGCCGTGCCATGTCGTCTCTCTCTCATTTTTGTTGTGTTGCTCACGTGTTGTGGTAGATTCCCGACTTGGAGTGTCCAAGTCTGCTACACTATGAGCGCACCCACAAGAAGTAGTTGAGCTTGGGTAAGAGTAAATGTCTTCTCAAGGGCACATTGCCGCCAAGGGGTGCACCTGCAAAAAGGAGTTGAGCTTGGGTAAGAGTAAATGTCTTCTCAACAGCAGTTTGCAAACAGGACCAAGGATTCAGTACCCCAAGGCCCAAGTACCCCAACATAGTGATCACTTGAAGCGGAATGGATACTGTGTGTGAAGGTGATGAGTCTAAAGTAGGAGAAGAAGTCTCTACACAAGGAGGGTTGTTTCCGGCACCTCCTCCATCCCTATCCTCGCCACGGATTGCACCAAGCTGTATGGAGTATTGATGAAGACAATGGTGGAGATGGCGCTACAATAGGAGGCACAGCGCGCCGAAGTCGAAAGGAAAGGGTAGAGATGATGGTACAGCAGGGGGCTCATCGGACCGTAGTCGAAAAGGAAAGGATGGAAGGATGCTACAGCAGGAGGCTCAGAGGGCTGCAATTGAAAAGGAAAGATTGTCTCTAGAGAGGGAACATGAAGCTCATAGGATAACTGCTGAAGAAAAGCAGGTAGCTATGGATTTTGAGTTGAGGCCCAGAGAGACCACATGCACGAGTTGGCCTACTAGTTCCTCTCCTCAAAGGGAAATTCTCCAAAAGCGGCCAGCGAGTCATCAGATACTATGGGTTATAGTGATAACAACTCCAAAGAAAGGTTCTCTGCGAGGATCAGTGAGGCAGCACTATGAAGCAGCTGGGCACCAAGCACTCTCCTTGTTTGTGTGTGTTCTTTCTTTCTATCTCCTTCTGTCTTCTCTTCCTCCATGTGCACCTATCTTCCATTGCACAATGACGGGTGATACTCATGAGTCAGGCATCTTTTCTTTGCATGTGGTTGCTAGTCCTGTTAACCCCATATTTGAAGGGGAGAGCCACAAGAGTGATAAAGAAGCGCACCTTTGCTGAGGGCTTGCCAGTACCCAAAGTCCAAATTGGGCATGAGATCTATGGATGTGCCCTATGGACCAAAAATGAAAAGCACCTAATCAAGTATGGCACAGAAGAATCAATAAACGTTGTCAACAAGGATGCTTTTTTGAAGTTCCAACATTCCTTGAAGCATGGATGCAGGCAGGTCTTCATAAACATTTTCACTACCATCTTTTGAATGGTAAAACCAAATATACTCAAAATAAGAATGTCTATCACATGAAAAATCATGGGGAATCAAATACTCTATAAGCTTCGTAGTGGTGTGTCATTTTCCGTAAAGACATGTTTGACAACACCGTGGAGTCATGTTAGGCTGCCAGGACCAGTAAAAGACCATCAAGGGAGAGGTGTTATGCACCTCAAGATGGCAAATTTTCTTTTTGTGTTCAAGCTATAAGGACAATAGCCTAATAAAGTAGTGAAAAATGACATCAATCAACAGGTGCCTCCACAAGCTCAACTGCATAATGTACTACGTCTCGTCATGCATTCGCAGTCGCCATACTCTTCTGGTTAGTACAAATGCAAGAAAAGTGCATTTACTTGGCAATCAAAAGTCATCACTCCATACCGGTTGTCCCATTCAATTTTCTGAGACTTTGAAAGTCTTGTGTAAGGCGGAAAAAGAGGGCTAACAACTTTCATGACATTGTATACCTGAAAAACCCATGGAAATCATTTAAAAAAAACTCAATTCAAAGCCAAACAGTTTCTTTTTTCCTCAAACATGATGCACTCACAACAAAAGAAGGAGTCACACAGAAAAAAAAAGTGCTATTTACTCACAGTTTTGCAAGCCAGGATACCAAGAATCACCGAAGAAAACCAGAGAGTGGGCTGCTCTGCGCGAGGGTACCCGCTGACGAGAGAGAGAAGTTGACTATGGAGGGTCTGAGGGGTCATCATCGCCGCCTAAAAGCAAGAGGAAGAAACCCTGTGATCGACGGCGAGAAATTAAGACCCAAGATAAATTTGCTGATTCTGCGTCAATCTTGGTGGCTTTGAGCAGCGATGCTGATGCTCTTGCGTGCCAAAGAAATCGACCAATAATCGCCACCCCCGACTGCTGAGTGTTTTGCCATAATCCATGAAATGTGCATCACAAATATTAATATAGCATTGCCGTATCGCCCACGTGGCTACATGTTGCTAGAACCAATGTGAATCCAAACGAAAGGGCCTACCATGCTAGGCCTACAAGTTGTCTTTCAAAGGCCGTGCACATGGAGAGTGAAATGAATCGCAGCGCAAAAATAAGGTGTCTAGTAGGAATCTTTCTACCGCTGCGTCTAATCCTTGAAAGTAGGATTCACAACATAGTTAGATACATCAGCATGTTCAAAGCAATACGAGAGAGAGCGATTCTTGCGGTGAGAGCCGCAGCATGTGCGAAAACAGGAATGAACGGCACTCAGCTGGGTTCGCGGATGCTAAAGCGGAGCTTTCATGTGTGCACCTTTCATGGAATCTCCAGCCTCTTGGAGGTTGGATTCCATGAACACAGAAGACACAAAGCAACCTCAAGCATCCTTGAAAGGTTGCACACATGAAGATTGGAAGTATCGCAGCAGCAAAAATTGGTGAGCTGGCAGAAAAATTGTACCCGTTGTGTCTAACCCTTCAATGTGGATCCACAACATAGTTAGACGTTGCAGCTGCTTCAAAGGAATGAGAGAGAGAGAGAGAGAGAGAGAGAGAGAGAGAGAGAGAGATTCTTCTGGTGAGAGCTTTGTCATGTGCCCAAAGAGGGATGGGAAGCAATTTGCTGAGTTTGCAGATGTGAAAACTTTGTTGCAGGAAAGCTCTCATATGCGCAGCTTTTGACGCAGTTCTATTCAAACACAGCAGTGGGTATACGCCCCCCACCATAAATGACACTGCACCTTTTGAGGGAATATATGGTTGAAAATCAGTGTCGTGTGTCGGCAAAGATCACAACATTTAATTCCAAATATGACTTAGGTGTGAACTCACGCAAACGTGAACTCGTTGTGAACTTCACAAGTTATGTGCATTGCAATTTGGAGGTGTGAACTGGATGTTGACTCAACGTAAACTCAAAGTGAACCCAATGTGAACTAGGATTGCCATAATCCTAGCATCTCCCTTACATAACAAAATGCATACGTTAGCATAGTGGAATGGTAGTCACCTCGAGATTGGGAAATTCAAACCCCTCTAACCCACATTCCCCACCCCCTCCCAAAGGATTAAGATTAACATTTTGGTTAGATTTAGGTTTTGAGTTAATTTGGTCGTTTTAGTTTGCTTAGGGTTAGCCCCTTAGAGTTTAGGGTTTATGATTCGATCGATTAGAGATGACCGCTCTAAACAGCCTGCTTAGAGCGAGCTGTTCTAAACAATTTGCTTAGAGCTAGCCGCTAGGAACTAGCCATGTAAAGCCAATTAGGGTTGGCCTTGTAAAGCCACTTCGGGTTGGCTGCTCTAAATCGGCTTAGGGCCGCGTTGGTTTGGCCATTCCAGTATGCTTAGGGCTAGCTGCTTAGGGTTAGTAGCTTATAGTTTGGCCGCTAGGAGTTGGGTTGGTCGCTCTAAATTGGCTTAGGGCCATGTTGGATTAGTTGTTTCAATCCGCTTAGGGCTAGGCACTTAGGGTTTGCAGCTTATGGTTTGGCCGCTAGGAGTTGGCCGTGTAAAGCTACTTAGGGTTGTCCATGTAAAGTTGCTTAGGGTTGGCATCTCTAAATTGGGTTAGGGCCATGTTGGTTTGGCCATTTTAGTCCGCTTAGGGCTAGCCGCTTAAGGTTAGTGACTTATGGTTTGGCCACAAGGAGTTGGTCATGTGAAGCCGCTTAAGGTTTGTTGTGTAAAGCCGCTTAGGGTTTGGCTGCTCTAAACCGACTTAGGGCAGTAATCAAAATTAAATACAAGATAATCGAGAAAAATTTCTTCATATAGAATAGGCACAAGTTCCTTATCCACTCTTTTCTACTTGGTCCACTAAATCCAAGCCAGGAGAGGGTGGTTACCATCCCAAACCATAAATATCTTTTTCAACGTGTGGCTCAATTTTGGGATGGTCTCTAGTTGTTGGTCCAACTCAAAAAAAGTTGGATGTCCCAACCATCAACAACTTGTTGATCAAAAGATATAGGTTTCTTTTCTAGAATGCTCTTTGTAATGATGAATTGCACCATAGTTGGTTGGTATAACTTATCGCAAATACATGAAATCAAATCCTCAATGTGGTTGGTATTTGTATAAATTGAAAGATTCTACGAGATCCAACACAAGGGGATGTGAGGAAGGAGGCATTGATATATGTGATTATCCACCTAGGTGGATGAGATGTGGGTATCTACTATGTGACCAAAATCATCGCTCATTTTCCACATCGTTGTGAACTCGGTCGGTAGAACTACCTTCTCCTATGCTCGAGGAAGGCACTCCCTTGACAATATTCATAGGAGTGTCAACAATGAACATATTGTGGACCTTGCTTTCACATTTCACATGTAATGTTAGTTGTTCCTACATTAGTTGGATCTCTTTGGAGCTCTCCATTCCATGCACGTGCATTTACATGCATGTATTTGGTGCCATGGCAACTTTCTTTCACAATTTATTTGGCACCATGGTAGCTTGCTTCCACAAATATTTGGCAAATTGATTTGTTGCTTGCTAGTGTGCAAGTTTGTATGTGTGCTTGTGTGCACGCTTGTTGGTTCAAATTTGTGCACATGTGTGTCATTGTGTCTTTTTGGATATATATATATATATATATACATACATACATATGTATGTATGTATGTATGTATGTATATGTGTGTGTATGTATATACACATATACATATATACATATATATATATATATATACATACATACATATGTATGTATGTCTGTATGTATGTATATGTGTGTGTATGTATATACACATATACATACATACATACATACACATATACAAATATATGTGTGTGTGTATGTATATGTGTGTGTGTATACATACATACATATATATACATACATATATATATATATGTGTGTGTGTGTGCGTGTGTGTGTGTGTGTGTGTATGTGTGTGTGTATACACACACACGCATATACATACATACATACATACATATATATATATGTGTGTGTGTGTGTGTGTGTGTGTATATATATATATATATATATATATATATATATATATATATATATATATATATATATATATATATATAGAGAGAGAGAGAGAGAGAGAGAGAGAGAGAGAGAGAGAGAGAGAGAGAGGATGCTCTATGTGTGTGTGCACGTGAGAGGGTGTGTGCATGTGCGTGAAGAAGGAGAGAGTGTGAGGGAGAAACAGAGCTAGGAAGTGTGTGTGATAGGGGGGGAAGTGCGTGTGAGAAAAGGAGGAGAGAGTGAGGGGTGTTACCATATATATATGGTAATGATGTGTGTGAACACACTTAGGACCGCCGAGGCATTTTTTTACTCACTAAGAGGTTTCCCCCCCCCCCCCCCCCCCCCCCTTGCATTGTATATACACCTATCACTCTAGGACTATCTATCTTTCCATTGCACACTAAGTCATACACTCCCGTTGTGTGCCTTAAGCTTCCTCGTCTTTTCCAAGCTGTGTGTGTTTCCCTACAACCCTCATTCCAACAATTGGTATCAGAGCAGGTTGCGTCCTCTCGAGCTTAGTTGCCAGTAGCTCCAACACACGCCTGCTCACTTTCTTCTATTTCTATGAGCATTAGCGAGTGTCTATAGGTCGAAAAATATTTCGGTTTGTGCTCATTTTGGCCTCCATTTCCACTACCGGCAGTACTGCGCAAGCTATTTTGTCATTTTGTTCAAAATTCTTTTCAGTGTCGTTTTTTCCATAAGAGGTCCTTACAGTCTTCTACGGTTTGTGCTATATGGCACGTGGTGTTCCCACTTCGTTTATCCTCTTGGCTGACAACAACACATACGTGTTTAAGATGTTTGCTACCGAGGATAGATTGGATGGGGACAACTACCCTATGTGGGTTTATATGATGTAACATGTTCTAGTGTCAAAGGGCGTTTGGAACATTGTGCAAGGCATTGATGTACGTCCTGGTTCTGAGGATGTAGGCAATGTTAAGGATGTTGCAAGTTTTGGTGGCAAGATTTTTGCTGCCAGAGCTGTTTTGTCTACGGCTGAGCAAGCTCATTGGGATGTAAAAGATGTGCAAGCTCATGCATTGATCTCATTGTCTGTGAAGCACACTATTACTTCATATTCATTCAACAAAATTTGCAAAACAAGCTTGGGATATTCTAGATGGTCTTTATGCAAGTCAGAATGAGGCTAAAATTGCATTGTTGTGTAAAGAGCTGGAGTCGAAGATTATGCATGAGGAAGATGAAATGGAAATTTTCCTTGCTAGTGTCAAGGATATAAATAAGCAACTTATTTCTGCAAGTGCAGTCATTTCTAACAATTCCCTTGTGCATATTGTTCTTGATGCTTTGCCAGATTCTTACCAGACTTTTGCTAGTACTTGGAGACTTATGACCCAATGAAATCCATAAGTTGTCAAGTTTGATGCATTATGCACATTGCTGTTGCAAGAGTAACTTTCCAAAAAAACAGGACTAGGCAGCGTGTAGTTGAGCAAGCCTTTATTGATGCTCATCAAAGAAAAGGTGGTAACAACAATGTAGCCACTTCTCACAGTTCTTCTGCGAGTGGTTAATCACCTGTTCCTCATATGCTTGGTTTGGGAATTTTGGTGATAAGGGCAAAAAGAAGATGTGTTGCCATTATTGTAAAGCTAACGATCACTTGATCAAGCAGTGTTCAAAAATGAAGGCAGAAGAGGCTAAGAAGAGAGAGGATGGATCAACTATAGGGTCCAATACAAGTCCATCTATGGTTGACTCTTTTGTGAAAGGAGATTGTGATGTTGATGTTGATGCAGAATGGGCATTTAGTGTAGAGTGCACTTATGATCCTTCTATCCATGATGCATGCATGTCAGTTGCACATGTGTGGTATTTCGACAGTGGTGCTACAAAGAACATTACCTCACATCATGACTTGTTTACCTCTTTCGAAGATGTCCCTCATGGGAATTCAGTCACTTGTGCCAACAATGCCTCTTATCCGGTTAAGGAAGTTGGAAAGATTGTGCTAACTACTGCGAATGAGAATTCCTTCACACTTGTTGATGCATTGTATGTACCTAAGATCAAGAAATATATTTTGTTTGTATCTGCACTTGCTAGACTTGTTCTTGTAGTCAAATATGTGGATGACAAATGTACAATACATGATCTCAATTTTGGTGATGAAATTGTTGCATATGGCATTTTATATCATGGGTTGTATAAGCTCACTTTGTATAACAAGTGTGGGCAAAATTTTGCAAAATGTTGTTGTGGATTCAAAGGCTATTTTAGATGCAAAACTTTGGCATGCACATTTTGGGCATCTAAATTTTGACAGTTTGCTGCGTTTGCAAAAATCTGATATGGTTGCTTCTTTGCCACTTCTTGAAGCACCTGTCAAACATGTTTGTGAAGGCTGTATTTTGGGTAAGATTCAATGTTTGAAGTTTCCAAAGGATAATTTAGTTAGGGCCACATGTAGGTTGTGGCTTGTGCATAGTGATGTTTGTGGGCCCATGCAAACTCCGTCCTTGGGCAATTACCTTTCGACTTTCATTGATGATTACTCCAAGCATGCTTGGGTGGATCCGCTTAAAGCAAAGTCTGAAGTGTTTATGTGCTTCAAATAATTTTTGGATATGGTTGAAAATGTCTCAAAATGTACTATGGGCACCCTCTGTTTTGATCGAGGAGGGGAGTATACATCTCATGAATTTAATGCATTTGTGGCTAGTCGTGGGATAAAACACCAATGTACAGTGCGATATACACCTTAGCAAAATGGTGTTGCTGAAAGGAAAAATAGGTCACTTACGAAAATGGCATGATGTTGTATGGTCGAAAGTTTGGCTTGAGGCTATCATGTGTGCCATTTATGTACTTAACAGGTGTCCTACAAAAGCTTTACAGTCTATGAATTTATATACAGCAAGGCATGATAGAAAGCCTTCTATTGAGCACATACGTGTTTTCAAATGTCTAGCATATGCTTTGGTGCCACAAATGCAGTGTAGGAAATTGGATGATAATGCTGTCAAATGTATTTTTGTTGGTTATAGTGTTGAAAGCAAAGGTTACGGGTTGTATCATCCATAAACAAAGTGTATCTTGGTCTCACGGGATATTGTGTTTGTGGAAGATTCTATTCAACCCTTCTTGTCATGTACTAGAGACAATAATGTAACCTCAAAGGACATTTATGACACTTCGTTGCCTCTTTTCAGTGGTGGAAGTTCCAATGTAAATTCCAATGAGGAAAATGTATAGCCTATGGGGGTTTCTGAAAATGTTATAGATCATCCTATTACTGATGCAGATGTACATGATGTACTTGATGAGGAAAGGGCTGAGAATGAGCAGGCTATAGGTATGCCAAAATGGTTGGTGCATACTTTGTGTGACAATAAATTGGATGCACCTTTGTCTAGTCGTACTCGTCAGGTTCTCGCCATGCATCTTATGCATCAGATTGTTATGCTTTTGCTATGTCTAGCTTATGTGATGTTGAGGAACCTCTATCTTTTGATGAAGCACATAATTCAAAAATCTAGATGGCTGCCATGCAATCTGAATATGATTCACTTTATAGAAAATGACACATGGACTTCAACATCACATAAGCTATGTCTAGCTTATGTGATGTTGATGAACCTCTATCTTTTGATGAAACACAGAATAAAAAAATTGGATGGCTGCCGTGCAATCTGAATATGATGCACATATAAAAAATGACACATGGACTTTATGTGATTTGCCTCCTGGAAAAAAGGCCATTAGTACAAAGTGGGTTTACAAGTTGAAACACAAGCCGGATGGTGAGATTGATTGCTATAAGGCTTGACTTGTTGCAAAGGGTTATGCATAAGGAAAAGGCATAGATTATGAAGAGACTTTTACTCCCACTTGTCGTATGACTATTGTGCATTTTCTATGTGCATTGGCAGCTCATTTTGTTTGGGATGTACGTCAGTCGTCGGACATTGTTAGTGATTTCTTGAATGGGACATATTTGAGGAAGTTTATGTAATGTAGCCTCACGATTTTGTCAAGAAAGGACAAGAGGATAAAGTGTGCAAATGTAAGAAAGCTTTGTATGGGTTGAAGCAATCTCCTTATGCTTGGTATGAGAAGGCTGACACTCATTTGGTCAAACGAGGCTTTCGTAACAGTCCAACAAAAAGCACATTGTATGTAGAGCGTGATGATGATGTACTTGTTATTATTGTTCTCTATGTGGATGATTTGTTGATCACTGGTTAGAATGAGGCAGATATTGTTGAATTTAAGACTGATTTGAATGCAACTTTCAAGATGAAATATTTGGGGATGTTGCATCATTACTTGGGCATACATGTTAAGTAGTGTGATGGTGGTATTGCCTTGTTAGACAAGTTACATACACACATTGTTATGTAAGTTTGGACTTGAGGACTGCAAACCTATTGTCACTCCCATGGAAAGAGGTTTTGAATTGAGTCTTCATGATGATGGTGATCCTGTTGATGCCACTCTTTACCAAACTGCTATTGGCTACCTTATTTATGTATGCAACACGAGGCCGGATATTTAATTTGCAATCTCACAGGTCAATAGATTCATGCATAGCCCAGGGTCTAAGCATTGGCAAGCTATCAAGAGGATTTTTTGCTACTTGAGTGGCACTTTACATCTTGGCTTGTTTTATCTCAGGGGGGATCATTACCGCCAGATTTACATGCTTTTTTGGACTTAGATTGGGCTGGTTGTTTTGACACACGAGTGTCCACAAGTGGTTTTTGTTTCATGCTTGGTAGCTCATGCATATCATGGTTGAGCAAGAAGCAACCTACTATGGACACTTCCAATTGTGAGGCTGAGTACAAGGCAGTCTTCACAGCTACGATTGAGTGTGTATGGCTCATACGCCTTAAGGCTGATTTGGGTGTTGGACAAGACACTACCAACACTATCTACACTGACAATTAGAGTGCATTTATAGTTGTGAGGAGCTAGTTTTTCATGCTCGCACAAAGCACATTGAGGTGCATTACCACTATGTTAGGGAGAGGCTCTCAGTAGGAGAGATTAACTTGGCTTATGTGCCAACATAGGACAACCTTGCAGATCTTTTCAAAAAGGCATTGTCTTGTGAGAATTTCAAAGCTTTCCGCAAAGATTTGGATTTACTCCCCTTTGTGAACTGATCATGTCCTCAAGTCATGGCACTTCCCTATACTCTATGTGCCATCTCTGTCCATTGCATCACTCCCAAGGGGGATTTGTTACCATATACATGTGGTAGTGGTGTGTGTAAACACACTTAGGACTACCGAGGCATTTTTTCCCTCACTAGGAGGTTTTTTCCCTTGTGCATTGTATATACGCCTATCACTCTAGGGCTATCTATCTTTCCATTGCACACTAAGTAATACACTCTTTGTTGTGTGCCTTGAGATTCCTTCATCTTCTCCGAGCTATGTGTGTTTCCCTGCGACCCTAATTCCAACAAGGGGGCTAGGGAGTGTGTGTGCATGTGGGTAGGGTGGGAAGAGGGTCACAATGAGTAGCGGAGGGGGTGGGAAGCATGTCTTCATGGCGGTGGAAAGAGGGGGCAAGGGGGTGGGAAGAGGTTCTTGAAAAAGGGAGAGGAAGGCCGGGGTGGGGGAGTGAGGGGGAGCTAGACGGGTGATGAGCATGTGGGAGTGAGAGGAGGTGAGTGGGTGTGCGTGCATGCATGTGTGTGCACGTGCGCGCGTGCGTGCATGCACGCATATGCGCGCGCGTGTGTTGAGTATGTGTTTCTAAGTGTGAGTGGGTGGGTGTATGAGTGTTGAATGTGTGTTTGGAAATGCCCTAGAATGGCTTTTTCTTCTTGCTAAAGTCCTCATTTGTAATCTAATTGTGATTCTACAAATTATAAATACAGATGAAGCTCACAGATTATGATGATGTAATTGGATTTTCCACTTACTCTTGATGTAAATGTACATCATCCATTGAAACTTGGCCTAAGGCCAATTTTACAAAGGCCTAGATATAAAGGTCAAAATATAAGTGAAAAACCTAGATTTTAGAAGAACTCACTGTACGTGTGAAGAAAGAAGTGAGCATAGGTACTTTGTAATCAGCATTTCTTGCAATCCAATACTCAAAATTGAGTTTCATCAAGTACATTGTGTTTCTCTCCTCTTGCTCTATGTTTTGAATGTACTCATTGTTAGTTTTTGTGAAGGTTCATAACTACCTTATATGAGCCTTAATTTGCTATTTTGATGTTATTTTTAAGGTTAAATGCAAATTTTTTGATAGGAGGTTGTTCCTAAGCTTTAGGAGATGTTGCTAGGACGATTTTTGTTCCTATTTTGGTGACTTGGCCAATGATGAATCGTGATTTGTGTACCTCCCAAAATTAGGTTTTCAGGGTCTAGATTGTTCTATTAGCTCTTGCCTATAGTTTCCTAGAGTTTTGTAGCGACCTCATTTAGTTGAGAAACAATTGCGAGTGATTAGTTGGCATGAGGATTGACCATAGATGCGACTAATTGTGGATTATTGGTTTAAGGTTGCTTTTCATCTGACAAACTCAATGCGTCTCCGTGCCCATCCAAATTGCTTCCCTGATATTTAACATATTGTGCATGTTAGTGGTAGATAGCTATGATACAAACGTTCATCGTGGTGATCCAATAACAATCGCGTCATTGTTGGGGATTGATGGTATGATGATCGAGTGACATTGTAGCAGTGCTAATGTGTATCTACACTTTAAAACCATTCCATTTTCACTAGAAACATAGTGTCAAAATGGGGTTTTGTCACTTGATAGAGTCTAAGAATCGAGGAATGGCTAGACCTTCCATTTGGTAACAAAGAGTGTTTGTGATTGAAGGTAAAACAAGGCATTTTAGTCTCCAAATTTTTGATTACTTTCATAATATTTTGCATTCCACCACCATTAGACCTTTCTCAAGTTTTATTCATTGCTTTGAATTATGTCTTTTCAAGTTTCTGCAAAACACATCCAATTTGACTTGCAAAAGTTAGAGAAAAATTGGCCAAAACCATATTTGGGCAAAAAGACCATAAGTCTTTGAAATCTAAAGAAGTGTTGGAAGATAGAGCAAATAAAATCCAAATCATAAACAAATCATGGCGTTAGCTTCAATATATCTTGAGGAACATGGCTAATAAGTTTGCTCCCATTCTAGCAAAAAGTTGGATTGTGATTTATGTACCTCACAGTAGAAATCAAAATCACAAAAACATGAAGGTTTTAGCTTCCATATGCCCTGAGGAATATGTCTAATATGCTTTATTGCATTTTGACAAGAAAGTCGGATTGTGATTCATGTACCTCAGAGAAGAAACTTTGAAATTTTTGCAATCCCCAAATCCTCGTCACTTGCAAACATCAATTGTACACATTTGGATGCAAAAAGATTTTTGAAATCACACACCAAAACCAAGAATTTGGATTGAGAAGAGGTAGTAGAGTTGTCAAATTTGCGTCTCTTGAAGAAGGTAGGTTTTTGTTCTTGTCAAAAGAAGAGGAAGGAATTCTCTTGTTACGATTAGTGCTAGTAGATTGATCAACGTGAAGTTGATGTTCGCCTTTGTTTTTCTCTGCATTGAGTGCCAAATTGATGGCCTTTGATAATGAATTTGGCGTAAACATGTCCACTTTAGCACCAATTTGTAGTGCTAACCCAGATATATATACTTACACTTTAGTTTCCTCGGCTGACATGTTCAATTCCAAAACAATCAATGTAAGGCTGTACATCTTTATTTCTACCTTGGAAAATTAAGTCTCATTGGAGACGTGCTTTAGCTTTGTACTGTGTGGTAAGAAATGGGGTAAAAAAAAACTTCTTGAATGCATGCCATGCGCGAGGTCTTCTACCATGTTGTTGGTGGCATTCCACCATAGTGCAGCACTACCGATAAGGTGATTGATACACACTTAACCATGTCACACTCAGGGAAGTCTTCATCATGGAAGTAGTCGTCCAGTTGACTAGCCCATGTTAGTACTATGCTGGCATCTTTAGTGCCATCAAAATCTTTAAACGTGAAAGCTATTCTGTTAATTTTATTTTTCTTTGGAGCAGGTGAAGATTCGGTATGGGCATCATGCAATAGCTTATCTTCAAGTTCTACTATTGTGCTTTCCAAAGTACACCCCATTGGACAAACATGTCTACCCTAACCAAAAATGCAAGCACAAGTCATAGTAGCAAGAGGGATCTTGTTCATCCATATCAACTTCTTGGCTAGTGCAACATGCTGCTAGATGCAAGTGTAGGTAGTAAGGATGTCCCCTTCAAGCAACACTTTTGTGACTATCAGAATGTGTTCTATTGCCTTGATAAAAAGCCCCCTCATCAACTATTTGCCTTCCAAATGTGAGCATGGTGGATAATATTTTGAAAGGGACACTCAATCATGTCAAATTATTGCATACCACCATACCTCAATAGTAGCTGGAAGAATCTTGCTTTGCATCTAGTCGAAACAACCTAGAGCTTCTTTACTTGCCCATTTTGGAAGCTCTTCAACAACTTCCAACAAAGTAGATCTTAAATTGGAATTTCACCAAGCAACTTCGCATTGCATTTAACACAATCTAGCACTCCGACATTGACCAAACTCCTACCATTTTGTAGTCTATGGGATCACATCCCACATAGGGAGCTCTCATCAGCTTTCTACAAGACCACATCCTAACCAAAAAAAAAAAAAACTTTGCATTGACCTGAAAACACTCCCATTCTTCTTGATCCAAGTGCAATCAAAGCATTCCAAGGAATCAACTAGATACAAAGTGCTTATAATTTTTTTCCATTTCAGAAGCACACTATATCCGACACACAAGTCATGCAATTTCATGCAAGGAACCACATCCCATATTGAAATCACTCATCAAAATTTTCTTGTCATAAAAAAAGTTCACAATATTTAACATAAATGCCATCTATCAATGCATTCTAAGAGACCAGGTTGCATGTATAAATTCCAAGAGACCACTTCAGCACATTAAGGCGAAAATTCTTTTGTTGCTTGGCCCATGAGCCACATCTCGAATAGGAAGCACTCAACAAATTTTTTTGCCCCTGCTCATGTTCATTCATGCACAAAACATGACTTGCCTTCAAGATGCAAGCAAAGGTGGTTTCTTTTGGAGAGAAGTCATCATTTTTTCATCCAACATTCCTACCAAGAGCAATGCATTTAGTATATTAGCTCACTATCAGCTAGGCATGTGGCCTTATCAAACATCAGACATGGAAGGCAAATGATGACCCAAGCCCTTAAAATGCAAGCATAGGCAAGCACTTTTAAAGAGAGGCTAGGGCTTACCTACTCTTTTCAAAATCTGCACCATTGTTTCATACATGATTGTGGAATACGTACTCCATAGAGCACTGACAAAGAGAAACTCCTTTGTCATTGTCAATGTCAATGTCAGTGGCAGCTCAACACTAGACAACATTAGATAGCATGGTTCATGAGAGGCTAGGGCTTACCTACTCTTTTCAAAATCTGCACCATTGTTTCATACATGATTGTGGAATACATACTCCATAGAGCACTGACAAAGAGAAACTCCTTTGTCATTGTCAATGTCAATGTCAGTGGCAGCTCAACACTGGACAACATTAGATAGCATGGTTCATGAGAAGCTTAAGATGACGCGGAAAAGAGGCTAGGAATCACAAACTCCCATGGTATAACTGCTTCTTGGCCATATACCATTTTGAATGGTGTACAATTAGCCACTCTGTAAGAAGTACGATAAGCCCATAGAGCTGAAGTCAGTTTCAAATCCCAATGTGTGCGATGAGCATCCACCATTTTGGTCAAGATAGAGATTAAGGTCTTGTTGGTACTCTTAGCTTGGCCATTTGCTTGTGGACAACAAGGTGTGGACTTATGGTGAGCTGTCATGAAGTTGGTAGTGAGTTCTTTTATCCCTCCATTTATAAAATGAGTGCCATTGTCACTCACAATCTCAAAGTCTCAAACCAATGGACTGCCAGACCTGGTCTATCCGCCCAACCTCCCTTTTATAGGCTTCCAGCCTGCTTGAACCTGTTCCCACTGGTAGCCGGTCCCTGGCCGAGTCCATGACCCCATTGGTTTGGCCCTTGGCCTGACATTACTCCCCCCTTGGAGAAGTGTTTTCGTCCTCGAAAACAAAAGTGGGAAATTTCTCCTTAAGAACACTAATGTTTTCCCAAGTGGCACCTTCCTCAGGTCGATCTTTCCACTTGACTAAAGCTTGACTACGTACATGCTGACGAGTACGTAGTTCATCAAAATCTAAAATGCGTTCAGGTTCATGCGGTTGAATGGGAGGTTCAATGAAATCAACCAATATCTGCTGGCCGATAACATTGTCGTCCCCATGCAAGCGTTTACGTAAACGACTTACATGAAATACTGGATGGACACGAGAGTGCGCAGGTAACTCAAGTTTGTAGGCCCTATCGCCAACTCGCTTGAGTATCTTGAATGGCCCACAATGACGTGGAGATAATTTGGGTGTAGGCCTAGTCTTCAGACTTTCTGAATGTTCTGGCATACGCAAAAATGCCTCTTTCCCTTCCGTGAAGGTAACTTGCCGACGTTTCTCATTAGCATACTTCTTATACCGATCTTGTGCTTGTCGAACATTTTGACGAGCAAGTCTCAACATTTCCATATGATCTTGGAGAAACTCCTTGACCTGTTGGAGCTTCTCAGTTGCCAACCCCACCATCACTGGTGATCTAGGTTGAAAACCATACATAAGCATGAATGGACTAAAACTAGTTGTAACATGCTTAGCACTATTATATGCAAACTCAAGAATAGGAAGATAATCTTTCCAATCTGATTGCTTCTTGCTAACTTATGCTCGTAGCATATCCTCTAGCACTTGGTTGACTCGTTCCGTCTGACCATCTATTTCAGGGTGATCAATCGTACTTAAATTAAGTTGTGTACCCAATCGTTTAAAAATAGCCCTCCAAAAATGACTGTTAAACTTGGGATCACGATCACTCACAATGTTACTTGGCAATCCATACAACCTGTAAATATTGTCCACAAATAACTTAGCTAATTCTGGAGCCTTAATGGCTGACTTGGTTGGAATAAACCGACAAAGTTTAGTCAACCGGTCTACGACCACCCATATCGAGTCATGTCCTCGAATAGTGGTTGGTAAACCCACAATAAAATCCATGGAGATACGTTCCCATTTACCATTGGGAATCTCTAAAGTATGTAGAGTCCTCCTGCTTTTAGGTGCTCTGCTTTATTAACTTGACATTTTTGGCAATGCAAGACATAGTCTTGAACATACCCATGCAAACCTGGCCAGTAAAACTGTCGTCTTACGAGTGCATAAGTTTTCTTAATTCCCGGGTGCCTTGCACTTGGACTATCGTGACATTCATAAAGAATTTGGCGCCGAATGTCCGCGTCCGTCGGTACACATACTCTCCCCTTGTGGAGTAGGTACCCATCATCTATGGAAAAATTCTTCCATCTCTGCAGTTCATCACTCGAAAGAGGAGAACTGGGTGTGGAGGAAACAAAACCACTACCAACATTGGAGTGAGAAGGATCCCTCTTTCTAACATAGCTCCACACCTTGGAGTATGCAATATCATGCTCGCACTTACCTTTGAGAGATTCCAAAAACTCACTCTGCAATTCCCTGAAAAGGAGAGAGTTGATCTTTGGCATTCAGCTGAGAGCATCAGCCACTACATTGTACTGCCCTTTGCGATATCGTAGCTTGGCATCATACTCCTGAAGAATCTCAGCCCTCCTGGCCTTGCGACCCTTCAAATCACTTTGTTGTGTAAACCACTTGATGC
The DNA here is from genome assembly GCF_014529385.1 of Adiantum capillus-veneris. Lineage (NCBI taxonomy): Eukaryota > Viridiplantae > Streptophyta > Polypodiopsida > Polypodiales > Pteridaceae > Adiantum > Adiantum capillus-veneris. Next base: position 21,340,069 of record NC_140946.1, read on the forward strand.
TTTCATGGTCAAACACAATCTCGAACTGTGCACCATACAAATAATGTCGCCATGTCTTTAAAGCAGACACTATTGCATAGAGCTCTCGTTTGTAAGCGGAGTAATTCTGTTGTGCTGAATCCAGCTTCTTGCTTTCAAATGCAATTGGCCTTTCCTCCTGCAGAAGGACTGCTCCAATTGCACGATTACTAGCATCCGTTTCCAAAATGAATGGCTTTAAGGGATCCACAATAGCCAAAACAGGAGCTGTGGCTAATGTGTGTCCTTAAGTTTGTCAAAACTTTGTTGTTGTTCTAGTCCCCACTGAAAAGTCTTGCCCTTGGCTTTCAGCTGATCTGTCATGGGAACAGCAATATGGGCATAGTTTTTAACGAATCGACGATAAAAACCTGCAAAGCCTAAAAGAATATGGAGTTCTTCGACATTTTTGGGAGAGGGCCACCTTCGAATGGCATCCACCTTGGATTGATCCATGTGTAACCCTGCAGCTGAAATAACATGCCCCAAGTAGTGAATTTCCTCCTTGAGGAAATCACATTTGGATTCCTTGGCATATAACTGATTTTGGCGTAGCAAATGAAACACTTGTTTCACATGTGCTAAGTGCTCTTCCTCAGAGGCACTATATACAAGAATGTCATCGAGGAAAACGATAACAAACTTTTCCAAGTATGGTCTCAAGACACTATCCATGAGTGTCATGAACGTAGCTGGAGCATTGGTTAACCCAAAGGGCATCACCAAGAACTCATAATGTCCAAACCTTGTTCGGAACGCTGTTTTGGGTATATCCGCAAGCCTGATGCGTACTGATGATACCCAGATCTTAAATCAATCTTTGAAAATATACGAGCGTGGGTGAGCTTATCAAACAACTCATCCACTCGTGGCAATGGGTACTTGTTCTTAACAGTAACCGCATTTAATCCAAGGTAATCTATGCACATGCTCATACTACCGTCCTTTTTCTTCACCAAGAGAATGGGAGAGGCCCATGGTGAAGAACTTGGTTGAATAAACCCTCTAGTGAGATAGTCAGCAAGCTGACGTTCCACCTCAGCAACCTCAGAATGACTCATTCTGTAAGGCGATTTACTCACTGGCTTACTGCCTGCAACCACGTCTATGCCATGTTGCACAGGACGTGTCGGCGGTAGCCCTGGTGGTAAATCATATGGGAAAACATCCTTGAATTCCCTTAAAAGTTCGTTTAATTCATTAGCAACATTGCTTGTTTTGAATTAGTAGGCATAGCTGGAAGAGGAGAGAGAGAGAAAAATGCGGCGTTGAGGAAGTTTTATTCAAAACATTATCAACATTAGAAACATCATCCACATTGGAAATAAAATGGCACAGTGGGTAACACAAAAAGAGTTCTTCTATTGCATCATCAGAAGCGAGCTTCATAAGCTCAGTTGTACAAATAAGTGGTGAGGAAGGTACATCCTTCTCCCCCAACAACAGCACGTGCACACCATTGGATTCCAACATTAGAATATTATGCTCATAGCTACGTCTAAGTGATGACCCTAAACTATGCAACCATTCACGACTAAGAACCACATCTGCCCTCTCCATATTCATGACTTGGAAATCCAAAGAGGTACAGTATCCTTGAATTTCCAGAGGTACATCTTTAACCTGAGTTTCCCATATCTCAGCATCATGGCCGTTAATCATTGCTACCTTGTAGCGATGGGAACTCGGGGTTTGGGGCAATTTGAGTCGTTTCACCAATTTATAATTGATGAAATTGTGCGACGCACCATCGTCTACCAAGATCCGCACCCTGTGCCCTTGGATAGAGCCATGCATACGCACCAACTCATGTGGTCCGAAAGTCTCCTGCCACATGGAGGCCGTGATACAACACTCATGCACCGCCTCGGTGTGTGTTACTTTCACATTAGCAAACTGGGAAGAGGATTCAAGAGGTAAAAGCTGCACCATGTGCACTGTTTTTTCCTTCCCCTTGTCTTGAGCAGCAGATTTCCCAATGGGACAATCCTTTTTGCTATGTCCAGTTCCCAAACATTCAAAGCACAACTTTTCTTTTTTGGCTTTCTCAAACTCTTCCGTTGAGAGAGGACCTCTAGACCCCTTGGGCTTTTTGGAGGTCTCTGATGCAGCATATGCATATTTTCTTTTATGATGCACATGTTGTGGACGTGTTGAAACAGGTGTAGTGTCATGCACATGCGAACTATGCAATGCCCGATCATCGGGATCATCATGGATGTGAGCTTGCACTATTGCTTCCTCAAGTGTTTGTGGATCCTGGGTTTTAACGTGCTTCTTAAGCTCGGGATTTAACCCACGGATGAACCCACGTACCTGCTGAAAGGTGTCCATCCCTTCCAGCTTGAGGATCACATCCCGATAATGGGAAATATATTCCAATAATGTTTAATGCTGTCGCATAGAACATTTTTCCCAAGCGTCCAATTTCTATCCTTCTCATTAGTAGGTAGAAATTCCTTCCTAAAGACAATCTCAAAAGCTGCCCAAGTCTGTGGTAGGATGCCCTTCTCCTTGAGAGACATCCACCATTTGTAGGCCTTGCCGTCCAAAGTCAGACTTGTCTACAGCGCCTTGGCTGCATCCGGGGTACGTCGAAGGTCATGAATACCATCCCACTTACTGAGAAAAATATTCACGGTGTCCTTGTTTCGCTCACGCTCTTCTCCCCGAAAAATTGGTGGCTTTGTATTTTTCAACAAATCGTCCACCTCTTTTTGGGTCAGAGAGTGCAGCGGTCCCGGAGGAGGGCCTTGCCGGGCACCTGGCCCTTGGCCTAGTGTGGAGCCGTGCTCTTGATTTTGCTGACCAGCAGGTCCCGTGGCCTGCTGCCACATATGCAACTTAATCAAATCGGATAATGCTGTGACATTCTGATTTAATTGTGCAAAATTCGTTTCAAGCATAGTCATGCGTGTTTGCAATGCACGGAAATCTTGCATGTCCAACAACTCATACGCATCGTCTGTCGCTGTTGTGGCACAATTACCTCCGTGAGAGGAATCGTCCGCGTGGCATCGGCGGCAGACGAAACGTGTGCGGACTGCTCGAAATCGAATGCATGATGCATATCTATGTCCGAATCCATGCTGTGGACGTACTGTGCGAGAAAAGAAAGGAGAATACCTGAATTCCAAAGAGCTCGTAGCCGTATGCATTAAGGAACCGTATAATTACGCCTTTGAGAAGAAAGAACACCGACTTCGAAAGCGAAGTTCAATCCAAGACCACTACCAGCTTGACAACAACGAGCAAAAGTGCAGTGGATGATTCACTCGAAAGCACAGAGCAAATTCGAGTTGTGAATAGTCTGGTTTGCGTCGTATGCAATACACCAGATAAACTTCAAAGTTGTCGACAATTTGGGAAACCGATGAGGAAGTTGAAACATAAAGCAATGGAGAGTCACTGCCGATTTGGTTTGCAGCGTATGCAACCACCAAATCGGTTGAAGCTTGGTGACCAATTTGTAGTTTGTCAAAGCTTCAAAAGACGAGTTGCAGCAAATTTCAGATTGCTGAATTTGCACGAATCAAGAACAATGGTGCTTGATTGTACCAAGCAAAATGGAGAGCCGAATAAACTAGCAAAGAGAGTGGAGTTGAGGTTTTCCGATGCTTTTCACCCCAATTGCGTGGGAGCGTCCCTTTGGCAAGGCCACTAAGTGTGGCTAGGGCTTTTTTTTTAATAAAAAAAATTTTGACGAAAATACTCTGCGAACAGGGCCATCGACAGCGCGTGGCAAAGAAGACGATGGAGCTCGCTATGCAGCAGTCCTTTGGGGGCGGGCCAAGCACGAAAAATCCCTGGTTTTGCCTTGCGCTCCAACTGAGACTAACCCCAGCCGATTTGGTGCAGGTCAAAACACGCCTCGTCCTCGACTTAGAGCTTCTGCACACGCCGTTTTCGGCTTCTCCTCCCTTTGAGGTTGCATGCAACATGCATCAAAAGTAAAAACTTGCCTCAGTTCTAAAGATAGCCTGAAGCTCTGATACCAATCTCAAACCAATGGACTGCTAGACCTGGTCCATCCACCCAACCTCCCTTTTATAGGCTTCCAGCCTGCTTGAACCCGTTCCCACTGGCAGGCCGGCCCCTGGCCGAGTCCGTGACCCCATTGGTTTGGCCCTTGGCCTGACACAAAGGGACAACCAAATCTTGTAATAATGTTCTCAAAGAGAAACTTGGCAGTTGACCTTGCATCAGTCTTACGTGTCACTCTGGCTTCCGTCCACTTTGTCACATAGTCAGTGGCAATGATAATATATTGAAATTGAGTGCTACGAGTTGCCAAACTAATTGGGCCTACAAAGTCTAAATCCCATTTTTCAAATGGTTGAGTCACTTTAACAGGATGTAAGGGCCTTTTATCCTTTTGTTGTGTGATCTTGTAACGTTGGCATTCATCACGTCCTTTTGCAAAAACTGATGCATCCTTGAATAAGGTAGGCCACCAATAGCCTAATCGCAACACCTTTCTAGCAGTTAGTTCCCCTGAGAAATGTCCTCCGACTATACCCATGTGGGATTCTTGCAGTATGTATAAATACTCATCCTCACGGGCACAACGTCTAAGAATATCGTCCTTCCCTATCTTGTAGAGAGTTCCTGCAATGAGAGAATAAGGTTCACATTCTTTTAAGAGTTTTTGAGCTATATCCTTACGAAGATCTTTGAGTGGAAAACCATTAACTACAAAGTTCACAATCTTCTCACTTCATTCAGGCATGGTCTTGACTAGAAATAAAGGAGTATCGGGCAATTCATCATCGACTCCAGTAGGGGCTTCACCATTGGGTATGCGAGACAAATAATCCACCATGACATGTCTCTACCAAGTCTCACCACAATGGTAAAATCAAACTCAGGGAGAATTAACAACCATCATGTAATTCTTCCCATGGAACAAGGTTTATTTACTAGATACAACAAGGCTTGATGATCCACATAGAAAACAAACTTCTTGGCAAGAAGGTAGTAGCAAAATTTCTTCATTGCATAAATCATAGCTAAACCTGCCCGCTCTGTAGTGGTGTAGTTTCTCTCGGCATCATTCAAATGATGACTTGCAAAGCTAATGGGGTAGCCCAATTTATGTTCTCCTAGTTGAGCTAGAACACACCCAATAGCAAAGTTTGATGCATCAATATGCACATGGAAAATTATATCCCAATCGGGCACTCGTAAAATGGGAGCGCTTGTCAAGGTCTCTTTTAATGACTCATAAGCATGGTCACACTTTGTGGTCCAGTGGAACTCAATAAGAATCTTATACAAAGGACGAGCTATCTCGACAAAGTTTAAAATAAACTGTCGGTAATAACCAACATGGCCCATGAATTTTTGAACTCCTTTATAGTTCGTAGATGGTGGAAAATCAACAATGGCTTTAATTTTGCTCTTATCTATGGAAATCCCATTTTTGGAAACTATATGCCCTAAAATGACTCCATGTTTAACCCAAAATTGGCATTTGAAAGGGTTTAAGGAGATGAGATACAATTTGCACTTCTCAAACACTTTTCTTAAGCATGATAGATGTTCCTTCCAAGAGGAATAAACACAAAGGTCATCTAAGAAAGCTTCGCAAAACTTCCTCAAATATTCTCTAAAAGCGGTGTTTATTAATCTTTGAAAGGTAGCAGGGGCATTGGTTAAGCCAAAAGCCATAACACAAATTGCGAACGCTCCAAATTCAGTTATAAAGGCTGTTTTAGCTTGGTCCTATAGCGCAATTGTGATTTGATTGTAGCCATAGTACCCATCTAAAAATCTATAAGCTTCCTTCCCTGCAACTCTTTCAAGCACATGTTCTGAACATGGCAAGGGGTAATGGTCCCTCCTAGTGGCGGCATTGACCTTCTTGAGATCTATGCACACTCTGTGTTTCCCATTCTTTTTCAGCATAATAACTATTGGAGACACCCATTCTAAGTGCTCAATAGGGTATATGAATTTGCATTTCACAAGCTTTTCAATCCTTCTTGAATGATCTTTGCATACTTCGGATTCATTGGGTAGGGTCGTTGCTGAATTGGTTTAGCCATGCTATTCATGGGGATTGTGTTGCACCACGACATGTGGAACACTTTCATATCATGATATGTCCAAGAAAACATATCCATGAATTCCTTGAGAAGTTCTTTAAGTACATACTCCTTAGTCTCTGTCAGACCTTGGGCAATGAAGACAGGTTTGGACTCCTGACCTGGATTTGCTAACTCTATTTCCTTACTATTGTTGGACCATCTCATAGACTCCATTGCTTCCATCGATAGGTTTTCTTTGAGCCTTTGTATACACAACCTTACGCTCCTTCGTGGTGTAGGATTTGAAATGATCGGGTGCAGGGTGTAAGTCTGTGGGGTCTTGTTGTTGTTCTGTGGATTGTGATTTCACTTATGCTTCCTTGTATTATTGAGCTAACTCTTGATTTTATCGTCTCCTTACGGTACAGCTCAACTTTGGCTTCTCTGTAGCCTCTAGTTATGAGATGTCAATGGTTTGTGGACTACACCACATAACACTTTGAAGGTACTCACCGTAGTTATCTACCAACTTCTGAAGCATCACATGTCCCTATATAATTAAGTCATTCTGTGGTATATTTTTTTCATTTATTCTAGCACGCACATTTGCTCGATATTGTCGCCTCTTATATCTCTTACTCTTCTTGTCTAATTTTTTATTACGACCGATCTCTAGTGAAGAGTCACTAGATGAATCGCTACTTGTGTCTTCTGCTCCCTTAGATAGATTGTCACCTAGGGTACCACTGGGCCTCAAATGGTTTGTCCCCACATTTTCCCCAAGATTTAACTCAAATTATTTGTCCTTAGAGTCAATTTCAATTGATGATTCTGACCCCAAATCATGTGGGCTATAGTCTTGTGAGACACTACTGGTTCCAATGTCCGTCAAGCCTTCATCTTGTAGGTCAACAGAAGCTATATGCATTGCTTCTATCATATTTAAAGGCATGAGTGGTGGAATTTCATCCCCTCAGGTGTTACCCAGGTCGTCCCCCTATTTCCCCAAGTGTCTATGGTTGGTGCTAGGTGGACCCAATCCACATTGTTGACTCAGTCATCCCAGGTAGAGCATCCATATAAGGAGAATCTTCCCCAATATCAATGTCCACTTTACACGTGTAACAATACTGCAATGGGGCCGAGTGAACTGTGGTGTCAGATCTATGATCAATTATAAATCTATTTCCCAGAGGATGCGCTCTACGAGTTACAAGATCCACTCGAATGACAGAATCTTGGAATTGCAAGTAGACATGGTTTTTAGATCAGTCATGCACCATTTTTGCCTCCCTCATGAAAGGACATCCTAAGATCATCTTAGATGTCATAGTGTGCTTGGAGAAATCCATAAGAATGAAGGTATTTATTATTTTGTGTCCAAAGACGTTGATCTTGAGATCTTCTAGCATCCCAATAGGTTTAACAATTAACCCATTGTCCATCTTTACTACTATGGTTATGGTCCCAAGGTGAGGTCTTCCCATAGTTTCCCAACAATTTTTAGTCACAATGCTAACCCCAACACCACCATCAAGGATTCCCTTCACAGTTAATCCCTTGGTAGTGATTGGTATGGTCGCATTCGATTCATCGCCCTCAAAGTATTGTCCCAACTTGTTAACATGTATTTCTACAATAGAGTTCTCATCTAGGTTGGATTGTGGATCTAAGTATTCCTCCTCTATTGGCATCTCCCTAACTCCATCCATTTGTGCAAATTGCGGTAGCTAGACTTTCAGTTCTCCATTGAGGAAAGCTTGAAGAGCTGAGAATAGCTCGGGGTCTCCATATAGTTTGGACATGATGGTGGTTTTAACTTATGAAGCCATCAAATCCATCAATTTGGCAATATTTAACGACACCTTTTGGGATTCAGTCCCTTGACGTGGGGAAGATGGGATCTCCATTTCTTCAATAGGGTCAAGTAATCCCTCTGTAAACATTCTCTCCAACAAGAAGGGAGTACGACCAACAAGTAATCCCTCTGTAAACATTCTCTCCAACAAGTAATCCCTCTGTAAACATTCTCTCCAACAAGAAGGGAGTACGTCCACTTTCCCATGACTTAAAGTCACTTTCCTCTTGGATGACACTAGGTATGGCTAGTGGTATATGGACTCTGTGAGGTTGTTGTTGCATAGGGAACACTGTGTCGATAATGTGGATCTGCCTAGGTGCTGTCTCTAGATCCCTTTGGGTCTCTCCTACCAAACCCATTAATTGCTTGACTCGCTCGATCTCCGTTGTAGGGCTTGGGTAAGTTCCCATCTTCTTCTTCGGTCCTGGCCATTGTGGCTCATGACAATCTTTGTTGTTTGTTTCTTTTTTAATAGTCATTTTAGTCTCCTGGGATTCACCTGAATCAGAATCATCTTGAGCGCCGTTCATATTTACGGGGTCGTCACCAGTCCCTATATTGGTCTTTGAACTGGGGTTTGACTTCGCTGCTTTTTAAGATCTCTTTCTTCGTGTTTTCTTCTTTTTCTGAGATTGGGCAATTGATGTCGTGTCTCTTTCTTCAAGAATATAATTTTGTTTTTGGAGCATCAATCATGTGAGTACATTTACTAGTACCACATGCGTACTTTGTGTTGGCTCCTCCGTAACCTCAATTAAATTCAATGGCATTATCTTTGGCGCATTTGGATTATTAGAACATTAGGCAATCAAATGATCTATGCCACATCCATTACACATGAGTATTGGCATTGTAGATGCGCTCCCTTGATTGGTTTGCATTAGCGTGGCATTCTTTTGTAGTCTAATGGGGCATTCGGCTACACGGTGTGGACCTCCACACTCATAGCATTGAAGAGGTGGTCTCTTGGCAGTGTAATTGATATGTTGGCCTCTTCCCACAAGAGCAGCTACTTGATAGACATGTTTGACTTGTCCCCAATAGTCCTCCATGTAATATTGTGGACTTTCTTCAAGTGCATCAATTCGATAGGCAATATTAGGGTCTATATCTTCCTGCACAACCTTCTAAACAAGCAATAGATGACTCACAACCCACTTGATTCACAGAAGTGATTCTCAGATGTGGTTGCGGTCCTAGCACTGGAGGTGGTAAGGGTGTTGTTTGAACAACTTTTTGGGCCCTAGGGACCATGTGTTGTGACGTTTGTTCAAGAAGTGGGACTGACATCAATGCAGGCACTCGAGGTGTGTCTATCCGTGCTAAGATTGGTCTGTTGGCCATCACGCGCTTAAATACTATGCAATCCTTAGCTTGATGACCATACCTCCCACAGGCATTGCAATTCCCATTGAATTTTACTCTAAAACTAGGGCATTCACTGGTACTATGCGGACCATAGCATACTGAGCACCATTGTTGCTCCCTTCTTGGATACATACGATTGTTTTGTGGAGCACGATTGTCTCTAAGACTCTCTTGAATGGCCTTGGTGAGATATGCTAAAGTCATCTTAGATATCTTTGGCTCCTTAGCAATAGGCTTTAGGGTCATTGATTGACGCCCTGACGCTTGCGAGCTAGTAGATTTAGGCTCAACAGGCACTTTCTCCTTGAATTATTAATTTATCCTCCAATTGGATCGCATTGGTGGTGACTGATTCCCAAGTGGTGATACCTCTAATGACTAGGCCATTGTAGATATCCTCATGTCGTAATCCCCTAACAAATCTATCAAGCAATTGGTTATTATTGAAGCCCTCATTTGGATTACAACAAGAATTCAAATGCTTCAAGCGACTAATAAAGTCTCTCACCAACTCTCCTTCCTCTTGTTGGGCTTTCTGGAGCTGAGAGGCTAAAGCCCAAAGCACTCCCTCTCGTATGTATTCTTTCAAGAACAGTCTCCTAAGAGTAGGGTAAATCGTTTTTTCTTCCACCCTTAGGGTTCTGTACCAATCCCTAGCCTTCCCACTTAAGGTCAGCAGGCTTAAAGCATTACTCTTATGTAGGTCATTGTGTTCTCCTAGGGAAACGCATATTTTCTCAAACACTTCGATATGCTTTCTCAGATCCCCATCTCCACTAAATTTTTGTGTGAGATTGGCTATTTGTACTGCCTTACTTCTAGGCTCTCTATCAGGCGTGTTACGCATATTCTCAGCAATAGATCGACCAATAGCTTGAGCAAATGTTGCCAAGTCACCTAAGTGAGTAGGCACCGTGGGTGAAGGCACTCCAGACGCTACATGTGGAGTAGGTATTGGCATTGGGCTTGGCTCATAGGAAGCCCTTGGGTTCCAAGTTTGGTACGGTGTTGTGCCATGTGGTGGCCCAAAGTTCATATCTGTGGCCCTAGGCATAACAGGACATGCTAATGCTAGACGATATGGTCCCATTGAAATAAGAGCTTGGGTGTTGTGGTTGTGGAGCATAGGTTGTTGAAACAATGGGAGGGATATAAACTACATGAGTACAAGGACCATAGGTGTATACGATTGGTATACACTTGTAGGTACTGTTTGCAGGCATTGAGCTACCATGTAGTGGTGATTTACTAACAAATGAGGCCCATGGCGTGTTTCTTGGCATGCCCATCATTGGGGTATGCATGGTAGCTATGGTGTCATTAAGGGAAAGATGAGCTAGACTTGGAAAGGTAAAGCTATCACTTGTGGGCTCAGATTGCCTGAGACCCTTGATGAAACAACATATGGAGGATCCATCAGAGTTATTGAGGGAGTCTCCATTTGCGATAAGGTTGATTGTTTAGCCTTCCCTGTATCTAAGAATCTCATGAGACCCGTTGAAGGATGTGGATCCCCTTGTTCTATCTCTCTAGCTCAATAACCCTATGGATGACCTCACAAACTCTTTGTTGTTGATCCTCTACACTAGTAGCACCCGTTGTGGATTGTAGGACATCTAACCATTGTAGGTCGTACTCCCAGTTCTCATTTAGGAACGCTCCATCTAGGATTGAGGTGCTAGGGGTGTCCTTTGAACTAGATGCAATGTGGCTCTCTATGGGTTGACCCTTAGTGGGTCGCTAATTTAGGAGCACTCGATTGCTCTCCTAGCAAGGTTATTGACATAGGGGATTTTACTTTTAACTCTCTTCATTGCTCTACCTTGCGTAAGCTCTCAATTTCCTTTTCCCTAGCCGCAATGATATACCGCTCAACCTCTTGCACTTCGGCAAGGCTTCTACCATCATGTAACATAACCTCGGAGGGGAATAGCTCTAAAGAGTTAGGGGGTGCAGTGAATGGAGTACTCACGTGCACACTCTCCAGGAGCATGGGGTCTACATTGGTCATGAATGGAGAATTCAATTCCCCATCCCCCTCATTTACACCAATAGCCCCATGTTTGGAGCGAGTGGCTCTACTAAAGGTTTCCTTCAAGCGGCTAAGCACACTTGGCCCAGACCGTGGACCCATGGCATGCATGTCTTGGCTTGAGCTATTAGGATTAGGCATTAGGTAACCGTCTATGACATCGTAGTTAGAGGAAGAGTCACTAGATGCAATATGTGGGTCCTAAGTGGTACTACCTTGGGTTCCCGCTGAGGGCCTAGTGCCTAAGGTAGAGGAATAATGAGTGCCCGTGTAAACGAAGACACTCTCGATGTGCTCATCCTCTAGCACACAACCAGAGCGTAGGTTCATGTGACCTCAACACTCTAAAGGTGTTGGTGAGTGCATGTGAAGGCCGCTCACCTAGTTTTTTAAGTGTTTACAACCCAAATTTTTTTGTATTTTTGGTCCCTTTTTTTTAACGAGCCATGGAATAGCGTATAATAGCTCAAAATGAGCATCTTGGCTAGAGGACAGGCCGTGCTTTATAGCCCTCGATTCTGTTACGTACAGCCCTCGGAATCCTAAAACTAGTCTTTTCCTAGGTGGGGAGAGGGCTAGAATTAGTAAGTCCAAAGGGTGAGTGTGAAGGGGATGGTGGAGGACTTGACGAACTTGTCCCACATGAATGGGTCCTGATTTTTAAAGTAATGGGCGGTTAAGATGCCAATTATTACATAAACAAATTGCAAAACCAACAATGATGGTCCTTTTGATCTCTAGAAGTGACATGTACTTTTTACATGCTAAGAGAGGTGATACATGGAAAATTTTCAAATCTTTCTTGAAATTATCCGATCATGTAGGCATATGCATGTGCTCGTTTTTGTGACAGCCTGCGCTAGGCTTCTCCCGTGCATCTAGCTGCTTCTGAGGTCTCCTTCTCTGTCTTTCATTTATCATTGGCGAACAACAAAGCATCTCACAGAGCTCTCCTCAATGATGAGCAGAAGAGCTGCGGGTTGCACTCATAAATAGAAGAATCTTGGATTGCATGGGGTTTGTATTCTAGAAGGAGGCAACATGAGCGAGTTGACCTCTCTTAGATCTCTTGCATCTTCCCAATATGCAATTTCATACCCAACGAGATCTTCCCGCTTGAGTCTCTTGCTCTGCATAAAGTGAGTTAAGTGAGCTCATGTCCAGTGGTGAATCTGCTTAGGGTTGATAATGCAACTTGTTTTCATGTCCAAGCCTTGCAAAGTCCCACATCTTCTTGTCTAGAGTGTCACACACACGATAGCACACTATCGACAACACTCCTTTGTGGAGTATGCTCTCCATATCGGTTCTGCATATTGAAGCCGATTGTTCTATTTGTTTGTTCAAGCATCATGTGATTTGTTTGTCTCCTTGCTTCTTCTTTTTTTGTACAATGCATTTTCATTTTTTAATTGTTGCTCAAGAAACAACGTTGTATTTGTTTTAACCGTTGAAGATGCAGAAGCATTGCGAGCATTGCACGTCCAAGAGGTTGAACCATATGTCCCCATAGCCCAACTCTCTAGAGCTTCAACTTCTGTAGTTGAAATAAATCTTGAGACACACAAGACCCATCCTAATATTACAAAGAAAACATACAGGTGTGTCCCTAAAGTTTCTTTAGTGACCATAGCTAGTGCTAAAAAGTAGGAGCTTGGTAAGAGACGTCCCACTCGCCCCAAGAAATGTTGCATTGGGTTCCTAAAAAACTATTGGAAGCCCAAGGCTACTATGAAGAAAATGATCAAATCTGGGTGCCAAAATTTAAATTGTGCTCTTACCTATCATCTGACCCATGTGAGCCCAATCCTGGAGCTCCAAAACGGTTTGAAGATCGCGAAAAGGAAAAAATCACGAAATGCTACACACACGCTCTAGAGCTAATTTGTGCACTGAAGAAAGAACGATTTTTTCCACCTAGCTCAGGAAGAGGGAAGACAAAGGAAGCTTCTTGCCCTTCATGTAGTTCATATACGGAAATAGAAGCTTCGACACAACCTCCACCTACCATTGTACATATCCTTACAAAGAAAAAACAATTTGCACCTCCCATTGTAAGTTCACCACCTACAACAACATGCAAATAAAATCATGGGAGAGTACCTTACCACCCTTGCAACTAGATGAAACACACAGAGTGGTTGAGAACTATTGGTTAAAGCCTTCACCCATAACAACTTGGAACAATTGGTTTCAAAAGGTGGTGACATCATTCCAAAAGATATGATCTACCCAAGAAAAGGGGGAGTGTTTGCTGACAGTCATCATTCACTCACTCCCCTCTCAACTTTCCTCCCTGACCTCTCAATCTCCGAATCTTAGGGAATGTATTTATAAAGCCTTCTACTCACAAAAAAAAAAAGAAGTAAAAGAGCAAGAGCCACCGAACGAAAATCTGGAAACCTACGAGTTCTATACATAACACAAAACCATAAAAACACATTATGCACAAAGATACGACCTTTTGACACGACCCTTATAATATTTGCACTCTAACCATCATCTATCTTTGTGTACAGATATGGCTAGTACGATAGAGTCATCCACTCCTACCTTGGGTGAGAGGTACCCTCTTTACTTTGCACAAGTGTTTCACATAGTCTACCCGGTGCTTGCATGTGAATGGGATTTGCTAGATACGCTAGTGTGTGAGAGGAATTTCGAGGAGTTAGAATGGCTGATATGTCTCTTGACCATGACTGATCCATACTTAGTAGAGGATGTCTCCCCGACTGTACAAGACTACCCTCTTGACCAAGATTACTATAGGTGTCTAGTGATGTTCTTAGTGAACATTTGTGCCTCTACTAATGAGGAAGAGTTGCATGATTACACGGATCGCACATATGGTCTCACGGATGATGACTTTGTTTTTCTTGATGATGATGAGGATAGGGGTCTAGCCTTAGGGTTCCCCCTCAATCTCTACAATATCCTATTCCCTTGACTCTCTATGGGGAGTGCAAATAATTAGGTTAGGGTTCCTTATGTTGTTTGATTGTGTTCAATAAGGGTTGGTGCCTCTTCTCACTGATGTGCCTCCTAGAGGTATTCTTTGTGTTTCCTAGTGTGTATAGGAATGTGTTGTTGTTAGGATTTGGACCTTCATGGAATCTAGCTCTTGTTCACTCTTCAAATCAAGCACGATCATCACCAGAAACAGGTGTTTCTTGACCATTAGCATTGCCCCTTGTCTTTGTTTTTGCATCCAAGATTGTCTACTTTAAATGTGATTGGTAGCACCGCAAATTTGCTTAGATTAAACATTAGATTCTATATAATTTTCTATCATAATCCCTTGTCTAGGTTTCAGAATCAAGCAGTCTGACTAAGCTAGTTTGACCAAATTAGGAGCTAGAGATCTTCTCTTAATACCATGGGGAATGCCTTCCTATAATAATCAATGATTACTTTAGGTTCTTAATCCGATTTAGGCAGCATTGTGTGCAATGTACTAGGGCTTTTTAGTGGGCTTAGTCCCTATTGATCTTTAGCTTAAGTATTATAAAGGGAGTTTACTAGTGTGATGAGCCTAGGGAGGGTAAAAGTGTTATATGATCCCCCAAAGTTACAAAATTAAAATGTTGAAAATGAACAAACAAAAAAATATCAAAAGTGCTACAATGTAAAATATTAAGCTGGAAGAGAAATCCCAGCTTGATTTGGTACTTCACTCACATGTATCGCCTATGGTACTAGATCCCTAGAGGTTCCCAGTGTGGACGCTTCTCCTTGAAAAGCAAAAAACCCAAGGCATACAAAATAAGCACACACATCAAAATTG
Source organism: Adiantum capillus-veneris (assembly GCF_014529385.1). Classification (NCBI taxonomy): domain Eukaryota; kingdom Viridiplantae; phylum Streptophyta; class Polypodiopsida; order Polypodiales; family Pteridaceae; genus Adiantum; species Adiantum capillus-veneris. The sequence goes on from NC_140946.1 coordinate 21,355,161, forward strand.
AATCAATATGAAAAGACTTTGGGGGGTCAAAGAAAAGGAAATAAGTCAGGCGATGATTTCATGAGCAATTCCTTTTATCGTAGCTTAGCTACAAGGTCTTCTAGGTATAGCCTCTAGTCAGCCCTCGGACATGAAATACTTGGCTCTCGCGATTAAACAGCTTAATTGTGTTGGGGTATAAAGCCCAATGTGGTCGCCCAGGTAAGTGGGCGGGCCGCCAGGTATGTACACATATTCTTTTGTTAAAACCTAATAAGAAATCACTATGCTCTACACATTACAGTAGAGCGAGTTCACCATATCATCGTGCTCTTCTTCTCGTACTCTCTCTCGTGTCACACTTCGCTCGTACTCCTTCAACTGGTATCAGAGCTCAAATCGAGGCTCAGGGCAGCATTTGCAGGTAGCCAGAGTCACCTGCTGAGATTGGAGTGAGATTTGACAGGCAAAGACACGGCCCCAAATCCTGTGGGTAAGCCCAAAGGGCTTGGTGTTCTCAGAATTTCATTATGAGGTCATCTCGACCACCGTTTGGCTTCGACAAAGTTCTGCGCATGCCATTTTCGACTACGTGGTCTCGGCGGGTGCAGATCCGACTCTGCAGATTTGGGGTTTCAGCCTACGACTGCAAGTGCTGAGGATATCTGCACTTCCAGAGTGCTGATTTGTGGCTGTCTACACAACGAAGGACGGATCACAGTTCTTGGAGGCGTGTCACATACGACACGGGCGCACCTACACACAGACTGTCGGCGACATCCACTAGTTCATCAGGTAGCTTGTGTTTGCTGCTTGATATTCCAGATTTCATCCTGACATTGTAGGTACTTCCACATGGGATGTATTGTCAGAGATGATGTATGTTTGTTGAGGGTTTGCTGGCTGTGAGTCACGCAGCAAACAACCGCCGCAGCGGTTACAGCATATAGTGGGAAATTTGTGGATGTATGACTTTGTGGGAAGTCTATGTACTGTCAGATTTACTGCAGCCTTTGTTGAGGGTCGAGTGAGGTTTTATTGAGCTGGGGGATTCTCGAATGTTGAGATCCTTTCGGTGATACAGGTCTTGGAGCGATCCCTCGAGCACCCTTAGATAGGCAGCTAGGATGTATTGACTGTGAGTTAGACAGTTGCGATTGAATCTTTGCTTTACTGCCGTTGAGGCATTGTCACAGTCTATGCTTACAGGACAGTGACAGGACAGTCAGAGATAGTACAGGTGCAGGACAGGTTTACCCGCAGCTTACAGTGTCAGAGAGACAGTGTTTTTTGAGCTGTTTTTTGGTCTGTTTTTAGTACACCAGAGCCATTTTACAAAGGAGACTCTACCAAAATTTCTGTCGAATATGAAGCTTTCTTGGTTCATTTGGCAAGTTGATATTGGTTCAGAGGTCAGTTTACAGGGGAAACTCTGCCGAATTTTTCCCAGAAAAGTAAACTACTGTGAAGCGTAGCTATGGCTGGATCACAGGACACTGCTCTTTACAATATCAAGAAGCTGGATGGAACCAATTTCCCATTGTGGAAGAAGCAGATTTGGCACGTGTTGGTACAAAAGAAGCAGATAAAACCTATAAAGCTCAAGGGGATAAAACCAGAAGATATGGACGAAGATGAATGGAGCGAAATAGATGAATTGGCACTTTCTACCATTATGCTGACTTTGGCAGAAAGCGTTTACTCCCAAAAGAACAACCGCCAAGATCCTCCTAGAGCTTCCTTGGTTGAAATCCAAGAGGAGGAAATTCACCAAACTCATCACAAAGGATCTCCTCTATGCCATGCTTGGGGAAAGGTAAGAGAACATGATGCTTTTATTCTCTTTGACCCTGGTTCTACTCACAATTTTATATCTATGGAGTTAGCCACCAAGCTAGGCATACAATCCTACGAGATGGGAGATGTCCTACCCGCAGACAGTGCCTTCAAGGGGCAAGAAGCTTCAGTCACTCCCTTAATCGGGAAATTGAGGCTTCATGTCCAAGGCTATGTGGACAAAGAGGACTTCTTTATCTCTTCTCTCAAGCATGAGGATGTAATCCTAGGGGCACCATGGTTTGACCGCCTGGCTGTCGATGTTAAATTTCCTAAAAGGAGAATCTCCTTTAAGTTCAGGGAAAAAGACATGTATATAAATGCTAAGGAAATGGGTAGCACCATCCCCATTGTACATACACCAACTTTCAACAAGTCAATAAAGAGCTCTATTTCCGTGTACATGATTTTTGTTAAAGATTCTCAAAATGAACCTAATGCTTTAACAAAAGAAAATAAAAGCAACCAAGAGGAATTAGAGTTATCCAATTTTCTCAAGGGATTTCAAGATGTTTTTATTGACGACATCCCTTGTGAGCTACCTCCTAAACGAGGTAATGATGACCATGCAATTGAACTTCTTCCAGGAAGTTCACCGCCTAATAAACCTCCTTATAGAGTTTCTCAAGCTCAACAAGAGGAGATTATGCGGCAAGTGCAAGAGTTAGTTGAGAAGGGTATGGTTAGGCCAAGCTCATCTCCATTTTGCTCACCTGTGCTATTAGTGCAAAAGAAAGACGGCACATATCGTATGTGTGTCGACTATAGACCACTAAATAGGATCACTATCAAGAATAGGTTTCCCGTTCCACGGTGTCGAGAAATTTGCGGTCTTGCCAGGAAAGCACCGGGCTTATGGCTGTGAGAGTTTGTGAGAGAACTCAACAAAAACTATATGAAGGAGTTAAACCATAGATGCCATGAAGACTAGGGTTTGGAAAGAAGTGCAATCAAAGAAAACTCACTCTTTCTCTCTTGCATTCACACACACAAAGAAAGAACGCAAAAGAGAATGTCAAAACAATACGAAGATGAAAACATCAAGGCTATGGTCATATCGTATCATGGGTAATATGAAAGGGTTAATGGATGAGTTAATGGCATTCAATCTTGGCTGACCAAATAGGCTACGAATTGTTCTTTGGAATTGTAGTTTTGTGCTTACCATAATATATATATTTTGTCTAGTGATTGGGATTAATTGTGTGTACAAATCCTCTTGGTTCATAGCAAGATAACTACGCTTACATCAGAAGAAAAATTATAGTCTATGAGAGGTAGTATGATGGGATCCGGTGATAGAAGTATTTCATTGAGCCTTTCAGGGCCGAAGAGAAACACTATACGTTGTTGAAAGTGTATTTTACGGCTAATCCATACGTTAATTCTAATAGATCGTACAGAGTGAAAGCGATAGAAATGATCATCATGTGGGTTATTCATCTAGGATAGTATGTGAGAAATGTAGATATGAGAGAAGTGAAGAGATGAGAAGTTTCCCTCCCAAGCCCTATTCTTGCCCGTAGGCAATAAGGATACTGCGGGGAGAGATGTACCTGTAGCAAGAGAACCTAGAGAGGATGAATTACTAAGAATGAGAGAGATAGGTTTGGTTAAGGAGATGAGATTAGATACATACATATATATATATATATATATATATATATATATATATATATATATATATATATATATATATATATATATATATATATATATGTTGGATTAGAGATAAAAATGAAAACAACAAGAAATCAAGAAAACATCAATGTAGAACACATCTTACTTGAAACCCTTCGGCACCATTATTGATGGGAGAGAGAAGAAGAGTGGATAATTCCACTTTGATTGATACACCAAGTGCAAGACCTTCTTTGATTAGAGTTGATCTTCCAAGGTTAGCTTGTTGCAAGAATGGCTAGTCTCCCTTTAGGAGAAAGTGTAGGCTTGGGCTTATGTTAATGGCTAAGTACAATTAGGCATTACTACTCACTCCCTCAAGAATTCCTCTCATCAATGGCTTGAATGCTTGAGTTCTTTCCAAGGAAGAAGAGGTCCCCTTTTATAGGTGAAGGGAACCCCCAAGGGTTTACACAAGAAGAGAGGAGCCAGTGTGAATAGGAATTGGAAAAGTTGGAAATGAGTTGTCCCTGCATGATGTGGGCAGACTGGGGTACAGTATTTTGATCATATCTCCTCAACCGTGGCTGCAAATAAAAAAGTAAAAATATGGGCAAAAACTTCAGCTCATTAGCTACGACTTTCATTTTAAAATCGTTTTCCAATTCGAATTGGAACCTTGTGTAAAAAATTCATCAAAATAGGGTCCATTTATGGCAGCAAAAGTCTTCATGTGGTCTCCTTAGCCTAGACTTTCATTTAATTCCAAAGGACACCTCATGCCATATGAAAGCATGACATTGCTCCTTGACAAATTTTTGTAATCATGCTTGCAATAATGCATTAAAATAAGTGTATCTTTGAAATCATGCCACCTAGTGTCCCACTAGGATTTGATTCTCTCCTAGTAGCTATTTAAAAAGAAATATAAGAAAAGTATAAAAAATACATAGAATATATATATATTGGAGTTTACCCTAGATATAGGATCTAGCTAGGGTGTGAGATGAGTAGAAATAAAGAATCAATGCTTTTTGCCCCAAGTTAAAGAGGCAGAGCTATTGATGCTTTTCCCATAGTATTTTTCGATGGTAAAGTAAGGATATGTTACCCTTGAGAAAAATAATAGGATGAGATAGAAGGCTTATTATTATACTTAAATATGCATATGTACACTATAGGAAATATAATTATGTATCTAAAAAAATACAAGATAGATCTTGTAGCATGCGTTCCCACTATGTACGTGTCACAGCACGACATCCACCCCCTCTAAACCTGCACATCCTCCGGTATGTGCCACATTGTCTCTTTGTAAGATTAGACCTCTTGTACATCTTCTTTGTCTTCTTCTTCATTGGATGATTCCAGAGCTTCATGTTCACTTTGATCTTCACCTGTGTTTTTCTCTTCTTCCTCATCCATATCTTCTAGATCATTGTCTCCTCTTCTCTTAAATATTTTAATCCTTTTTCCTACAATGGGAATCTTTACTTCTGTACCATCTAGTTCAGACAAGCTGTAAGTAGCATTTTCATGCACATGCTTTACAACATACGGTCCAAACCATCTTTTTGAGAACTTACGCATGACTGTGTGCTGGTTATCAAGGCTACTATCATACACTAAAACCCAGTCACCTTTGTCAATTGCTTTGCTCCAGAGTCGATGTCTCTTATCAAAATAGTCCTTGTTTTTCAACCTTGCATTTTTGAGTCGTTCTTTTGCAGCTTCAATGTCTCCAGGTCTTCTCTCTAGCTGCCTTATACGCAGTGCAAGGAGATCTTCCCTACTAAGCCCCTCGTGCCACGGTAGTACATTCCATGTGGGAATTGTATCCTCAATCGGCATCACTGGCTTTTGACCATGCATTAGCTCTGCAGGCATGTAGCCAGTTACTGAGCTATGTGTTGTACGATCAGCCCATAAAGCATATGGTAACAATTTTGGCCACTCACCAACTCTTCCTTCGCAAGCCTTGGCCAAAGCTTTGATGATAGGAGGATGCCCTCTTTCAATCTTTCCATTGCCTTCAGGGTTGTAAGCTATAGTAAGAGAAAGCTTGATCCCTACTCTAGAAAAGAACTCCCTTGCTTCTTCGGCATCCAGTTCACCTCGATCTGTAGTGATTTTTCCCACACAACCATAACGGCAAATCACCTCATCAAGAAGGAATTTGCACACAGCTTCTGTGGTCTTAGCTCTTAATGCTCTTCCTTCAACCTGGTTAGTTAGGTCCTCTCGTGCAAGAACCAAGTATCTCATCTGCCAGAGTCCTAAAGGCATCGTGATTAGATCCACAACCCATTTATAGTGCATGGCTAGTGGATATGTAGGGTGCAATCCATCACGATGTCGAACATTTGAATACATTTGACAAGTTACACATGACTCTACAAACTGAGATACATCTTTATACATACCCTTCCACCAGTATTTTTTTTTCAACTTGGAGAAGGTTGCCCACACACCCCTGTGTCCAGCCCATAGACTCTCATGAAACTCTTGCATGAGCTTTACTTGAGTCTCTTTTTTACATATAACCCATTGTGGTGTAGCACCCTTTTGTTTAGGATGCTTCCACAAGTAACCATCCCTCAAAAAGTACCCATATGCTTTCCTGTGTATCCTCTTGAATTCTTGTTCAGACCAATCATCCTGTTTTGTTAGAGTACTCAAGTACCTTCCAATAGAAAGCCAATCACCTTCATAAAGATCTTTCAAGAACAATTCAAGTGAATTAGTCATGCAGACATTGTTACCTTTGACATGAGAGATAGAATAGAATTTTGTGCCTACATCATCTCCCTCATCAATCATTTGTGACTCATCTTCATACCTTGCCCTTGATAGCATATCTGCCACTGTATTGTCTTTACCTGCAATGTGCTTAAACTCGGGATTTAAGGACTTAATGTAGGCAATCCACCGCAACATAGCAATGTCTGGTGTTGAGCAGCTTGTAATCATCCCAAGAAGTGGTAGACAATTTGTTTCTACAACCACACATGCACCAATTAGGTACTCTTTCCCACTTTTCAAGGCTGTAACCATACCCCATAACTCTCTCTTTATCTGTGGATAGTTTCTTTGGCGAGCACTTAGTACCTTTGCTCCAAATCTTACCACATACCTGTGTCCTTCTTTGTCATCTTGCCCTATTGCCCATCGAATCCCTGTAGAACTGGTATCTACTGTCACAATCACTGGCCTTTGACACTCATAGTCTACCTTTCTCAAAGTCGTTGCTGACTGGAGTAACTCCTTTAGCTTTTTCATGGATTTTACATGTGCTTCTGTCCATTTAAACTTTTGATTCTTTCTAAGCAGCTGATAAAGAGGATCAGCTACATGTGCATAATGTGGAATCCAAATAACATAGAAGACACATGCTCCCATAAACCTTCTAACCTCAGTGATGCTAGTGCATGTTTCTTTCATTCTTTGGATGGCATCTACCTTTGATGGACAAGGTTTCCTACCATATGGCCCGCACATGTGCCCCACAATGAGCACTTCTTTGACACCAAACATAGAATTTTTCCCTGACAATGTAAGATTCACTTCTTCCAACTTAGACAAAATTTTATCACAATCATTTATGTGATTTACCACAAACCTGCGACATCCCTTGAGATCCAAAGCTTCATCTTTGTCACTTTCTTCACATCCTTTGATAGGCAAATCATCAATGAAAGGCATTGTGATTTGAGGAATAAAGTCATGTAAGACCTTATTCATCCCATTCATCATATGTGCAACCGAGTTGGTTGCTCCCTGTGGCAAGGTACACATCCTTACCAAACCCAAAGGCGTCCTCATGGTTGTCAAGTCTCTGCTTTCGATTGCAAGCTGAAATTGATCATACCCTGAGTAGAGATCCCCCATTGAGTAGATTGCCCTCCCTGCAAACGCCTCTGCAAATTCATCCACAATTGGACCTGTACCTACATTTCTAATTGTCACCTTGTTCACTGGTTGCATATCTTGGATGAAGCGTAGAGGACCATTCTTCTTTGGAACTGTGAATCACTTGTTTGAGTATGGAGCACAAGAAGGCTCCAAGATTCCCATTTTGATTTTCTCATTCAGTAGCTCTACTAACTTTGGCAAATGAGCCTTTGGAACCGGAATAGGCTGCAGATTCCAAGGCACATGAGGTATTGTGAAAATTACCATAGGAGCTGCAATATAAGGATCAACACATCCTATCTCATGTGGCTCAAATGCAAAAGCCTTACCATGCTTTGAAAGCATTTCTTTGAAGCACTTTGTCTCCTCTTGTGTTAGAAACTCCTCGCAACCAATCTGCAACTCTTGAAAGGACTCCTTTGTGAAGGTATGCCCGATCTTTTTAGGATTCCGCAAACTTGGTTGTAAAGAAGCCTGTTCAATCTTTTCCCTGTTGTTGGGTGGTAAGGGTGAAGCTACTGGTTTCACCTTCTTTGCTACACTCTTGTATTTAGTTTCAACATGGACTTCTGGGCCAACTGTTTGGCTTTCTTTAAAGGCTTCTATTACTTGATACATTTCCATAGAGCAAACTTCCACAACTTCATTTTCAAGATGCAAACTAGACCTCATTATAGCATCAAGCTCACCCATAGTATCTACAAAAGAAACTTGTTCACACAAACCCAAAACATTTTCAGTAGGCTTTAGCAACCCACTCTTTTTCATGCCTATTTGTACATTATGCACATATTGCCTCTCATATCTCTTCAAATCTTCAAGTTTTGTAAAACATACTGATCCATTCCTTGTTACCAAGGAGCTCATCGAGAAAGTTTCACCTATTTTTGGATCAAGCGAGACCCTTTTTCTTTCTGTACCACTGCAATCCCGCTTTACAATGGTACTTGGCCAAAACCCATCATTTCTCTATGATCATGAAACTCTTTGCTTACCTTTGGTAGAGGATGTTCTCTGAGGTTGTCACGATTTCTTTCATGGTTTACACAGACTGTGAGAAATTGGACAGCTCGTTTACCATCTTTGCTACGTATTCTAGCATATGCTGAACCATCGTCCATTACCTTTGTTTCCATTCAAACTCCCACAATGTAGGGTTGTCCAAGGATGAGATGATATGAAGATGTATCCTGTACAAAGAAGTTTTGGTCAATCTTTACATCACCTATTGTTACCTTCACACCTGGACATGCTGCATACAATTCACCGGATGAATTGTTTGCCACTTTTACCATCCAGCCATGATCTGTGTCCATCGGCCATTTGCACTTGTTGTAGAGACTCTTTGACATTATGTTTATTTCTGAACCATGGTCAATCAAGGCAACAAATGGCTCTTCAAGATCACCTACCTTGACCAAAGTTTCTGTAGTAGCCCTTGCCCAATGACTTCGTGAATAGTAACTCCTAGGAATATCTTCAACTTCTTCATCATCATTTGAGAAATACACTTGCTTCACTCTCCCACTAGATTGGTAGCATCCTACCACAGCTCCATCATTCTCCTTATTGGCTCCATCATTCTCCTTATTTTGCAGTTGCATCCCTTGTGTCTTTGAGGTTTCCCCTTCAACCTGTGGACGAGAAACTTCAGCAAGGGTTTGCCTCTTTCTCTTGATGATGTCAATGATCTCCTCATGGAATTCACGCTTTACAATGCCAATAACTTCTCCCAGAGTAAACTCAATCTTGCTATTCAAGATCCTTTCCTCCAAGACTTTCTTTAAATCTGTAGCAACCTCAATATCAGATTGTAGTTTATAAGTTGGGCCTTTTGTCTTACCTTTCGTTGGCTCTTTCTTCTTTCCTGTTGTAGACTCCTCCATGAGTACTTCAGGTGGAGATGCTCCTTGTGTTGAGGGTGTTTGAGAAGGCATTGAGTCGCTTCTTCCCCCACTTCTAGAAGCTCTTTTTGATGGTCGTTCATCAGCATTCTCACGTCTGCGCTTCTCTTCTACAATTGACTCATTTTGTTGGCATTTTGTAATGTAGGCATGCACTGACAATGAGTCCACTGGATCATTCCATCCTGTTTCTAGACGTATGCAATCACCTGCTTCATGTAGAATCTCTTTTGTAAGCTTTTCCTTTTTAGCTAATTGCATGACATTTGGCCAAATTTGACCATGATGGTCACTCACCTCTTCATCACAAAAATGTTCAATTTTTACTCCATAAGTAGCTGCCTCAACTGAAGAGGTGGCATGCTTGGTTGCCATATCTTCAACTAAGGTTTGCATTCCCCCCTTCCCAAAGTTAGTTCTCAAGGGTAGACCTGTCTCTCTTAAGTGGATTTTACCATCCTTAAAAAAGACAACATCTTTTGACAAAGCATCACTAAAATCATCACAATCCCTTCTTACATGGTCTGTACTATCACACCATATACATCTATTAACAAACCCTCCTTTGGGATGTTGTCTTTGCCTAGGAAGTGGCCCTGATGGTTGGCCTTTTTCTTCAAGCTTTGCAAACTTCACCTTCAAGTCACGCATTCCCTTCACAAGCTCATCTAGCATGGACTCATCAAACTTAGGAGCGATAAAAGTAGGTTTTACCATTTTGTCAGAAGTTGAGGTGGAAGGACTTGTAGTGTTTACTACCATCTTGTCCCTTCTTCTTTGTCGTTTGGCAAGCAGTGAGACATCACCTTCAACCTCATTCCAGTCGGTCTTTAGTCCTTGCTCAACATCTTTATCTTCAAGAAGAAGCTCCAAATTTTCTTGAAACTCTTTACCTGCAGCTTGTAAGAAAAGATCTGTCTTCTCTGTATCTAGTGTGGCCCTTTCTGTCCTAGTGAGTTGTGCATAGCGCCGCTCAAATTCCCTAAGTAGCTCTGTTATTGATAGTCCTTGATTTGGCTTGACTACCCATTCTAAGAATGTCCTTTTGGTCACTCTCTCCGAGTCCTCCATGAAATATTCCTCCTTTAAAGCTACTTTGAGTTCTTCCCAATTTCTCCCATGCCCATCTTTAATTGCCCTAACATGCTCCCTAATTTCTGGAGCAACAACTAGCTCAAAGCTTTGAATCATCTCACCTTCTGACACGCGATGCAGCTCCATCTCCTTCACATACTCACGTAAGTACTTGGTTACATCTTTGCCATTGAACTGATCCATTCTGTTGACGACCGCTTGTATGGCTTTCGTTGTTGAAATCTCCCTTCTTTCAGTAGCATGTTGTTGTTGCATGAACATTGCAAATGCTTGAAACATTTGCATTGTTGCTGGGTCAAAATGCATACCCTGTTGCTCAACATGATCACCCATGGTTACCCACAAACTCTCACCCTAGCAGATTCGTGTCGGGTTCACCAAAAATATGTCGAGAAATTTGCGGTCTTGCCAGGAAAGCACCGGGCTTATGGCTGTGAGAGTTTGTGAGAGAACTCAACAAAAACTATATGAAGGAGTTAAACCATAGATGCCATGAAGACTAGGGTTTGGAAAGAAGTGCAATCAAAGAAGACTCACTCTTTCTCTCTTGCATTCACACACACAAAGAAAGAACGCAAAAGAGAATGTCAAAACAATACGAAGATGAAAACATCAAGGCTATGGTCATATCGTATCATGGGTAATATGAAAGGGTTAATGGATGAGTTAATGGCATTCAATCTTGGCTGACCAAATAGGCTACGAATTGTTCTTTGGAATTGTAGTTTTGTGCTTACCATAATATATATATTTTGTCTAGTGATTGGGATTAATTGTGTGTACAAATCCTCTTGGTTCATAGCAAGATAACTACGCTTACATCAAAAGAAAAATTATAGTCTATGAGAGGTAGTTTGATGGGATCCGGTGATAGAAGTATTTCATTGAGCCTTTCAGGGCCGAAGAGAAACACTATACGTTGTTGAAAGTGTATTTTATGGCTAATCCATACGTTAATTCTAATAGATCGTACAGAGTGAAAGCGATAGAAATGATCATCATGTGGGTTATTCATCTAAGATAGTATGTGAGAAATGTAGATATGAGAGAAGTGAAGAGATGAGAAGTTTCCCTCCCAAGCCCTATTCTTGCCCGTAGGCAATAAGGATATTGCGGGGAGAGATGTACCTGTAGCAAGAGAACCTAGAGAGGATGAATTACTAAGAATGAGAGAGATAGGTTTGGTTAAGGAGATGAGATTAGATACATATATATATATATATATATATATATATATATATATATTGGATTAGAGATAAAAATGAAAACAACAAGAAATCAAGAAAACATCAATGTAGAACAAATCTTACTTGAAACCCTTCGGCACCATTATTGATGGGAGAGAGAAGAAGAGTGGATAATTCCACTTTGATTGATACACCAAGTGCAAGACCTTCTTTGATTAGAGTTGATCTTCCAAGGTTAGCTTGTTGCAAGAATGGCTAGTCTCCCTTTAGGAGAAAGTATAGGCTTGGGCTTATGTTAATGGCTAAGTACAATTAGGCATTACTACTCACTCCCTCAAGAATTTCTCTCATCAATGGCTTGAATGCTTGAGTTCTTTCCAAGGAAGAAGAGGTCCCCTTTTATAGGTGAAGGGAACCCCCAAGGGTTTACACAAGAAGAGAGGAGCCAGTGTGAATAGGAATTGGAAAAGTTGAAAATGAGTTGTCCATGCATGATGTGGGCAGATTGGGGTCCAGTATTTTGATCATATCTCCTCAACCGTGGCTCCAAATAAAAAAGTAAAAATATGGGCAAAAACTTCAGCTCATTAGCTACGATTTTCATTTTAAAATCGTTTTCCAATTCGGATTGGAACCTTGTGTAAAAAATTCATCAAAATAGGGTCCATTTATGGCAGCAAAAGTCTTCATGTGGTCTCCTTAGCCTAGACTTTCATTTAATTCCAAAGGACACCTCATGCCATATGAAAGCATGACATTGCTCCTTGACAAAGTTTTGTAATCATGCTTGCAATAATGCATTAAAATAAGTGTATCTTTGAAATCATGCCACCTAGTGTCCCACTAGGATTTGATTCTCTCCTAGTAGCTATTTAAAAAGAAATATAAGAAAAGTATAAAAAATACATAGAATATATATATATATTGGAGTTTACCCTAGATATAGGATCTAGCTAGGGTGTGAGATGAGTAGAAATAAAGAATCAATGCTTTTTGCCCCAAGTTAAAGAGGCGGAGCTATTGATGCTTTTCCCATAGTATTTTCCAATGGTAAAGTAAGGATATGTTACCCTTGAGAAAAATAATAGGATGAGATAGAAGGCTTATTATTATACTTAAATATGCATATGTACACTACAGGAAATATAATTATGTATCTAAAAAAATACAAGATAGATCTTGTAGCATGCGTTCCCACTATGTACGTGTCACAGCACGACAACGGGTAGAAGACCTATTTGATAAGCTACAAGGATCGACCTACTTCAGTAGGATTGACCTAAAAAGTGGCTATCATCAAATAAGGATAGTTGATCAAGAAATTGTAAAGATCGCATTTCGTACTACATTTGGTCTTCACGAATACATTGTCATGCCTTTTGGCTTGACCAATGCACCAGCCACATTCAACCGCTTGATGGAGAAGCTGTTCAGGCCTCATCGAACCTTCACTGGAGTGTTCTTTGATGATATTATCATCTACTCTAATTCATTGGAGGAACACAAGCAACACCTCCAGGTAATATTTCAAGTTTTAAGAGAGAATAAACTTTATGTTAATCGAAAGAAAAGTGAATTTTTCTTGCAAGAGATTCAGTATTTAGGTCACATTATCTCTCAAGATGGCATCCAAATGGATCCATCCAAGTTAGAGGTAATAAAAGGATGGCCTAAACCAAGGAATCTTCATGAACTAAGAAGCTTCATAGGTATGTGTGCATACTATAGACGCTTCATAGAAAAGTTCTCACAAATTGCGGGACCATTACATGACCTAACAAACAAAAGCGTTAGGTATACATGGTCTGCTAAGGAGAACAATGCTTTCGAAAAGCTTAAAGAAAAGCTTATCTCTCAACCTGTGCTTACACTACCGGATCTCTCAAAACCATTTGAGGTCCAATGTGATGCTTGTGGTGATTGCCTTGGAGCTGTTTTGCTCCAAGAAGGGCACGCCATAGGCTATGAGAGTCGAAGGCTCGACCCTGTTGAGCAAGCTCTAGGCATATACGAAAAGGAACTCCTTGCTGTTCTACATGCCTTAGACTCATGGAAGCACTATTTATTGGGGACTCCTTTCATTCTGCGAATGGATCACCAAAGTCTTAAGTACTTTGGTGATTGCACTTCATGACACAGACCAAGCTCTCCGACAAACAAATGAGGTGGGCAAATTTCCTTTTACAATTTCATTTTCATATTGCTCACATTGCTGGCAAGCATAATCAAGTAGCTGATGCACTCTCAAGACGGCCGAGAGTGAATGCGGTTTCCATAGCAACTCACAATGATCTATCTTCAATGATAGATGAGTATGCTATTGATCCCGATTTTAGAGATGTGATTTCAGCCCTTGCATTAGGGAAGAAAGAAGAACCATTTACTTTACAAGATGGTTATCTTCTCTATGGCAATAGACTATGCATTACTAACTCACTACGTGAGAAAGTAATGTATGAATCTCATGCTCCACCTTATGCGGGGCATAGAGGGATTTAGTCTACCTTAAAGGGAATTGAAACATATTTCTATTGGCCTACCATGAAAGTGAACATACAAGAGTATGTTTCCAAATGTGTGGTATGCCAAAAGACAAAATTTGATAGAGGGAAGCAACTTGGATTGCTTCAACCCTTGCCAATCCCTAATTCACCATGGGAGAGTATATCCATGGATTTTATCTTTGGATTGCCTAAGTCTATCCATGGGAATACGGGAATATGGACAATAGTAGACAGGTTTAGTAAACAAGCTCATTTTATACCTGTCAAAAAGACTATCAAAGCCCATCAAATGGCAACCCTCTTTCTTTCACAAATTTTCAAGTACCATGGCTTGCCCATGTCCATAGTGTCGGATAGAGATCCTAGAATGACCAGTAATTTCTGGAAGGGTCTCTTTGAGAATTTAGGAACAAGACTAAACTTCTCTTCGGCCTATCATCCACAAACTGATGGCCAAAGTGAAATAGCTAACCTAACCATTCACGATCTACTAAAATCCTATGTAATGGAAGTAGATCAAAGATCCCAATGGGAGAAGTACTTACCCTTAGTGGAGTATGCTTACAATAACACTGTACATACTTCCACGGGAAAAGCACCTTTCGAGGTAATTGAGGGAAGATCAAAAAGTCCCTTGCTACTTAAGGTACATGGGAAGATCTTCGCTGCAAATGAGTATAGCCGAGACCTACAAGAATCTTTTCAAAAGATTAAGGATGCTATCTCTATCTCATAGCAAAGGCAAAAGGCTGCTGCTGACAAGCACAGAAGAGCCCAAGACTTTAAAGAAAACGATTGGGTCTTGTTAAAGTTTCCCAAGGCTCGATTGAGGCACACGACGGGCAAGAATCCTACGGGCCACCAAAAGTACTATGCTAAACTAGCAAAAAGGTACTATGGTCCCTTTCAGATTCTTAGGCCAATCAATGAGATGGCCTATCAACTCAAGTTGCCCAATCATTGGCTCATACACAATGCTTTCCATGTGAGCCTATTAAAGACTTACAAAGGAGAGCCACCTCAAGAACCAACTATTGAAAACCCACCGGAGATCGAGGACCAAGAGGAGGTGCTGCAGCCCGAGTCCATTCTCCGACATGAAGACAAGGTACTAAGAGGCGGTAAGACTATCCGACGATATCTTATTAAGTTTAAGAATTATCCTTTTGAAGATGCTAGATGGATGCAAGGCATACAATTAAAGGATAACCTAAACCTTGTCAATGCTTACAATGCTTCCCAAGAGTAAGCAAATGTACAAAATGTTAAAAATGAACAAAGTTTTTGTCTTACAAGACTCTCTTTTTCTTTATTTGTGCACAAAAATGAAGTAGTATGCATGCTTAGATCAGGTTTGCGGAGACGACGTCTCCCAAACACCAAGTAGAGCTTGTCACTCTACTATGGAAGATTGATAGGACTAATGTGTAGACATGCTTGCGGCAGCCTCAGGCTCTCAAGCGCCAAATGGACTAGTCATCCATTGTGGAATGATGTCGTAGGGTAACATAGGGATCCTCTACCCGCTAAGAAAAGGACTCATGAATATGCTTTATCTTCTCTACACCATAGTCGAGGACGACTATGATTTCAAGAGAGAGGTAATGTCATAATAATCAATATCTAATTCTCCTAAACGATTTTCTCATATTAAACTGATCATTTAATGTGGGGAAGTGCCAGGGGAGAAAAAGCTAGAATATTGACTAAGCTAGCAGACCGGCCACAGTAGGGAGGGAAAATAGGGATCCAAAGGGGAGGCCATCTGCAAAGAGCCATGTGCAACAATGGGCTAAAAAGACCCTAAGGTTCAGCCCATTAAGACTTCCAAAATGCTAAGGTTCCAAAATTCAAAGGTTGTGTCCAAAGGTCAACCCTAGGGAAAATTGGATGCTTTGTGTGTGCCCTACAAGTCTTTGCACATCCCTACATGGGAGGGGGCGAGCCCTAAAGGTAGGGGATGAGAGAGAAAGCCACACACACACACAGGCTCCCTTTACACAAAGGGAACGAGGGACACATGTCAGCTCCCTAGGCCAGATGCCCACAAGGTGTGCCCAATTTCTATTGGATGACCCTTGAAGTGGACCAATGAGAATTAAGCTAGAGTAAATCTAGTTTAATTAATTTAAAAACATTTAATAAAAGAAACCAATGAGAATTAAGTCTCCTAGAAGACTATTGGGCAGTCTCCCAAGGGGACCAATGAGCATTCAGGAGCCCCATGGCTTGCCTGATTCCTATTGGCCAGGAGGCAAAGGGGTCCAATGAGAGTTTAGTTTAATTATTTAATTACCTAAAGCTCTCACAAAAGCGGAAAGGGGGACACATGTCAGAAGGCTATCACTTATGCTGCTTAATTGTAATTGGCTTGACTTGGGGAGGGCCAATGAGGCTTCAGCAAGAGCAATTAGCAAGAGGGCTCGCCCAAGAGAGAGAGGGGGCTGATTTTTGCAAGGCATTATCACACACACACTCACACAAGCTCATGTGTGAAGAAAGAGAAGACTATCTCTTCCCAAGCTTTAATGGAGAACTCATCACCTACTCCAAGCTTGTGAGATAGAAGCCTACATCAACACTCTCTTGGCATGTGGATGCAAATCCAACCAAGAGCCAAGCTTCAATGCATGCTCATCTCCTCTACCAAGCTAATTACTAAGCTAAGCTATGCTACATATGAGTGATTATGTGAGGAGATGTACATCTTTCTCGTAAGATACTCCTTCTTCCTCTCAATCTACTCTCATACCCTGCTAGCTCTCACCATCTTCGAAGGTGTGTGAGGTCTTGGGTCTGAGAACGGGGATAATTCAAGTTGTGTTTGTTTAGTGTTTTGCTTAGTGCATGAAGTTTCCATCTTCATTGCACTAGCTAGTCTTGAAGGAACACAAAGAATTGTATTGTACAATGTCTCTCTTGATGGGAGAAACCATAATACAAAGCCTTTTGGAGGGGGGACCGTCTCCATGCAAATCCGGTCCTCAACTGTTGTCAATAGCTTAATTTCTCTCTCTTTTGAAAGTATTGTCGATGCTATCTAACTAGGTGTTATGCTTTTTGTTTCTCTCTCCACCCAAGCACTCTTGTAATTCTCATTAGGAATCTATTCTAATGAAATGCCCACTATGTTCATGCTAATTTTCCGCTACACATAAGTTATTAGGCCATTAAATGTTACAGATGCCCATTGTGAGGACTGGTCAGGCAGACCAACAGGGAGTGCAGCAGCAACCACAACATAATCAACCAGCTCAGGCCAATGTTATTTTGGTGGACATTCAGGAGCAGCAGGAACCAGAGCCAGTCATAGTACATCTGGCTGAGCATAAGGAACATGAAGAAGGATGGTATTGTGATTGTTACCAATGTAGTCAGGTGGAAGAAGCTGAAGCATTGGCCATCACAAGAGCAAAAGATAAGGGACCAATTAATTGGAGAGAGCAGAAATATGTGAGGGATAAGGTTCATGAAAAAGTGCAGAGAGAGCACGTTCAGTATGCAGAAGAGAAGAATGAAGAGTTGGAGGTATCCAAGAAGCAGCATAAGCTTAACAAGCCAGGTTTGATGCCAACAAAAGAAGACAAAATTGGTTTGAGGTGCTGGTGAACTCTCCCTTGCAATTGTCATTAGATCAATTATTATGTATAGTTCCAGCCTTTAAAGAGAAATTGTTGAAGAAGCTTCAGGGTCAGCAAGACCAAGTGTTGGCAAACCAAAATCCTGAAGTAATGCTGCAGCAGATTGATCCAACAGATGTGGATTTTTTAGTACCTGTGGTGGCAGTAATGTTTCAAGGCATTCTATTTCAAGAGGTGCTTTTGGATGGAGGATCAGGGGTGAATATACTTCCTGAGGAGGTTTATAGAAGATTGAAGTTAGGAGGAACATTAGCTCCAGCACCATTTCAAGTGAAGATGGAAGACCAAAGGAGAGTCCAGCCTTTAGGCATTCTCAAGCAGCAAGCAATTGAAATTGCAGGTATGGTTTTCTTTGTGAACTTTGTGGTACTTAGAATGAAGGATTCAGATTCTTCCTACAAGATGCTGTTGGGAAGACCCTTGTTTAGACAAGCTAGAGTTAAGCAGGATTAGGGAGAAAATGTGGTCATGATGAAAAAGGGGAAGTAGTCAGTAACCATATCAATGCAGGGAAGAAAACAAATCCCTCCAAAGACTAAACCATTATGTGCTCATACCATAAACTTGGCAGATGCAGTGGAAGATGATGAAGAGGAGAAATTTTTGAGAGCTAATCCCACTATTGTGCCTCTCTTTGCGGTTGATGTAGAAGGGATAATACAGAAGGTTGAAGATCAAAGTGATGAAGAAGTAGAAATAGTTCCATGCCAGGAGATTGGTGGATCAGAAGTGTTGCAGATGATGGATCGGAATTCCGAGATGCCTCAGAAAGAGCAGATTGATCAAGAGGAGAAGGAAGCAAGGGTAATGGCAGAAAAAATCTATGATAAAAGGTTTGGTACCTCCAGCAGAGTAAAAGAGGATGGAGTTAGAGAGTTTAATTTGGGAACTGAAGAAGATCCAAGGATGGTCAGAATTAGCATCCATGCTGAAGGGGAATTTTTGAAAGGTTTGATTCAGCTATTGGAGGAGTATAAAGATGTATTTACTTGGGATTATTCACAGGTAAAGGGCATTGATCCTGGACTACATCAACATCACATTAATCTCAGAGAGGATGCTAAACCAATCATACAACAGAGATACAGAATGAACCCCAATTTTGCAAAGCAAGTAAAGCAGGAAATAGATAAGTTATTGGCAGTTGGATTCATCAAGCCAGTTAATGAAGTGTCATGGTTGTCACCAATTATTGTTGTGCCAAAGAAGAATGGGAAGTTGAGGGTGTGTGTGGATTACAAGAAGTTAAATGCTGCAACTATTACTGATCCATTCCCTATGCCATTTTGTGATGCTGTGTTGGATGCAGTAGCTGGACATGAGATGTATAGCTTTCTTGATGGTTTTTCAGGTTACAATCAGATTAAGGTAGCTCTAGAAGACCAACACAAGACAACCTTCATCACTGAGTGGGGAGCATTTACGTATACAGTGATGAGTTTTGGTTTGAAGAATGGTCCACCTTCCTTCAACTTTGTGGCTCATAAGACATTTGAACCTTATCTTCATGATTTTATGAGGGTTTTTGTAGATGACTTTTCAGTATTTGGAAAGAAGGATCAGCATTTGGTTCACTTGAAGTTATGTTTGGAAAGATGCAGACTGTTTCATATGGCCTTGAATCCATATAAAAGTGTACTTGTAGTCAGGAGTGGTATTTTATTGGGACATGTACTATCTGCTGATGGGATGGCCATTGATGCCAAAAAGATTGAAGCAATTCAGGAAGCCAAATCACCTCAGAATGTGAAGGAGCTCAGCAGGTTTGTGGGCTAGGTGAAGTGGCACTCAAGGTATATTAGATATTTGGCTAATATATGTGCACCTTTGACTCATCTTACAAAGAAAGATGTTGCCTTTAAATGGGATGAACCACAGGAGATAGCCTTTCAAATGTTAAAGAAAATGCTATCCGTAGCACCAATACTGCAGCCTCTTGATTGGAAATTGCCTTTTCATGTTTTTGTTGATGCATCGGATATTGCAATTGGAGCTGTGTTGATGCGGGAAAAGGTCAGGGGATGGTATAGACCATTGTATTATGCAAGTAGGATGTTGACACCAGCAGAAAAGAATTACACTGTGACTGAGAGAGAAGCTTTGGGCATGGTATATTCATTGAATAAGTTCAGGCATTACTTACTCAGTAACAGGGTGATGTTTCATGTTGATCACCAAGCTTTGTTGTACTTGGTTAAGAAGCCTATGCTTACAGGGAGATTAGCAAGGTGGATGTTGCCTTTGCAGGAATTTGTGTTTGTGATTATTCATACTCCTGGGAAAGACCATGCTGTGGCAGATTATTTGAGCAGACTGGAAACAGGGGAATCTCCAACAGGTGTGGATGATCAGTTACCTGATGCATGTTTATTTTCAGTTCAACAGGAAGTTCCAGATTCTTGGGATGATCAGATGTTGGTGTACCTAACTAATGGGGTTATGCTAGGAGGGTTTTCACCTGATCAAAGGATGAAATTTGCATTGAAAAGTAGACCATTTTTGGTGATTGCAGGAGCATTATACAAGAAGGGTATTGATCAAGTGATAAGAAGGTGTGTTCCAGAATTTGAACAGTCAGCAGTTCTATAGGAAGCTCATTATGGACAAGCTGGTGGACATTTTTCGAAAGACATTACAGGAAAGAAAATTTTGCAGGTAGGTTTGTGGTGGCCTACTTTGTTAAAAGATGCACATGAGTATGCCAAAATATGTGTGGTGTGTCAGAAGCTTGGTCAACCAGACAATAGGGACAGGATGTCAGATCATCCTATTCTACCCCTGGAACCTTTTCAAAAATGGGGTATGGACTTTGTAGGACCAGTGAAGCCCACTAGCTCTAGGGGGAACAGGTACATTTTGGTTGCTACAGATTATTGTACTAAGTGGGTGGAAGCTGTGGCATTGAAGGGTAACAAAGCAGCCAATGTGGCAAAGTTTTTGTATCATAACATTATGACAAGATTTGGGTGTCCAATTGAGTTAGTGAGTGATAGGGGGACACATTTTTTGAATGAGGTCATACATGAGCTGACTAAAACTCATATGATATTACGCAAGAAGTCTACCCCATATCATCCCCAGGCCAATGGACAGGCAGAGAGTAGCAACAAAATTTTGGTTAAAATTCTAAAAAAGATTGTGCAGGATGATCATAAGGATTGGGACCTGAAGTTGGATTCAGCTCTGTGGTCATTCAGAACTGCTTTCAAAGTCACCACAGGGATGACACCATTTAGGTTGGTCTATGGGTTGGAAGCTGTAGTACCTATGGAATTTGTGGTACCTAGCTTGAGAATTTCTGCTCAGAAAATGTCTCCTGCATTGTCAGTAAAGCATAGAAGTAAGTATTTGATGCAGATAGAAGAGGACAGGTTGGTGAGTTCTTACATCACTGAGATTATCCAGAGGAGAAGACAAGCCTGGGTAGCTATGAATGTCAAGTTCAAACTGTTTACAGTGGGAGATTGGGTGATGCTGTATAATTCTAGGCTTGGTCCATTCCCAGGGAAATTGACTTTGAGGTATAAGGGTCCTTATCAGATTGTTGAAGATTTAGGCCAAGGCACATTTATAGTTGCTGATGTGTTTGGAACCAGAGTGGACAAACCAGTTAATGGATTCAGGTTAAAGAAATTTCAAGGTAAACCACCTCACCTTGACTGGTTGACACCAAAAGTGGTAGAAGCTGCTTTGTGTGAGGCAGTTGAATTAACAGATTTTCAGAGTCAGCAAGCATTGCTATCAGGTGACTATGGTATTAGAAGTGATGTTGATAAGGGTTTCAATAGAGAACAAGTCATGAAGGAAGGCAGGAGGAGTGCTTGGCAAGGTTCTGATGAGTGGAGATTCAATTCACATAAACATAATTCAGTATGCAGTCATCTAGTGTGGTTCATCGGATGTTGGTTGATCGGAATCTGGTCCATCGGCATTTACTGGATCGGAATTTTTAAACCTGGAAGTAAATGGGTTAATGATCAACAATATTTGGGTTTGCGGGGAGATTATTCGCCACTAGAGGTAATTATTGGGGCGCGGGAGCTGTCAAAGAGGTCATTCAGTGGATGCATGCAGCATCATTTGCATGAAATGTTAGTCTCTTCGCCATGCAAGTACTTAGCTGCTGATTACTTCTTGCAATCGCCTTCTTCATCTACTCCTTCATCAAGCACTATGGCCCCTAAAGCAAAGCCTGTATAGCAGCAGCCATGAGACCCGAGGCTAAAACTGAGTCGGTAGAGCCTGTCGCAACAAGGCTGAGGAGAAAGGGAATTAACATGAGGGTGGATGTAAGCTATGAGGAAGAAGAAGAGTTCTCAAAGGAAGAACCGCCACCTTTGTCGGCAAATAAAATGCTGCAGAGTTTGATGGATCCGTACACAGATCTCAAGATTGAGATGGAAGCTGAAACAGAGAAGAATGAGAAGTGGCTCAGACAGTTGGGGTTTTATGAGTATGCAATGTTGCCATGGAAAGAATGGAAAGGAAATTTTTCTGCAAAGTCACAGGCAGAGTTGCTGAGGAAGACCAGAGGAGCAATATCTGATAAGATTGTGTTGTGCCCACAGGTGATTGCTGCAGTTTTCAAGTTACCATTCACAACATTAGCTGTTCCAACTAAGTGTTCAGATGATTGTTTAAAGAAGGAGTTTGGGTCTAGAGAAGGAGCAAGGTTGTATTACATGCTCAAAAATGTGGAGTATGGCTGCAGGGAACAGTTAAAGTGGTATCTTGAGAGGGTGTGTTTTCTGGCTAAATTTGACTATATGTCAAAAGAGAATTATGCTCCATTGGCATTTGCTGAGCAGGGAGGTTGTTTCAGTTGGGCACATTGGGTCCATGAAAAAATTCATGCACAAGTGTTTACTCCAGATAGGAGGAAGCATTAGTGCAGCAGTAGATTGGCTCCATTCCTAGCTGCATTATTCAAGTATGTTGGGATGGTGAAAGCAAGAGAAACAGTGGTGCCAAATATCTCTGTTACTGCTGCTGAGTCGGAACTTCAGAAGAATAAAAGTAAAGAGCAGGTTGATGAATTGGACAAGCTTTTTGATGGAGAACCAGCAAAGAGAAAGCAGTTTCAAGATTTGATGGAGGCTGGTTACACAAAGGAGGAGGCTAGAGAAGCTGTGGATAGCCCAGATTTCTTCCAAGACTTTGGTGAGTTATCTATTTTCTCACAAAAAGTCCCTGCAGATGTTCAAACACCAGTAAGGTTGGGCAAAACATTTACTTTGTCCAAGAAGAGAAAGGTGAGTGCTGGTGAGCAGGGTGTTGCTAAAGCTTTAGATTTTGAAGTTGCTACTCCAAGTACATCTTTTAAAACTGAAGGCAGATGTGAAGATGCTGGCAGTGCTATAAGGATGCTTAAGTTGGTGCAAGAATTTGTGCTGGGTTAGCAGGTACAAATGGAGGAGCAACTGAAATAGGTTGCAGATTCAGCAGTAGGTAAAGTGCAAGTAAAGCAGAAGGACATGGAGTTGGAAGCTATGACTTTGCAGTTGGCACAGATTCAGGAAGTACATCAGAAGGAGTTAGAAGATATGGTGAAAAAGCATCATGCAGAAGTTTCCAAAATAAAAATGTCTTTGGGACTGTTCAGAGATTGGACAATGAAGTTAGATGCCAGATTGAATGAGGAAATGGAGCATTTGTCTAAGACTAATGCTGAGTTGTTGGTTCAAGTTCAAATGTTACATAAGAGATTGATTCCTTTGCAGGAATTGGAGAAGCAAGTAAAAGGTGAGAATGTGGATGTCAATGCAGTGCTTATGTCAGAGGGAGAAATTTCTGTCTTGAAAGAATAACTGTTGCAAGCAGTTCAGGAAGTGTGGAAGTCTATCAAGAAAAGACTTGTTGTAGCAATAAAGCATCCATATGAGACAATGAAGCAGGGATTTGTAAGTGAGCATGAGGGTGAATTACTGCACGAGTTAGAGGATGTCAAAAAGGACAGAGACATGTGGTTCAAATTAGCTCAGGATTTAAAGATGAAAGAATTTCAAGGGGATATGGCTGATGTTCAGTTTGAGGAACAGATTGAGAAAGGTCAAGAATTGAAGGATGATTTAGAGATGAATCAGCAGGTTGAAGTGCTTGAAGCAGTGGAAACTGTACCTGTTGGCATAGTGGCACCTGAGTCAGTAGCTGAAGAGCAGGGTATGGCTGAGCCAGATGTGGAGGCTCAGAATGAAGTTGAACCAGTGTAAAGAGTAATGTTGGTGGTGGAGAATATGCAGATCAAGGGATTGTGAATCCAAGTCGGATTTCAAGGAAATCCACCACCGGGTTGTGCCAGGTGTTGAACCTACACCAGACCATTACTGTACTTATGTCTTAGTCAATCAACACTTAGTCAGTCGGACTTTGATAAGTCGGATTTTGATCAATCAACACTTAGTCGAATTTTGGTCAATCGGATGTAACAGTTATAACTGTCATAAGTTCCTATTTAAAGGTCATGCTGGTTCACGCGAGAATGTAATTTTTGGGTTGAAATGGAAGTTATCTGTGGACCAAGATGAATCAACTGTGTAGTCTCTTGCTCTATGCTTCATGCTTGTTCTGCAATCTGCTGTGTCGAAAGTTGGTGAATAATGAAATGCTGATGAGTTGAATGTATTCTCCTTTGTTTTACTCTGTCTTTAGTGTGTGTGACATGTTGTCAACACTTTAGTTCTGTTTGTGTTGAAGAACCCCAACAAAAGGCAAGGAAGATTTGGTATGCCAGTTGTTAAAGAGTCTTTATGTCTTAAAACAATCACCGAGGGCATGGTACCATAAGTTCCACAAGTTTATGCTTTCTCAAGGCTACAAATGTAGTGAGTTTGATCACTGTCTGTATACAAAGAAAGCTAAGGATGGCAGTTGGCTGATCCTTATTTTGTATGTGGATGACATGTTGATTGCTGGCCAAGCACTTGGAAGAAATTTCAGCTTTGAAGTCAAAGGTGGCAAAATCCTTTGACATGAAAGACATGGGTGAGGCAAATCATATACTTGGTATGCGCATTGAGAGAGACGGATCAAAGAAGTTGATTTGGTTATCTCAAACAGAGTATATTGACAAGGTTTTGCAACGTTTCAAGATGGAGAAGGGAAAGGCATTGAGTGTTCCATTGCCACCATATGTGAAACTTAGCAAACAAGATTGTCCCGTGTCTGAGGAAGAACAAGCTGAAATGGATAAGATTCCATATGCGTCTGCAGTGGGTAGTTTAATATATGCAATGATTGCTACTCGCCTAGACATTGCATTTGCAGTGGGAGTAGTACGTCGATACATGTCAAACCCAGGCAAGAAACATTGGGAGGCAGTGAAAGGAATATTGAGATACCTGAAAGCTACAAAGAGTATGCGTATATGCTATGGGAGTCAGGAGCTAAGTGTAAAGGGTTTTACAGACTCAGATTATGCAGGCGACTTAGACAACCGAAGGTCTACGTCAGGGTATGTCTTTACATTGGCTAGTGGAGCAGTATCATGGCGTTCTAGATTACAAGATTGTGTTACTCAGTCTACTACAGAGGCTGAATATGTTGCAGCATTAGAGGCATACAAAGAATCAATTTGGCTTAATCGGCTAGTAACAGATTGGGAATCAAAGAAGAGATGCCTGTGTTATATTGTGATAGTTAAAGTGCTATACAATTGGCTCGCAATCCAGTTTATCACTCAAAGACAAAGCATGTGGATGTGAAGTATCATTTCATTAGGGAAATGCTCGAGGATAAGCAACTTCAGCTTGTCAAAGTTCACACCACAGAAAATCTTGCTGATCTACTTACAAAAGGACTTCCCTCAGAGAGCTTTGCGCATTTTCGCAAGTAGTTAGGTGTAGGGTAGTACATCACTTCTCTACATCTCTTGTATATTAGCTTGTATAGTAGCTTCTCTCACACTTAAAGTACCACATTGGACTTTAAGTGGGAGGTTGTTGGGGTATAAAGCCCAATGTGGTCTCCCAGGTAAGTGGGTGGGCCGCCAGGTTTGTACACATATTCTTTTGTTAAAACCTAATACGAACTCACTATGCTCTACACATTACAGTAGAGCGAGTTCACCATATCGTCATGCTCTTCTTCTCGCACTCTCTCTCGCGTCGCACTTCTGCTCGTACTCCTTCAAATTGACCAGAGAAAATTAAGAAGCTTGCCCATGGTATTAATAGTTGACCTCTAGTGCCTTTCAATAGTTAAATTAGCGACCTCATATTTGTTTATTCTTTTACCTTTACAATTGCTTATGCGTTTGATTATATTATGTTTAATACTTATTACTGACAAATTGTTTAATATTCTGTTACCAATCAATTTGTCTGCCTATAACTGCATATGATTTTTAATTATATATGAGAATGCAGTTACTGTGCCAATTGTGGTTGATTTTGTAGCGATTGAAGAAAGCAAAGGACATTCAATCTCGGATGCTCTTCCACCTCAACGAACGGGCTTCATCTCAATAGCTTTTGACAACGGAATCTACATTAGGAAGGGAGGCATGTTAACCCTCTATTGAGCCAGCAGAGGATCACACCCACATTTTTGCTCACACTCATCATTTTGTAACCATTGATTGTAATAAATGTCTTTCCGACATTAATTTGGATTTGAGCCATTCATTAAGTAACGGGACTCAATTGAGTTTCGAGCTTGTAATCCCGAAGTAATTTCACTTGCTGATGTAATTAGTTAGAGATGTTCTCACCTCCAAGGCTGAGGTATATAAGCCAAAGTTTTTGTAACCTAAGGGGATTCAGATTATTAATCAAAGTGAGTTTTTGAGCGCCGTGACTGTGTCTGAGAGAGAGTGTGTGAGAGAGAGTCTTATCTACTTGCTACGTGAGCTACGGAGCCGCCATTGGAGAAGTGACACCGCCATTGTGTTAGCAACGACGAGAGCTACGCACAGATACCAAGAGTGCGCGCTATCGGCTTCTATGTGTGGTAAGTTCCTACGAGCTTCAGTGTGAGTTTTCTTCCAACTCGTGTGTCGGAATTGAGCGTGCAACATATCTATAGAACCACAACGAGTAGAGCTACACATTAGTACCATCGGGGTCAAGTTTCGATCACCTGTATTTTTTTGGCCTGTCTTCATACGCGTTTACCGCACGGAGTGGTTATAGGTTGATTTTACAGTTCAAGTCTTTAGGGTGTTGTTCTTACCTAGTGTATAGACTTCTCCTTGAGTTTGAGATCGATTCAATGATTCTTGATTTTGTTTCGTATAGCATTCGTTCGTAGTACGGATTTCAGTCACTTGCGTATTTTAGAACTTAGATTTGATTTCCTTAGTAGTGATTGTCATTAGAAGGTCGAGTAGGTGATTTGACACCCACCTAGTTGTTTCTATGCGCCTGTGGGTCAAGCTCCGTCCTCGTCTGACAAATTTTGTTGTTGGTTGAGTTCTCGCTATTTAGCTTCCGCTAGCGGCGTAACCGCCTTAACATTTGGCGCCGCTGCCGGGGACGAGAGCCCTAAGTAGGTGACCTTAGACTAATCCTACGAGGTGAGTCGTATAAACTACTATACTTTAGTTAGAAAAGATCTAGGAGTGGTGGACTCCGAAGATCTCGAGAGATACTAGGAAGTGGGGTATTCCTGGGTCTTCCGTGTTGACAGTATTTTTAGTTTAGCTTAGATTTGTTTGTTGTTTTGTTGGTGTTGAGTAGTTGTTGATAGAAGAAGAATTTGCTAGTCCGTGAGTGACAGTGGATCTCTTTAAAATCACAATTACCAAACCCATTTTATGATTAGGAATAGCTTAGGTAGGACTTCATTTGATCCTAATCTAGAGCTAGTAATCATTGGAGTATTTGCTTGATACGGTTGATTGCATGTTAGATCACTAAACCGTCGAGTTAGTAGTGAAACTTGCAATAAACAAAAGTCAGAGAAATTTTCTGTGTATCTGGGAGCTGCTGAGCACTTGAGAAAGCTTTAGGAAGGATTCTGTGCCAAAAAACTGGAAATCTGCAACTTTAGACATCATACGCGTATGATGTCTAAATGACCAAACAGAGACCAAAACAGAAATTTTGACTTTACCAGAGTATTCAAAAGGGGGGTTATACCCTAATTTCAACTTAAAACAAGAGCATTAACACTCAAAGAAACCCAAAAAGACAAGTCGGAGTCCAAGAAACGCAAAGAATAGGAAATTTTGGATTCAGATCTTGTTTTTACATTCAAACCTGACAAAAACACTTGAAACTCAATTATAAACATTGGAGAAGGCTTAAAACCAAGAATAGTCAAAATCTGTGAAAAAAGACATCATACGCGTATAATGTTTTTTAGCACATCCACTGCTTATTTTTGATATCTGACCTGACAAGATTGTTGCAAACACTGTAGAAAGCATAAATATCAAGTCTTGACCCAAATTGATGAAAAAGACATCATACGCGTATGATGTCTTTGACCTAATTTTGGACATATTTTGATACTTTGCCAACACAGATCCATTGTAATAGCTGTCTAGAGGTTATATTTCAAGTTTCATCCCATTTGGATCACAATTGACCCAAAACAAGTCAAAAGCGAAAAATTGCCAAGAAAAGCCTAAATTAGCCATAACTTGCTCAAACAGAGTTCAAACTGAATTTTGTGAGTGGACAGAGCATAAGGGGACTACTGAGAGTGAGCATAACCAAAATAGTCCAAATCTGTGAAAAAAGACATCATACGCGTATAATGTCTTTTTCAGCATAACTGCAACAAAATTCTCACTTGATGAAACAGAAGTTGTCCAACTGACAAGATTAAACAATTGACCAAGTATCAATCAGTTTGGATCAATTCTGACCACAAAAACTTGGGAAAACAAATTGCCGAGACGGAAAAGTTAAAGTCCTTTAGGGGAATTGATGAATTTGAGATCGGGCAGGAATCTTCAGAATAACCAACCAAAACAAGGGGAACAAGCAAGTGTCATATTAACCGAGGGAAGTGTAAACCAAAGTTGGGTGCAACCATTAGAGCCGATCTTTGAAGGAAGTGTTTCTGATACTTCTTCGGAGAGATCTTACGAGATTTTCACCGAACACTTGGAACACTTGAATCTGAACAATAGAGAAAATATGGCAGCAGGATCATCAAACCCTTCCGCCACAATGAAGCTATTGTTCATAAAATATCAGTACGACAATGAGCAAGGTGCCAAGATCTACAAAGATGGAATGGACCGCTATTGTGTAAAGATAGAAGATAGACCTAGTGAGTTCAAGGACTTAGTGCCTGTGAGCTATAGCGGAGATAGATATCTAGATGACGAGGGTACCATGTACTTGGTAGTCCTAAACCCTAACATTGTGGACAAGTGGGGATTGATGGGCACCAAAGCCAAAGTAGATGAAGAACT
Organism: Adiantum capillus-veneris; assembly: GCF_014529385.1. Taxonomy (NCBI): domain Eukaryota; kingdom Viridiplantae; phylum Streptophyta; class Polypodiopsida; order Polypodiales; family Pteridaceae; genus Adiantum; species Adiantum capillus-veneris. Next base: position 21,384,204 of record NC_140946.1, read on the forward strand.
TGAGGAGAAAGCACCAATAATGAACTTCCCTGATGCGAGGTTAAGAAGAGAGAATGAAACTACAAGGATCAACACTGATAACATCTATGTGGGGCTATACAAATATAATAATGGGGAGCAAGATCTCTATTATAGATGTGAAGAACCCTACACTGGAGAGTTGACAGACCAAAAAAGACTTTATGTCTTTACCTACACAGAGGGATCGGAAGTGAAAATTGCCGCTTATGACAAGTATGGGAGGCAATACTCAACAATGGGCAAGAAAGAATTAGAAGGATATGCATACTTTGGGGGACCACTACATCAGTATTATGTTACTTCTAGCTCACAAAGACCAGCACCAACAAATGGAGTGCAAAACCCAATGACGACAGGAGGACAAAGAACTCAGGCTGCTGACTCTTTCAGTCAACCTCAGTACTCGAAGCCCGGACCAATGGGATCATTACATTCCAGAGAGTCAATGGATACGAATCTAGGTAGTGCAGTTCCAATCCCCACGTATACCACTCCAGGTCCAAGGTTCGAAGCGGAATCATCACATTTACCTCCTAGTAGTAGATTCAGGGCAGGGGAACCGACAAGGGTAACCCATTAAGTCCATGATGCTAGAGAAATCTTTAGCCGGGACACAGGAGCAATGAGATTGGTAGCAGACCATAGACGTATGAGACCATCTCAAGTAGCCAAGTGTATGCCAAAGAAGTATGGTGGTTCAGGAGATCCGTATGCACATGTGTCACTCTTTAAGCAAGTCTTAAGAGCTGAGCAGATAACCGATTTCCATACACAATACGAGGGATTTGGTCTTACTCTAGAAGGTACGGCATTGACATGGTTTCAACCACTGAAAAGAGGGGGATTCCATGACATTGACCATTTGCTAAGAGAGTTTGCTGAGGAATTCTCAAAACGAGGGATTAAGCACAATACGGTCTCACAAATATATGCTTTTAAACAGAGAGAACACGAAAAAGTGAAGGAAGCTTCACTTTGCTTCAAACAATACATTGAGAGATGTCCAGTATGTGAACGACCACAAGATGACAGACTATCTGTTCTCTTTATTGAAGGATTGAGAAACGACACTCTCAAGAAGGACTTGCACTTGAAAGCTTGTACAAGTTTCGGGCAAGTAACGAGAGAAGCATTGTACTTAGTGGATAACTGTACGGTTTATGGAGAGGTGTCAGCGGATACAGATTTTGCATCTAGTATCTCTTCCTCCATAGCGAGCGAGACTACCACTAAAAAGAATGTTCAAAAAACAACCATGCCAAATGTAGAGCAAATGATAGAAGATGCTCTAAAAAGGATGGCACCATACCAAAAACCATTGCCAAAAACACTGAAATGGTGTGTATTGAACAAAAATGGACAAACCATCCAACAGAGGAGTGCTATTACAACAAAGGGTATGTAAGGGAGCGTCAGTATGTACCTCCTGCTCAATTAGCACCACCTCAGGTACATCCAGTACCTCGATACCCAACGGGAAATGTACCAGGACCTATGGGGATAGAAAGACCGCAACCGGTATTGGGACAACAACCACCTTTACCAAGAGCAAGACCAGTGGGCATTAGATATGCACCAACCTTAGAGAATCAGGAAGAACAAGCCTTAGTGCCTGTTCAAGCCTATTATGAAGAATCTGGTGCACACATGTCTCCAACTGTGTATTACCCACCAGAAGAACCCAAACAACCAAAACCATGGGGCATGTTTGGGAATGTTGGAATACCAACAGTTACAAGTGCTTCTGATGAAGAGAGATACAATTTGGACGCAAGAACATTGATGTTCATAGCTCATGGAGGGTTAACAGGACAAAGACCATCCTATCCACAAAGGACGAATCAAGTGGGACCAAGACCAGCACTAGGACCCTGTTACAAGTGTGGACGTGACCATCTGATGAATGTTTGTCCACATACGGAAATCATTAGAATTAACGCTTATTGCACTGAGTGTGGGGTTACTCACTTCATTGAGGATTGTTCAAAGAATCCAAACAAAGTGCAAAAGACGACATTGAATATGCTAGAAACTATTCCTACCAGCAGTGGGTCTGAAAATGAAACTCTGATACCAACGCAAGTTGTTACTAGAGCTCAAGCTAAGAAAACCACTAGAGAACCTGAGAATGGAAAGTTAGCGACTGAAGTGGTTAGTCAAGGACCGCGGAGTCAGAGAAACACGTGGAAAGCTAGAAAAGCACGCATGAAGTTGAGAAAAGAACGTGAAGACGCTATTCTAGCTGAGGAACTAAAGCGAACTAAAGATAGATTAGAAATACTTGAGAGTCAAAACGGGAAACGAGAGATGAGCCCGGAAAGAACGAAACAAAAGAGTATCAAAGAAACAACGAGCTTAAGCTCAGGGGGATCGGTGCTAGTCGACAAAGTACATGAACCATTGGACGCACTGATGAGAGCTTACGAAGCTAGGTTAAAGAACAACCAAACACAAGAACAGAGGTGGATGACATACCCAAACGCGGAATTGGAAAAGCAGAGACTTGAAATGTGTCAGAGAATGATCGAGACTGCACAAGCCTTATTAGAACCACCAAGAGAAACAATGAATTGTGGAACGGAAAACCCAATTCAGCAAGAGACTATTATTTCACGGGTAGCTGAAAAGACTCCGAGTGCACAAAAGCTTGAAAATACACACAAGGATGACCGCATAGTATTGAACACAACCGATCAGGAGATAGAGAGTTTTCATCCAGTCATACAGAGGTCTTACGGAAGAGATGAGGATTACAATGAATTTTGGAAACAAGTGAGAGAGGCAAACTTTGCAAACGAGCTAAGTTGCCAAGCTAATCAGACAAATTGGGAAAAGGACATCAGGAATCCTCCCATAGTGGAATTTGAGGCAGGATCTCAAGTGGACTTGGATCTGCAATCTTACTGGGGAGATGGGGACTCTGTTAGAACAATGGAGAGCAAACCTCATTCACTAAATACCTTACCTTCATACTTAGGAGAGTATGAAGCAAAATCCGAGATTAGAGCACTTCCCTCACGAAGAATCTCATCAGAAAAAGTCATGGACTCGCAAGGATTGATAGAGATCTTGTCAACACCAGTGACATGCACTATCACTCTAGCTGAGCTTTTGAGGCTAAGACCACATATGTGGACCACTGTAGGAAAATGCTTGGAGAAATTTGGGATAAAAGACCCAACATCGAGACTGCAAGAGGGTATACAAGAGCTCAGCAAACCACAAAAGAACGCTAAGCCTGTACCCTTAAACAAGGTCGGAGAGTATTGCGAAGGTGAAGAGGGGAATACAACCTTACCAGTTGAATTCCAAGGAGTGAACACGATGGCAATACTACACAGTGGAGCTGGGGTAGCCATTGCTACAAAAGAAATCTGGAAAAAATGGGGGAAACCAGCAATAAGGAAGACTAGGTTGAAACTCCAATTAGCAGATGGACACATGGAGAAACCTATGGGGTTATTAGAGAAAGTCGTAGTGACTTCTTGCGACATTGAATACGAACATACTTTTGCTATTGTCGATTTTGGCAAGGAGAATAACTATGATATTATACTGGGAAGACCATTCATGAGACAGTTGAAAATGGTCCAGGATTGGGGCTACGATCACATATACCTGAGAAATATGGAAACCACTACACGTGTGAACCTGAAAGACCATAGCTACAAAGATATGAACCGAACACCGGTAGAGGAGTTTGATTCAGCTACTTTGGCGGGATCCGAATTTCCAGCTTGGTTAGGTAAGCCCAAGGAGTTATGGATGTGTGGAGCCTCGAAATGTGGAAGTATGAGGCGAGAAGAATATGTTTTAGAAAGGGCTATCGAAGACGAAACTTATATAGGAGAACCCTTTCCAGAGGACACGCTTGAACCATTAGAATGGACATACATTCTAGCAATCCTAGAATTTTGTGCAATTCCGGATGGTCCCACAACAAAATTTTGCGACAAGGACGGGTATGACGTGGTTCCGTACTTCATGTTGAGAACTGTACTCGAAAAAGAAACTGAAAAGAACGATACACTGGAAAAGGAAGATGAAGAAGAGGTGTTTCACGACATTCTCGATCATCCAGAGTGGGGAAATGAAGCAGACAACGAGTCAACGGACAATTCAAGCGGAAACGAAGAAACTATAACGGATGTCAGATTTTATGATTTTCCGAACCAAACTAAACAACGCCAGAAACGCTATAGAGCAAAGAGAAAAACAAAGGGGGTTAGAACCAATCCGATGCCTAGAATAAGAGGGAAAAATCAATTCCTAATGCTAGTAAAGGCGGAAGATTGTGTTAAGGACAAGATTTCTGGAAGAATGAGAGGCAATGATCAAAAGAGCTTACGAAAAGACAAAAGAAGCTCAAGAAATCAAGTTCAAAGGAATGAAACGAAAACTGAAACAGAAAAATCAGAAAAGAACAAGCGCAACAGAGAACACGAGGAGTCCAAGTTAGAACGTAGAAACAAGTACAGAGAGCTCAAGAAAACTCTGAAAGAAGTTTGGACGACAAAAATTGAGAGTGGAGAGGACGAAAACGCCAAAATCAAGGAAAACATGGATGTTCCCTCTCACTACAGGAAATTCACAATAGAGGATAGGAAGGTGGTATTAACCCAACCTATTCGAGAGAGAAAGGAGAACGAATCTTATGACGGACCGGAGGATGCAAAAAAAGTTGATTTAGCAGCTCCAGGTGAGACACCTAGATCGGTGTACATAGCCACAGATTTGTCTCCAGGCGAGGAAGAGAGACTTTTGAGTCTTCTCAGAGAGTACAGGGACGTGTTTGCATGGTCTTATAAGGACTTAAAGGGAGTTGACCCATCGATATGCCAACACACAATCCCACTAAAACAAGACGCAAAGCCTAGCAGACAGAGACCATACACATATAATGATACGTTTGCTAAATGAATCAAAGAAGAGATAGATAAGCTAATGGAAGCTGAATTCATATACGAGATTGAACACACCGATTGGGTATCTCCGATTGTGGTGGTACCCAAGAAGAACGGAAAACTCCGAGTGTGTGTCAACTTAAAGAAAGTGAATGCTGCAACAATCAGGGACAATTATCCCCTGCCGATAACTGATCATGTTCTAGAGCGTGTATCAGGGAAAACATCATACTCCTTTCTTGATGGTTTTTCAGGATATAACCAGCTAGCCATAGCACTGGAAGATCAACATAAAACAGCTTTTGCAATGGAGTGGGGAATTTATGCTTATCGGGTTATGCCTTTTGGTCTAACTAATGCTCCCGCAACCTTCCAGAGGCTGATGACGCATGCTTTCAAAGAATACTGAAGGCTGATGACTTATGTGTACATTCTCTACTGAGAGATGAGCATCTAGAACACCTAAGAAAAGTATTTGAGAAATGTAGGACATATCGCATTTGTCTCAATCCTGAGAAATGTGTGTTTATGGTCCGACAGGGCAGAATTCTGGGACATATTGTCTCACAAAACGGAATATCCACGGATTTAGAGAAGATAAAAGTTATAGTGGATATGCCTAGACCAACCAATGCGAAATAAGTACAGAGCTTTATGAGACATTGCGGATATTATAGACGATTCATTTACATGTACGCTATAATAGGCCAACCACTTTACAGGCTAATAGTGAACTTTGAATGGACAGAGGAGTGTGAGGAATCATTCAAGAAATTGAAAGAGGCACTCATTACTGCTCCAGTCTTGAAATCACCAGATTGGGAGAAGATATTCCATGTGCATATAGATGCTTCGGCATATGCAATAGGATGCATTCTGGCTCAGCCAGAAGAAGGAAACATGGATTTTCCTATCTGTTACGCTAGTCGACAGCTCAACAATGAGAGAAGAATTACACCACAACAGAGCGAGAAGGATTAGGAATGATATATGCTGTGAAGAAATTTTGGCATTATCTTCTAGCCAACAAGTTTGTGTTTTTTACGGATCACCAAGCCTTGCTCTACCTAGTGAATAAACCATGCAATACCGGGAGAATAGTGAGATGGTTCATTATCTTACTGGAATTCGACTTCACGGTAGTAGTAAAGAAAGGAAAAACACATCTTAGAGCTGATCATCTTTCGCGATTGACGAATGGAGAAGACCCTATAGGAGTAGATGACGACATGCCAGACGCGTACTTGTTCAACATAGAAATGATACCTAAGTGGTCTCAAAATGTCGTTAGCCTATTAACCTATGGAGGAGAGTTTGATAGAAGAGAATACAACCAGAAACATATTGCTATTCAGAAATCCAAGAACCTTCAATTGGTTGCAAGAAGGTTGTATCAATTGGGAAATGATCATGTTTTACGACTATGCATCAATCCTGAGGAATATAATATATATCTGCGCGAAGCACATGTTCAGGAATGTGCATTCCATTGTTCAAGAAGGAACACATATAGGAATTTGTTACAATTGGGAGTCTATTGGCCAGGAATGAAAGAAAGCGTACATGAATATGTCACTGTATATATTGTATGTTCATCAAAACCGCCAGCAGAGTATTCGACATTATATCAGATAATGATCGCTCCGGAATGGAACACATATAGGAATTTGTTACAATTGGGAGTCTATTGGCCAGGAATGAAAGAAAGCGTACATGAATATGTCACTGTATATATTGTATGTTCATCAAAACCGCCAGCAGAGTATTCGACATTATATCAGATAATGATCGCTCCGGAATGGAGTCAGTATATTGTTGAATATCTCACAAATAGAACTTTCCCAGAAGGAACGTCAAAAGCTCGTCAGAAATCTGTAGAGACAGAAGCTAGAGATTACGCTTTAATAGGAGATCAACTCTATAAGAGAGGTAAAGACAACCAGCTTAGGATTTGCGCATCAGAGTCTGAGTATGTGATAATCCTGGAGCAAGCTCATGGAGGAGTAGCTGGTGGAGGCCATTTCTCAGGTGATAAGTTAGCAAAACTTGTCTTAGCCGCAGGAATATGGTGGCCAACATTACATATGGACGCTGAGGAATACGTTAAACGGTGTGATGACTGTCAGCGGACCAAAGTACCACTTAAAAGAGATGATATGCCGCTTAGACCAATGATGGGGGCAAGAGCTTTTGCAAAATGGGGGATTGATTATGTCGGACCCATTTCACCTCCTGCATATAAGACTCATGCACAATACATCGTTGTGGCTACAGACTATCTAACAGAGTGGGTCGAAGCAAAGGCAACTCAAAAAGCAGATGCCAGGACCACGGCACAATTTCTATATGAATACGTCTTTGTACGATATGGATTGCCAATAGAAATTGTGAGTGATCGAGGCACACATTTTATAAATGAAGTGATAGAGATCCTTGTAGATGAATTCATGGTAATCCATAGGAAATCAGCCCCGTATCATCCACAAGCAAACGGACAAGCTGAAGCAACAAACAAAACCATATGCACGGTCCTTACGAAGATTGTATCTGAGTCGAGAACTGACTGGGACCAGAAGTTGCATTCAACATTATGGGCATATAGGGTAGCATATAAAACATCAATAGGAACGACCCCATATAACATGGTTTTTGGGCTAAATGCTATCTTACCAATAGAATTCTTGATTTCAACCTTAAGGGTGGCTAAGGATCTAGAGTGGACAGGGCACGAGCTTTCTGATAGAATAGATGACTTGGAAAAGCTAGACGAGCTTCGCCTAAAAGCAGTAGCTTCTATCTACGCTCAAAAAAGGCGACAAAAGGAATTTTTTGATAAGCATGTGCGGACTAAAGAGTTTAAGGTTGGGGACTATGTCCTAGTTTACACTCTGAAACAGCATGCTAAGAAGCTTAAAAAGCGAGGGATGGGACCTCTGGTGATTAAAGATCTATCACCAAGTGGAGCCGTCAAGCTTGCTACATTAGACGGAGAAGAAATGCCCAATTGGATTAGTGGATGCAGAGTGAAAAAGTATCTTTTGCCGCTAACCCAAGACATGCTTCTCAAAATACATCAAGAAAAGCTGCGTGTCCAGAAAAAGAAAAAGATTGTGGAGGAAGCGCAAGCTGAGGCGAAGGAAAGAATGGAGAAAAGAAGACTACTGCGTCAGAAACAACGCAATGAAGGAGCAATACAAATAAACGCAGTCAGTATAACAGAAATGGATAATGACAAAGAAGAACCCATGCAAAGTAGGAACCAACCAAATCAAAGCCAGAGCACTATTGGATTTAGGAGCTCAAACTAACCTACTTTCACTCAGTTTGTATAGACAATTGACAAATGACACTAAATTACAAACTGCCAAGCAAGAGTTAAAGAGTTACTCTGAGAATTCAATCAAAACTGTCGGATGCACAATTTTACATATACAGATTAACCAGTATGTGTATCCTCATATGTTTTACGTGGTTGAAGACCAAGCTACACAACATCCATTATTGCTAGGACAACCATGGCAGAAGCAATACAATGCAATGATTGACTGGAGTTCTAAATCAGTGCTTATCAAATACGAAGGTGAAAGTCAATCAGTTAAGTTCACCAAAGGAGCAGAGCCAACTCCAAAGGAAGAATCCAAGAGCAAAGGTAAACAACAACCAGGGAAAAAGAAGAAGCAATGGCAACCAAAAGTTTCTATACAACTGGATTGCTCTTCGACGAGGAACTCTCAACATTGGATAAGGAAGACCAACAATAATATAACGGCTCAACCTTGGGAAAAAACGGAGTCAACGTTGGTATGGAGACCAAAAAAGGTTGTGCCAGAGAACACAAAGGTGGAAAACAACGTCTTCAATACCAGACAACAGAGTGATTCCAGACAATCAAGGACAATGAAACAGATCTGGATTCCAAAGAAGTTCATGACGGCACAAAGCTATAGCAAGCAAATTTGGATCCCAAGGATTTGTAAACAGGAACTCCCTCCAGTACAATACACGGAAACTCCTAGGTATTTCAAGGCGAGGAAATCAACACAAAGAACTAAGCAGGTTTGGGTCGCAAAGAGTTTGTGGCAAGCACAAGCGAAGCGGAAGCAGATTTGGATTGTGAAAAAGAACAACAAGGTAAAGAAGAATCCATCTACTGATTCTACTACCGAAGTACCACCAACCCAAAACCCGACCACCAATCCTTCAATCAAACAAAGAGCAGCTTTATTGGAAAGACTGTTGTATCATCGCTCTACAATTGCATTGGGAACTTATGACCAAAACAACTACAATGCTTCGCCCACAGAAACTTCATAGTCGTCCGGGAGGACTCAGACTAGGAGGGGGGGAGGTATACAGGTATACAGGAGCTACAAAGCAGCTACAAGCGACAAAAACAAAGAAAAACAAAAAATTATATTACAAGGACAGTGTCTTACATGATTTTGCAATTTTTATGTTTGATTGCGGATATTGATAATATTTATGCCCTTATATACCTTGTTTTGCAACAAGAAGAGATCAAATGATGAATTTGGGTCTCTAGACGTGTAAATATCACTAAATAAGAGTGTTTTTGGAGCTAAAAAGTGGAAAAAAGTGGTAATCCAAGTCCAGAAATCACAAATAAGTGTATATTCATATACACAAGGTTACCAGCTATTTATTGTGTATGTTTGGAATTTTTTGGCTTCAATTTGCTATTTTCCTTTATTTTTTAAGATTTTCTTAATAAAAGTAATAGAAAAATAAAAATGCAGGTGAAACGAGATCAGAAAAAAGAAAAGAATAGATGGTGATGATCCTAATGACAAGGGAAACCCATGGTAAAAATTGAGTACAATTGGGGAAAAGTTGCGAAAAGCCCGAAATGACAGAATTTTGGCAAAGTGGACAGATTTCTCAGAAACAGGTCAAACGGAGTCCAAATTGAGAAATTTCAAATCCTAAAGTGCATTTCACGACGAGATAGGAGCACATGTCAAATTTGGTAACAAGTGATCCGAGAAGTCCGAAGTTAAGTATTTTTCACATCACTTTCAAGCTCATTTCCACTATTACCTTCTTGGAGAGAGCAAAGAGCACACAGGAGCATCCAATCTTCTACAGCCTTCTACGACTGCTACGAGAGCTCAGAGGACACCAGACATGAGAGGTAGACTCGTTGCCATAAGCTTTTGATGCTTATCGTTAACTTTTGTCGCGAAAACTGACCAAAACCAAGAAACAAGAGCAGACGTGGAATGCGGTAGAATGCTAGGTAGTGGCACAACCGCCTAACCAAACCTTGCAAGAACTTATAGGTGGGTTACCCTAGTATAGAAGATGGGTTTCTAACACTCAAAGCTCGAGAAAGAACGACTGGAAAAATCCTAGGTCAACAGAGCCTGCAAGAGGCAAACAGGAAAAAGTTGTCGAAACGACACAAAACTTCTCAGGAAGCTTAACAACATCGAGGGCAATGCAACCATGGAGTATCTCCAAGTTTGGACCACCAAAAGTAGGTCGGAACAACCGATTTGGCTGCGGACACACAAAGCATCATTTTGGCATAACGGCTGAAATTGACGATCGAATGAAATGAAACTTCACAAGCAGCTTCAAATATACATGGATGACTTATGTTTGCAAGCAAAACCCAAAAGAAAGCTGATTCACTTACCGATGGTGAAAAAGACGCTTTCGGGCAACCAAAAGGAGAAAGATGGAGAACGGTGAGCCAAAGTCAAGTTCAACCAAATAGATGGCTTCACAACATATCCAATGAGCTGGAAATGCAACTCTCGAGAAGAAAAGTTGAAGAAATTCAACTCCAAGGCAAAAAGACGACTTCGGAGACTGAAATGCCTATAAGGGGGCTTTTTAGCTAAACTGATGACTTTTTAAGTTGAAAACTAGTTAGCAGGGCTTAGGGCACTAGCACAAAGCATTCTTTGCACAAAAAGACCAACATTTCAAGAAAAGACATCATGCGCGTATGATGTCTCACAGCATGAATTTCACATCCATTTCAACATTTGAGTGCATAGCCTCATTCCACATGTTAATCACATCCTATGAACCAAGTATCATGAGAATTGGAGTTAGAAAACCCAAGGAAAACAAAAAAGACGCAAAGTAGGCCATAAAATTGATTTTTGGTCCTAATTTTGTCAAAATAACTCCAAACTCATTGAAACTTTGTAGGATTGTTGATTAACACATCTACAAGCTATCTGGAACCAAAAAGCACCATTTTGACACAAAAGACATCATACGCGTATGATGTCTATTTGCACTTACAGAGCCAAAATTGCTCATTTGTCATCATACATCCATTATATATATCTAATACATGCTACATTTGAATTTGGAACCATTTGGTCAAGAGGATCACCCCATTAGCCCAATTGAGGGAAAATCCTTCACCTAAAGCCTATTTTTGGCCCAAATCCAACATACTCAAGTCCAAACCAAGATTTGAATAGAAACAGTCCTTCACTAGTACATGGGGAGTCCACAGAACCAATCCCATGCAAAATTGATGAAAAAGAAATCATACGCGTATGATGTCTCCAGAGCCATTTTTAGCCCAAAATCTATCCAAACTTCATAAATCCACTGAATAAGCCTATCTAAAGCCAAATCCAAGCTTATAGAGAAATTTGGTCCAAAAATACACTAAAAGACATCATACGCGTATGATGTCTCATTATGTGATTTTGGCACCTCAGGGCTTCAACCACCAAACAGAAGTGATCTACATGCCATTTGAAAGTGAACCACCAAGTTTTATCCAATTTGGATCATAAAATCCAATTCCTTTTCAAAATTTTGCTAAGAGCCGGAACTGGACTAAACTGGCCAAAACTTGACCAAATGGTATCCAAACTCAAATCCAAGCATATGATAATCATGTATACACTATCAGCTACAAGCACAACCAATATGAAGTCATTTTGACACAAAAGACATCATACGCGTATGATGTCTCCAGCATGATTTTGAGCCCATTTTGCATATTTTTTCACCTACCTTGCATCCTTAGGCCCTGAATAGCTCATGTTTCAATTTTCAAGTCATTTGAATATTTAAAAGCTTCATTTCGGCTTTCAGTACTAAAAAGACGCTAACTTCTGAAATTGGAGTTACAGGATCCATGGATTCCGCCAAGTCATCGGCAACGAAGAGAAAAAGACCGACAATCAAAGATGCTCTTGCAGAAGCGGAACCCTTTGACATTCCAGCAGAAACCCTCAAGCCAACCAAAACTTGGGTGGAGGAAGCAGTATTGGAGAAAGAGGGAATAAAGATCTACCAGAGGACTTTCAGAGATCCTCAAGGGCAAGCGGTGGATGTACCGATGATCCCACAGGAATTGGTAGATTATAGCAGGTCAGAAGACATCAGCAGGTACCTGGAAAGGGCAGACTTGCACAGTTTCTTCACCTCGAGACCATCAGGTGTGGATACAAGAAGAGTGTACGAGTTGGCAACATCCATTCAGAAGGATGGAAAAGCCACATTGACAGCCATGGATGGAGAGAAAGTAGAAGTACAGATCACTCCACAGCTCATTGCAGACGCATTGAAGCTGCACAACAAAGGGAGCTCGGTCAGGGAAAGAAGGGAGGCCATAGAGGTCTATGGGCCCAAGAAGCAGAATGCAACCTATGGAGATATGGCGGACCCAAGAGCGGCAACCCTTTGCCGACTGTACAACCAATTTCTTCATGTTTGCAGTAAAAGACCGCAAAAGTATATGACACCACCCCATGCCATTGCGACCACCATCACATGGGCATTAAAGAGCAATATGCCAAAAGAGGTGAATTACGCTCAACACATCCATGAGCAAGTAATTGCCATGCACAACGAGAAGCCAAAGTACATAGGAGGAGCGGAAATTCTGACAAGAATAGCTTATGAAGCTATTGGAGCTAGAGATCAATGGCCAAAGGTTCCCTCCCAGAATGAGTGGCTTAGAGAAGCCGACGTGGAGGAAGAACAGCCCGAAGTATCCAAGAGGGCATCCACAAGAGCACGCCGGAAACTAGAAGTAGTTTCAGAACCTGCAGAGGATGTGGACGAGCCGCTTAAGAAGAAAGTAAAGAAGAAGGTTGCTCCCAAGCAAACCAAAAGTCAGAAAGCGGCAAGAATGGAAAGACTAGTGGAGCAGTTTAGAGCGGAAAGAGCTCTAAAGGGTGACTTTGAGGAAAAGTGGGTGCCAGAGGAGTCAGAGGCTATATATTAATACGATCAATATATTAAAGCTTATGAGGAGTCAGAGGCTATTCTGGAGCAGCAACTTGTCGAGCCATACACTGAAGAGGAGGTACAACAATTAAAAGCTGAGCTGAAAAAAGGCGACAAGGGGAAAAGGAAAGTAGATGAGTCTACTAAGCCTCAAGAGAAAGATGGGCAAGCCGACAAAGGGAAATCCAAGGAAGCTGAGGACGGATATCCCTCTATGACTGATGTACCAAGCCCTAAGAAGACGGAAAAAATTGTGGAGGAGACCACAGTAGAGGTGGACACAAATGATTTGGAAAAGCCAGAGGCCGAGACCAAAGAAAAGAAGATAGATCCAGTTCAGCAAAAGAGAAATGATTATGAGGATCTGGTAGAGATAGGATACACCGAAGAAAAGGCCCTTGAGGCAGTTTATGGGATCACCCTACAAAAACAAGATGAACGGAGGAAAAAACAAATAGTAAAAAAGAAAGTGAAGAGAAACTGGACGAACCGAAAGTACTAGAAGAGCCAAAGCCAGTGGAGGTGGTGGCGGAAAGAGCTTTAGAGTTGACAGATGATGATGAAAAAGACATGCACATGGTGCATGAACTGCTCAGCAAGATAAAAGAAAGGTCCAAGGCAAAGGAAGTAGAGATTGAGACAGCCAAACAAAGGGAAGAGGAGTTGTAGAGAAAATTAGAGAATGCTATGACTGAATCTGAAAGTCATAAAACATCACTCTATGACGCGGAAAACGAGAGAGACGGCTTGATACTCCAACTAGCCAAGGCTTCAAGAGAAGTAACAAGTGCACAGGAAGCAAGGGAGCGGATAGAGGATGAGTTGGAGGCGGCCAAGGATGAGCGCATTGAGCTAAGGGAGAGAGTCGAGCTCCAAGAAAGAACAATCACTAGACTCAGGACTACCCCTAGAGCCAGCAGAGCAGGAACCGAACAAGAGGGAGCTATCATACCAGCTTTGGAAGACCAGGTCCGAAGCTTACAAAGAGAGCTGAGATTAGAGCAAGTGCAAAGGTTGCACATTGCGGAGGGATCATTGGCCGCAGAGGAGAGGCTCACATTAGAAAATCAAACACTACGGACAGAGAATGAGGCCCTCCGCAAACAGCTCCAAGATCTACAAGAGCAACAAAGAAGAGAGACAGAAACACCACCAGAAGAATCAGGTGGAGCAGCCATAGAGCTACCAGAAACTGGAGAGGCAACCACAAGTGAAGATCCAACCCCAGCTCAAGAGGTGGCCTTGACTTCAAGAATCTCTGAAGAAGAAGAACAAAGGCTCCATGACCAAATAGAAAAGTCAGCAGAGGAGAGTGCCAAGGCGGAAATGGAATGGGAGAGGAGACTCCTAATCTCCATTAGACTTCAGGGATTAGACACAAAAGTGCTCCATGAACAGTGGATGCAACCCAGCCTGCCTTTCCCTTTGATGAAATTTGAAGTGCTAAAGACGAAAAAGAGAATAGAGGAGGAGCAGTATGTCGCTCTTTACGAAGGCGACATCACAAAGGAGGAACAATCAAAGAAGATAGTAGATTCACAACCTAGATGGAGGAAAGGTTGGCTGAACAAGTACCCAGCCTACCTCATCTACTTGGTGGAGGCACCAAAGGAGATTCGGGAGGATGCAACCTTCTGCTCGGTGCCAAGAGTCAGAAACTGGAAAGAGCATGGCAGGATTGCAGAAAAGAAGCCAAATTGGCTTAATTATCCCAGGATGCCAGGACCAAAGGCAGGAGAGAGAATAGGTAAAGCCTACATGGTGAAAACCCTAACGGGCACCATCAAGCTCTTTACTGGCTCTCCTGACCTTTCATGTCAGATGCTCAAGAAAATCTGCAGGACTCTCTTAGCTTGCATTGAAGTGTTCGCGCCAGATAAATCCACGACCTCGAGTCTACTATCGACGGCCGACACGGTGGCTGATATGATGTACGATCTTTCATTGCAGCCTTCTCCAAAAGTGTTACACCTCCTATACCAAAGGATTATGTTTTTGCCTAGCTTCCACATGCAAACATTCGAAGAAGCTTTCTACACCGGCTTTTTCACCCACGAAAGCAAAATATTCGGCCCAACCTTGACCATCGGCAACCTACGATACGAATCACATTTGCAGATGCTCAAGACGACAGGACTTTATTGACCAAGCATAGAAGTCATGTCAGGGACGACATGAACGCGAAGGGGGGGAGTGTTGAGCCAGCAGAGGATCACACCCACATTTTTGCTCACACTCATCATTTTGTAACCATTGATTGTAATAAATGTCTTTCCGACATTAATTTTGATTTGAGCCATTCATTAAGTAACGGGACTCAATTGAGTTTCTAGCTTGTAATCCCGAAGTAATTTCACTTGCTGATGTAATTAGTTAGAGATGTTCTCACCTCCAAGGCTGAGGTATATAAGCCAAAGTTTTTGTAACCTAAGGGGATTCAGATTATTAATCAAAGTGAGTTTTTGAGCGCCGTGACTGTGTCTGAGAGAGAGTGTGAGAGAGAGTCTTATCTACTTGCTACGTGAGCTACGGAGCCGCCATTGGAGAAGCGACACCGCCATTGTGTTAGCAACGGCGAGAGCTACGCACAGATACCAAGAGTGCGCGCTATCGGCTTCTATGTGTGGTAAGTTCCTACGAGCTTCGGTGTGAGTTTTCTTCCAACTCGTGTATCGGAATTGAGCGTGCAGCATATCTATAGAACCACAACGAGTAGCGCTACACATTAGTACCATCGGGGTCAAGTTTCGATCACCTGTATTTTTCGGCTTGTCTTCATACGCGTTTACCGCACGGAGTGGTTATAGGTTGATTTTGCAGTTCAAGTCTTTATGGTGTTGTTCTTACCTAGTGTATAGACTTCCCCTTGAGTTTGAGATCGATTCAATGATTCTTGATTTTGTTTCGTATAGCATTCGTTCGTAGTACGGATTTCAGTCACTTGCGTATTTTAGAACTTAGATTTGATTTCCTTAGTAGTGATTGTCATTAGAAGGTCGAGTAGGTGATTTGACACCCACCTAGTTGTTTCCATGTGCCTGCGGGTCAAGCTCTGTCCTCGTCTAACAAATTCTGTTGTTGGTTGAGTTCTCGCTATTTAGCTTCCGCTAGCGGCGTAACCGCCTTAACACCCTCACAGACACCCTATCACCTACGACGGACACCGTATTATTTATTTGATAGAGTCATGAATTGGCCTTGTTAGTCCAATAGGTGTGTAGGTGATCGCCGATGAGAGGTGCACCACTTATCTTATTCTTACAATATTTGTACAACGACCGACCACTATGGGCACCCATGTGTGAATGGGCCAAACTCTTATAAAAGGTCCATTTGACCTAAAAATCCTCATTCTCTGAGTTGTAAGCTAAGAAGTGCTCTTGCTCCATCTCTGTCTCCTTCTCCTTCGTGTATGTGTGTGTGTATGCTAGAGAGAGAGAGAGAGAGAGAGAGAGAGAGAGAGAGAGAGAGAGAGAGAGAGAGATCAAGCATTGTGGCGACATCGACAACGGCGAGGTGGTAGAGCACGACATCGGCGGTAGCTCCTTCTTCTTTGCAGCACACGATCCCTCACGACGGAAGCATTGAGAGGTGAGTGACACACCATTGTTCTTTGTGCTTGCTAGGACTCTCTAGCTATGTGTTTACAGCCTTTCAAGGCTTGCATACAGTGCACAGTCAAGTTCCCAGCCTTCGACACGTACGGCAAAGCGTACACTGTTGAAAATCTATTACATCCTCATATTTGACACTAGAGAGAGAGAGAGAGAGAGAGAGAGAGAGAGAGAGAGAGAGAGAGAGAGAGAGAGAGAGAGAGAAGCCCTGGAAGCATTAACACTGTCTGATGAGGGGTGACTCTATTTTTCCTCTTGAAGGCGATTTGAAAAATGGCTACTTTTCCTTTTGAATGCCATAAACAAAACCCCCTTTTCTTTCTACACAAAAAATCCACACAAAGCCGTCAATTGGAAGGGTGACTCAATTTTTATAGATCAACATTTTAGTTATTTATAGCAATACTCAAAAGGGTTAACTGATTAAGACCACCACCAATACATAAGCCTCATGTAGAGAGTTTCCATGAGGAGAAAACACAACCGACCATACCAATTCACAAGGCAAGGAAGCGTAATCCATAACCATGTACATGCAGGGTCCACCACAGGGCCATCTCATCACATCGAGGAACAATGTGTCCATACAAACATGAACCATGAACAATACAAAGCAAAAGGAGAAGAAGACATGAGAATAGCACAAGCTCTTCATGAGTCCACACGTCAAGCAATGCTGAGCGAAATTCTTGTGTTGGACACCTACACACATTGTTGTTCTACTAACCTCAAGGACTTGCACACTACATTTTAAAACTTCACCCAAAGAGGCAAAGTCAAGATGGTCTCCGAATCGGCGGGCTTGCACTACGTGTGCCTCATGTGGGACAACATAAGCATGGGGCATGTGAGGTCCTAAACACAGTTTGCCAAAAACATTTATCCTAATTGAACTAATTTAATGGGCTTGCCAAAATAAAATTTTGTACTCAAAATAAAGAAGGGTACAATTAAAACTCTTTTGGTTTTTAGGACCAATTTTAAGAATTTATTGCTAAAACTTGCAAAATGTTTCCAGTTTTTTTCAAAGCGAGCTTGGTTAGATTTTAGCTTGGTTTTCAACCTATCCCAATTTCAGATGGTTAAAACTACACTAAACCCTAGTTATTTGCAAACATTGAAAATATATAAGGGCACAATAAGAATCTTCTAATTTTTAGGTCAAATTTTGAAGAATTGCCAGCTCAGATTTTTTAAATTTATCCAATTGCAGACACACTAAACCCCGGTTTTTGGGGAATGCGAGTCTTAGATAGCCCCAAAATGGAAGGCCAAGATGGATGTAGAAGTGTTGGAAGCTCAATATGTCCATTCTCACTCTCTCACCACCCAAAGGACATTATATGACAAGAGGAAGGGTGCACCTATCAAAAATTTGTTACATCCTCTTGTGAGGCACCTACATGAGAGATAGAGAGAGAGAGAGAGAGAGAGAGAGAGAGAGAGAGTTTCCCTAACAACTCGGTAGCCCTCCAAAAGTAATTACATATTGTTTCAAGAAAATGGGAATCAATTCTACGATAATAGATTCTTCATTTCTTTACATTATTTTTCCTAATCGAAGTAACTTAATAAATAAGGAAAAAAATAAAACTCTTTTGGTTTTTAGGTTAAAATTTGAAGCTTTTGTCGGTATTTACAATAAAACTCGTAAACTTTTACTGATTTTCTTCAAAGCAACCTTGGAATGTAGCCCCGGTTTTACAATTTTAGCCGGATAAAAATATAGTAAACCCCTTTGTCTTGGCAAACACAAGTCTCCAATAGACCCAAAATGAAAGGGCATGAGAGGCACTAAAAACTTGGGTCCTAAGTACATCCACATTGACTCTCTTTCACCACCTTGAGCCGAAGCTATTCACAAAGAGGAGAGGTGCACTTGTCAAAAAACCTATAACACCCTCGTGTGGGACATCGGCACGAGAGAGAGAGAGAGAGAGAGAGAGAGAGAGAGAGAGAGAGAGAGAGAGAGAGAGTAGTTGTAGCTCCTTACGGCCTTGGATTTTCCCATAGGGAGAGAAAGGTTGGTGGAGGGAGACATAGAAGGCACTCAAGAGGTTATGCGCCAACACACATGTGTGTGCGTATGTGTGTGTGTGAGAGAGAGAGAGAGAGAGAGAGAGAGAGAGAGAGACCCAATGGCCATGCTTTTCTTTGTCGCAGCACGTACAGGTTACACACTAGTATTCTATATAAAGGGGTGGGCTTGTCTATATGCAATGTGCCATGCTTTTATGGAATTTAGTTAATTTTAAAAAGATTAACGATACATAAAAAAGCATAAGAAGTTCTTAAAAAAATTATTGTATTCCAACTTCAAATCATTTGAATGCAGCTTTTGGGAAAGATGATTTGAAAGGACATGGTTTCTTTTTTTTCAAATCTCCCAAAGACTTTTTCAGGCTCTTTTTGGGGATACATGTCAAGCAAAAAAATTTAAACGACCTTCATCTCCATGGATTCTAAGGCATTTAGAGGCCAATAAGAAAAGATTCTTGGGCTCATGCAAGGCCAAATTCTTCAAAGCATAAAAAGGCCTTTGCAGCTAAAGTCCAAGCAATGCTCGACAAAAATCAATTTTGCAAACATGGAAAATTCCCTTTAGGGTATATTCAAAGATGAAATTTTCAAAAATAACCAAATGTTTTACAATTTGACTCTATTTTTTGAAAATTTTCAAGCGGATTTTCCCTTTCCTCCCCTCCCTTCAATCGGTTGTTTTGAGTTTTCAACCGGCTCAAGGCTAAGTTGAGGCACACTTTTCCCGAACACTGAGTCGAAGACATTAGTTTTTTGAATGGTTTCAAAGTCTTGAAAGTTACTTAACGCTATGCATG
Organism: Adiantum capillus-veneris; assembly: GCF_014529385.1. NCBI lineage: Eukaryota > Viridiplantae > Streptophyta > Polypodiopsida > Polypodiales > Pteridaceae > Adiantum > Adiantum capillus-veneris. The sequence goes on from NC_140946.1 coordinate 21,403,812, forward strand.
GCTTGTCGATGGAAGATGTCCTTGCATGGCTTTTTGGGCCACACCTTTAACTTTCACAATTTACACAAAGAGTGGGAAATCATGAAGCTTTGGTGAAGAGAGAGAAAGAGACAGCGCTTGGGGTAAAAAGGAAAAAAAAAGTGACTTCCACAAAGATTTTTGGGTAGTAAGCAAGAAAAGAAAATCAATGGAAAAGGTGAGATGATTTTGTTGATGTAATTTTCACAACCTTTGTTGGATGTAGACTGTAAGGTTGTTGTGTGTGTAAGTTTTGCTCCACACGACTTCAAGCTGAGAGGGATCAATTATATAATTTCGCCTCGAATTGGAGTGTTGAGCTCACAAGTCATCGACTTGAACATCAATTTAAGTAACAGTGTTTTAAACAACAATTTTGAAAACAATAATTTTCTCTCAAATCCAATTGGTAGGCTCGCTTCTTTCTCAAAAATTCTCCAAGAATTGTTCTCTTGATGTTGATTATCTTCTTTCAATTCGACCGCTTCTTTAATTCCTTCAAGATCTCTTGCTTCTTCGATTCTTGCCCTTTCGTCTTCACAATCCACGAGGTTTATCCATTAATTTAAATTTAAAGTTTGCCACACCAAATCTCGATGGTTGATAAGTGAAATTAATTGGTCGAGTTGTCGATTAATCATCGATTAAGCCTTGATTTGCAAATTCAATGCTTGAAAACTCCTCCTTAAATTTTGAAAATTAGGTTGTTGATTACCTCAAATGAGAAGCTTTGGTATCACTCTTGGGAGGAGAAGGGGAGAACGGTTTTCTCCACAATTCCTATTTGCTCACACACTTACCTATCAACCTCACACTATCTCTCCCAAAACCCAAGCAGACACACCTAGACTATGACACCACATACACACACACACACAAAGTATAGACTTGATAGTGAAAGATTGTAAGGGGAAGATGATGTAGACAAGATTAGAGTGGACACAACATAGCATAACATATCATGAGAGAGAGAGAGAGAGAGAGAGAGAGAGAGGAATCTTGAAAATCAATGGCCTAAAGATTGTAGCCCCAAACTCCATAACACCTTTTGTGGAGTTTGGTATTTAATATTTGTTATTTTTTATTGGTGCCAAAAATTGGAGTCCCCTCCTTACATTTCAATTCCACTTTAGTCTTTGTGTGGTGGCTATCACTTATTGCATGACCCTCTTAGGGTGAGTTCTCACTAATTATTTACAAGTGAATCATCGTGGCTTATTGGAAAAATAAACTATAACACTATGCAAATAATTGTTGTCAAGAATTATTTATTACCAACGCATTATCCTCAACTCCTAGAGTTCCAATCTACACAACATCAACTCACCATTGGTAAAAATAAAGACAACACAATAATTAACCATTACACACCACTTGATCCAGTTGTAGTTAACCACATACAATAGGATGGTGCTCAATCTCATAACAATCACTCATATAATGCAATGTGTGTCTGACCGCATCCAAGTGTGGCTTCCTGGGAGACTACACAAATTGACTCACCAATCCAACCATGTAGCTCATGTCGAGATGTGAGATAGTCAAGTAGATCATGCTACCAATCATCTTTCTATACATGGTAGCATTTTGAAGCACTTGACTTGCATCGTTACTCAACTATAAAGTCTAATTCAAGGAGTCACAAATATGTTACAATCAGTCATACCATACTTTTTCAACATGTTCAAAGAATATTGTCTTTGTGACAGCCACATATCCTACTATGTACTAACAATTTTAATGCCCAAGAAATATCACAAGTATCCCAAGTCTTTTATCTCAAACCCCTACATAAGTAGAGCCAGTACACCCTCTACTGTAGCCACATTATCACCGCCAACAATCAAGTCATCCACATAAATGCATATCACTGCAAATTCTTGCTTCAATTTTTTTCTCATATAATGAATGATTGGCATCAAACATTTCAAAGCCTAATGAGAGAAGGAATGCCACAATAATTTTATAACAAGCTCTAGGTGCTTGCTTCAACCCATGCAATGCTTTCTTTAACCACATACGAGGTCAATAGCCTCGTATTTCGATAACCCTGTGACTGATCCATAAAGATAATCTCATCCAAGTCACCATTCAAGAAAGCATTCTTTACATCCATTAATTTTAGCATCGAACCTAAAGATGTAGCCACTGCAATAAACACAAAAGTGATAGCCATCTTGGCTACATAACTGCATGTATCCTCATAGTCAATATGTTTGTGCATAATTTTTGGCCACAAGCCTTTATTTGTACCTACTCACACTGCCATCAACATTGTGCTTTATCTTGTAGACCCATTGGCATCCAATTGCCTTCTTTCCTCTGGTAATGGCACCAACTCCCATGATCCATTTGCATCAAGGATAGCCATACCCTCATCCATAGCTTGCCACCATTTCTTGTCTTTGACAACATCTTTAAAACAATTAAGTTCTACTTTCCATGTAATATTTGACATATACAAACAATGATGAGCCACATAACTTCCATAAAGCAATCTCTTCACATGATTCCTTACTCTCTTAGACTTACATAGTCTAAGATCACTTCTAGGTGCCTTATTCACTACTTACATCCTTCTCGCACTGGAGTCTATACAGAGAGAGGTATGCCAAACTCTTCATATAATATTTGCTCAGAACCATTGCTATCACCATCATCATGAGAAGCACTCAAATTTGGCAGCTTTGGGACATCATCAAATTTTTTCTTTTCTTTTCTTGATACATTTGAAGAGTTAGCATGACTCGAGTGTCTTTCATGCTCATTCGGCACATGCACATAAGCAATACATTTGAACACTTGAAAATCCAATACATCCGATTTTTCACCACAAAACTTCTCTTATGGTCTCATGTACTACAATAGTATGGGTCCTATTCATAATGTAAACACCTATAGCAATAGCCTCATCCCGATAAGAATGAGGCATGTTCTTCCCATTCATCATGTCTCTAGAAACTTTAGTTATGTGCTTGTTCTTCCGCTCTACAACACAATTCCTAATGTAAACACATGTAGCAACAAGCTCATCCCAATAACAATGAGGCATGCTCTTCCCATTCATCATATCTCTAGCAACTTCTGTCATGTGCCTATCCTTCCACTGTGGAGTATGTGTGCATGAAAACTACCTCTAAATTCCACGCTTGTATAAAAAACTATTAAACTTATTTGAAAAGTATTCTCCCCCTTCATCTTACCTTAGGCACTTTACACATTTCCCAATCTATTTTTCAATCATAGACTTAAAATTTGAAAGTGCAAAAACACTTCACTTTTTCACTTCATGAAATAGACCCATAACTTCCTCGTATGGTCATCAAACACCTACAACTTTTGCTCACATAGTACTTACATCATCCACTCATAGATGCAATCTTTGTCGGACCCCATATATCTATATGTACTAATGCAAATGCATTTCTGCTTACATGCTTGTCATGAGGAAATGATGCTTTTGTCTACTTCCCAAACTAGCATGATTAAAAAAAGTATTCAGTCAACAACTTTAAATGCTAGCAAATTTGTAACCATCTTTTTTGTCTGCATCATCTTCAACCTTTGTAGATTTACATGACCAATGTATTTGTGCCAGATTTTAATATCTGCAACAACTCTTGCACCTTGTGAAAACATGGAGGCATTCACCTTGGCCACATTTACATCCAAACTAAGCATTCTGCCCACTTTCTTTCCTTGTGCAACCAGCCTTCCATTCTTCTTATACTCTTTCACAAGTAGGCCATTTGAATTAAACTGCAATTGCAAATCCTGCTCAACCATCTTCCCAATAGAAAACAAATTCTTTCTAATGTTTGGTACTTGCAATACATCAATCAGGTATTTCACTTTAGCGTATGTCATAGAAATCCAATACATTTCTTGTATGCATAATGGGACGTGTATTATCATGCCCAATCTCTACATAACCATAAATTGGCAAAGTCTGTATTTCTTTGAACCACTCACGTCATTGGTCATTTGACTTGATGCACATGAATCCACATACCAAAAATTATCACCAAACTTTGCCACATTTGTGGACATAGTATTTAACATGTGTTGCATCACAAATAGCCTCTTGAGCTCATCTACATTCTTACTTGTGGCTGCATAATTATTTTGTTGTCTCCTATCTGAACATTCACGTTCAAAGTGACCATGTCTCCCACTTTTCTAAGATCTCAAGCTCTCTCCTCTAGCTCTTTACATGGTATCATGTCTTGGTTGTGGCCAAGGAGTTACAAATAGCAAGGAGGAGGAGCAGAAGAAGCAGTTTAGTGTATGGGTTTCTCCATTCTCCTCCCTCATGTGTTAGTACTACACTCACCTTTAAGGATCCTCAAGAGGCATCAATAATGATCTCAAATTTTAGCTATTTTTGTGGGAGATCAAGTGGTTTGGGATTCTATGAACTCCTTTGAACTAAAGTTTGTAGCAAGATTTCTGTTTTGGGCATTTTTTGGCCTCCATTTTGAGGTCGGAGTGCATTAGCATGCAAGAATGCAGAGGTTTAGGTTTCTGCAACTCTTCCATTTTGGTGTTGCAAGAAGCTAAGTTAGCGTTGTAATTTTCACAGCTACTGAGAAGTAGCCCAAAGCATTGTACTGAGTGTGTGTACATATATTGTGACCATAGGTTGTGATGGATCCATGCTATTTCTAGCCTACTATAGGTTTGTATAGATTTTTTATTCCTATCAATGCTATTGTCAACGAGAAGCTAGAAAAGATCCAATTTCAAACTTGGAAGTTCAAAATGACCAATATCTTGATGGATAAAGATTGTTGGGAGTACGTTGAAGGTGAAAAAAAAGGGCGCAATAGTGCTACATGAGGAGCAACATACTCCTCAATAACTGAAGGTTGTATAGGCCAAGGATCTCGTAAGGTCATCTATTGGTTGTCTATAAGTGTGTCGAATACCATGATTGGGCATATACAGGATGTTAGTTCCCCCAAGGAGGTGCTGAAGAATTTGATCTCACTAGATGTGACCAACAATAAAGCAAGGAAGTTGCAGTTGAAGACAAAGCTCGAGGCTATGAAGAAAACAGGTCTATCAGTGAATGACTATGTTTTGAAGATTAAGGACACATGTGAGTCCCTTGCATCTATTAGTGTCACAATCAATGATGATGACACTGTGGAAGCATGCTTGCATGGTTTAGGACCACCATCATACAAGTAGTTCAAGACCTCTATTCACATTGAGGAAAACATTCCAAGTTTTACCCATCTTGTGTCATTGTTGATGGTTGTGGAAGAGAGAAACATTGGTGAAGATTCATCTTCACAATGTGCACGTAATTTTTAACAGGCATTGTACAATAGCATAGGTAGATGTAGAGGGCGTGTCAAGGAGGTGTCCATGGACATAATCATGACAAGCAAAGGATCTTTCATAGATGATAGAGGAAAATTTAGAGGCAAGAGGAGTCCAAGAGGTCGTGGAAACTTTTGCAAAAACATGTACAAAATAATGGCAGGGGATATGGTAGTGAAGATCATTTTGAACGTTTGTACATGAAAAGTTGGTCGATGCCAAGAGTGGTATGAGGGAGTGATATGGCTGCAGGAAGGTGCAGTGCAAAAGGCTAGAGCAGGTATGAAGGACCTGGGCAAGCAAAGGAGAACAGGATTGTATGCTAATGCAGTTTTTAAGGCCAAGAAGGTTTCAAAAAGTACCAGCAGGGATGGTCAGTTAAGTGTTTGAAGGGGAGGATAATGCTTGGGAATGCAGTGCTTAAGACGCTAAAGAAACCCATCCAGACGGTTCATCAAACAGAGCCACGGTGTGAAAGATAGAGCTCTTCCAAGTTGGAAGGTCTTGCAGATAACCGACGGATCGGGCAAGCATGAGCAGGTGGTCCGAGCTGGTACGAGTGGATAGGGCTGTAGAGATCGAGTTGTGGGGCATGCTGATCTTCTGGAATCACCAATCGGAGCTTTAAAGGGCAAGTTACGGCCATGAGAAGATTTTCTAGGGACAGAGTGTGTGCCCACTTGACAACATTGGTTGGCATGCCATCTGGCGGTTTTTGGGTTCAATCAGGTTCTAAAGGGCAGTATCCATCGTGGAAGGTCAGCAAAAACTAACGGCATGTCAATCGAAGCTGTGGTGATGATTGAAATATCCCAGTTGGAAATTTAGTGGAACTCGACAAAATATTCTCAGGTGATTTTGTCAGTTTTTACGGCCTCGGTTTGTGGCCTCAACAAAGTTCAAGTGCGGAGGAGGTGGGAAACCCGTGTCAGCAACTTTTAGTTGGGCTTTACAACTTGGAGGTCAAGTCAATAGGCAAGGAATGCGAGCTTGGCTAAGGGGGAGCAAAAGATGGGATTTTTTATATAAGGCAATGAGCTTTTGGAGCTTGAAGAACCGGAGCACCCACAGACTGCCACGTGGCAAGCTTAAGCCCCAAATGCAAGGGCAAAAGCTAAGGAAGTGGGGTAAAAGGCCTATACCATGGCCCTACATGGGGTATCACAAGGAGGGCTTGGAGCTCCCGTGGAGCTGGGCTATGGTGTCACTTCGTGGACGCTGCATGTGTTGTGGGTCCTGCGGCCCTGAAGGGGCATGCATTGGCGGTTTGGCCTAGTGGGTGGTGCACTGGCGGAGCGACGCTCAGGTGTTGTCACCTACGGGCGGGGGAGGCCACTTGGCGGTGATGATGCGGCATTGAGGGCATCCGATTTGGAGCCGTTTTACATGGGCCATGGGTTGTTCAAATTTTTGAAGCCAAAAGGGCAAGGCACTAGCTCGGGAAGTGAAGCGTGAGAGGAAGTGAAGGGGATGCTAGTCCGAGACTTCTCAAGAATTGCAAAAGGTGGTCAAATGGAGCCTCCCAAGGGGTTTAATCACATGAAAACTTGCTAAAAAAGGGTGGGGCTCCCCCATAAACCCCCTTTTTTGTAATTATTGAGGGCTTTTTTGCCCTATTTTTGGAACAATTGAGTGTAAGAGAGCCAAGCGTGAGTTTTGAAGGGAATTCTTTTTTTTGGTAAGAGCTCACCATAGGTGGCACTCGGGTGGTTGTACATGCCCCAACTAAGCAATTGAAGGCCGTTGTCCCACGTTTCTAGCATCGTTTCCCCCTTTCCCTCTCTTTTCTCTTACTCTTTGAGTGTGTTGGCATCGGCGGAAGTGTGTGCCAGTGGCCCATTTGTGGTGCAAAGGGAGTGAGAATTTGAGTGGTGGTGCGTGTCTAGTGTGTGAAAGCAAGCACTAGCGATGTGTGTGAGAGTTAAATGGCATCTTTCCTAGCGTGCGTGTGTTGAAAAGTGTGCAGGCGATGGCTTGTGAGTATGAACTCTATCTTTTGAAGGTGTTTCTAAAAGGATTGGGGTGTTGTGAATGCCGTGAGCTATAGCAAGGCCACCTGTTTGTGTTTCTGGTGTGTTCTCCATTCGCCCTCTCCATCTTCTGGTGACCCCATGGAGAAGCACAGTCATTGCTCCCAAATAGGTGAAAAGAAGCAGTTTTTGGGAGTGGTCGACATGATGACTAAAGCTATGGACCAATTTTTACAAGTGACGAGAGTCCAGACGAATGGATTGCAGACTTTGAGTTGTATATGTTGTCACTATGAATGCCAAACAAGGACAACAAGATGCAAACTTTTCCATTGGTGATGCACTGTAAAGAGAAGGTATGGTACGAAGCTTTGGAAGGTGAGCCAAGGCATGCTTGGTCGGCTCTAAGGGCATGTTTCCTAATGATTTCCACAAAGAGGCATCACTAAATGAGATGGATGCCAAACTGAAGGTGCTCAAGCAGGATGTAAGTGAAGAATTTGGTTTGTTTTGGGATCGTTTTAAAGTGTGTTGGGTAGAGTTAGCGACAGCCATGCAATTGGCTAATGGTGACTACTTCAAGCTAGATAAATTCATGGCGTGCCTACATCATAGGGTGAAAGGGGACTTTGAATGCCCTAACAATTACAATGGTGCAATGGCCATTGCTAAGGAAAAAAGAAAAAAAATAAGAAAGAAGATCGAATAGGGTATATTGGGCTACAAAGCGGTGGTTCTTACCTATTCCCAGGGTCCTAGAGATGTTGTTCATGAGGAGAACCATGTGAACCGAGGTGTAGCCTTTGTGCCACAGAATTGGGTGTGAACCGTACATGATTTTTCTGAGAAAATGCAAGAATTGCGGCTGAGCATGATGGATAGAGGGCAGCCGAGAGGTGCAAGGGGCAATGCAAGGCCACTGCCGGTAGGTGTTACAACTGCCGTGAATAAGGACACTATGTGCCAGATTGTCCTCATCTACCAAGAGAAAGGGGTGGTATCTATCCGTTGTTCAGTAGAGGTAGAGGCCAAGCACAACTTAATGGCCTGAGGGAGCCGGTAGTCAAGAATCAGGTGCAACCAGCTCCTCCGGGATGGTGGTGAAGTCCCTAGGGTGAACATCATCGGAGTGGATAAGTAAGATGTTGAAGTTTTGGCCAACAAAAGGGAAAGAATGGAAAGGGAAATAGAAACTGAGCGAGAGACTAGAACCCATAAGGGTAAAGAGAAAGTGTACGAAGGAAAGGAGTAGCCGAAAACTAGCAAAAAGAGGAGGCATCGCAAAATCAAGCAAGCAGACTTTCATCTCGGACGCGGCTACCTCGATTACGACCTGGTAAGCGATGTTCAAAATCAAAAGGTTAGCATTACCTTAGTTCGTTGTTGGCTTTGAATCCTAAGCTATGAACGATGGCATTTAGAGTGGGTAGCCTGATATATGTCCTTCCTCTAGTGGATGCGGTCATTGAAAAGCTGATGGAGGTACAAGCCTATATAGACGATGAAGCATAGGTTTACGTCATGATGGAGGTTGCTATGAATGAAACATGTGTGAAAGTGGTAGCTAAATCAAATGTAAACATGAGGATGGCGAACCATGCCAAGGCTAGATGTTTGGGTGTGGCTCCAGACCGAAAGGTGATGAAAGCATGTGACAATGCATACCCTATCATCCTGGCTAGGCTATGGTTGCTTGTGATAGGTGCTAAGCAGGATTGGGAGAGCAAGGTCTTCACCTTTCCTGACAAAGAGAGAGGAAGACAAGTGGTGCTTGATTTGAAGACCAAAGAGAGCCATTTCCACTCTATGGCGACAAAAGACAAAGATGATACGACAAGCTATGAGTATGAGACTGCGACCACCTATGATGAGAGCTATACAGATATCGAGGATGAGGAAGTGAGGATAACATGCTATTTAGATAGATGCCAATTTGTTTGGCATCAATATAGAATGCTCTCATGCAAAGGAAGAGGTGCAACCGCAGGTTCATGGTATAAGTGCAGAGGAGGTATATAAGTGCGGAGGAGGTAACCGCTATGTTACATGAAGATCTGACCAAGCAAGAGAAAGAAGGATATGTCTAGCTTTGTGCCTCTTTTCCAAATATTTTTGTGACAAAATACAAGGATCTACAAGGAGCAAAGGGTGTAGAGCACAAGATATTTCTAAAGGAAGGGTACAAGCCAAAAGCACAGAAGCTAAGGAGGCTAGGGGAGATTCAAAAGGAATCTCTTTAGTAGGAAATTAATCAGCTATTGTATGTAGGTATCATATACCCCGTGAAGGAATTTGAGTGGGTTTCTCCACTGGTTATCACCCATAAAAAGAATGGGAAGTGGCGGGTGTGTGTTGACTACATGCCATTGAATGCGGCAATTAAGAGAAACCACTACCCATTGTTGTTTCAAGATGAAATCTTAAATTAAGTGGCAAGTCATGAGAGATACTGTATTATGGATGGCTTTGTAGGGTACTTTTAGATAGGCATTGCTCTCAAAGACCAGTTGAAGACGATGTTTATCTCCCCATAGAGATGTTTTGCATATCGCATTGGGTGTTATAGTTCAAATACGGATCATCTATCAAAGCTGCATCTATGGTTTTGGAGGCTTGACAAAGAAGGAGGTCAATTGGACCCTAAGAAGTGCATGTTAACACAACCTCGAGCACAGTTGTTGGGCCATGTTGTGTCGCAAAACGGAATTAAAGCGGATTCAAAAAAGGTCAAAGCTCTAGTCTTGATGGAGCCTCCTGTGCAAGGTTTGGCCTCCTTTGTACATAAGCTAAAGTACATGTCACGCTTTTTTTTGGATATTGTCGCAGTATCCTCTCCAAAAGAGGGCTAAGGAGGTGCATGGCTTTGAGTGGGATGGAGAAGCTCAAGAAGCTTTTGATAGGGTAGAAGAAATCTTGTGTAGTTGCCGATGGTGTGTCCTCCCAATTGAGAGGATGGTTTCTATGTGGCAATGATGGTAGGTAGTGTGGCTATTGAGATGGTGTTGCTATAGAAAGTAGCAAGGAGCTATAAGCCTCTCTACTTTGAAAGCAAGGTGATAAGTCCTAGAGAGATGGCCTACACCGAAGCAGAGCAGTGGGTCATGGCATTGGTTTTTGCTTGCACAAAGTTCAAATTACATTTGATTGTGTGGAAGTTTTATGTGTTGACAGCTAACAATCTGTTCCCTGACGTGGCGTTGCACTTAAAGGTAGGAAAGCAGCTCATGGAGTGGGTAATAGAGTGCAGAAGTTTGAGTTTGAGTTCAAGATTGACCACACTAGTCGATCTCATTTGGCGGACCTTTTGGTCAGCAAGATCGTTGATTTGCCTTTTTATCCAAGAATAGTACGAGATGAAGCCCAGGAGCTTTTACCTTGTGGTTTGATGGTGCCTATAGGAGGGTGATGCAGAAAGAAGGTAGAGGTGTGGTGATACACAACCCACACGACAAGCTCTGGAGGATGTCCACACTAGCAATGAAGTAGAATATCTCATTCTTCTTTTCTAGGTTTGAAGGAGTGCATCAAATTTGGCATTTCCAGGTTGGTGGTTAATGGTGATACGCTATTCGTCATCAAGAAATTGTCAGGCCAATGGTAGGTAAAGCGTGATTCCTTAAAGCATTGGTTCTTTTCTATCAAGAAGCTACTGAATTTCTTCAAGGAGATCTAATTTAATCGTGTGAAAAGAGAGCAAAACCAAGAGGCGGACCAACTAGCAAGTAGCAAAGTGCAGGTACATGTTGCAGGTATATATGTGGCCCCAGCCATTTACAGAGATAGAGAATCACTAAAGGAGGTAGAATTTTTTTGGGTACAATGCAGTGTTTCAAAGGTTTGTCAAAGCTGCAGAGGAAGAGGACATTATAGAAGTCTCACAAGTTTACACTGGTAGGTCATTAGGTGAAGATCTAATGACCTACGACAGAGAAGGAGTGCTAAGGAGAGTGCTCTATAAAGAAGAAGTTAGCTTGGTGTTGGAACAATGCCATGAGGAGAGTGACACCAGGTAAAAGATCACGTGCTGTTTCAAGTGCTGAGAGCGGGTTTTTGGTGGCCTTCAGTAGTGAAGGATGTGCACTATTGGTGCAAAGACCTACCATGAATGTCAAACTATGGGAGAGAGGCATTTGGTAGCAGAGTCGCATGGAGCCATTTTTGCTTAGAATGCTTTTGAGAAGTGGGGTTTGGATGCCATTGGTCCACTTCCTAATTTTACAAGTGGTAAGAAGTACGTGGTAATTGTGGGAGCCGAGGAGGTGAGTGCAAGAGAGGGAAGGAGAGAAGGGGGAGAAGGAGAAGAACAATACACAACAGGTTTGGTGGAGCTTAGTGAGACAATATATTCTCACACTCCTTATTGTTTCCATATAACCAAAGAATAACAATGGACGGGCGCCCAGCCCAATCGGCCACTGGCCACTAGCCTAAAACCTAACAATCTCCCACTTGAAGGCCAGCGTGGCCCAAGTGGCTGAAGAATGTAGGGGCTATTATGTACAACTGTATAAAATGTGAAGCATGACAATAGCTTCACCCTACGCCCATCATCTCTATGAAATGTGTGAACCGCTTTGAGGCTAAACTCTTTGTTAAAGCATCCACTAGGTTTTCATCTGTGTGAAAGAGCTCAATAGCACTATGCATGTTAAAAAAAATATGCATCTTTCTACGCATTTGATTGCAGTGAAACTACTATCAAAATGATTGCCAAAATCTCATGAAAGGTGATGTGCCTATAAATAAGCGTCTGAAAACCTGGAGAAACCGGTGTATGTGGGCTCGAAAGCCCCCTGTAACCTACATGTCGGTGTAGACTAGGAATGTCTATGCTGATTTCCTCCACCCGCCAAAGAAATGTGCTCGAATCACATGCCGAGCTTCACTCCTCTATGATAGAGGTACCTCACACGTGCATGCCAAAAGATCGTCGGTAGATCATTAACGAAGCCGGTGCCAAAAGAATGAAATCGATTTCGTCTTTCACCGCCAGACAAATGTCAAAACGGCTTTAATATCGAGAGCCGATGTCATAGACTAGCTGAGAGACGATCCGCTCTTGACGATGCCAAGGCCGCCTCTCGTCGCCGAACGGGAGTCTTTGTTAACCACTGAACACGAGAAAGGCCCAATTTTGTATTATTTATTTTGACAAACTCATTGTAATTGTTTTTGGAGACTCAATCGAGTTTCCAGATTGTAATATACTAAATATGTAGACTAGCCGAACCCACAATAGACAATAGAAGGTAATTTTGATGAGTGAGAACCTCCAAGACTGAGGTAAAAAAGAGAATTTTTGTAACCGTAAGGGCAAAGTTTGAATTAATCATGTTTTCAACTAAGCGTGCCGTGAGTCTTGTGCGAGGGAGTGAGTGGGGTCTTCTACTTTCTATATGCACTACAAAAGCTACATTGTGAAGGCGACTACACCGTCGCGTTAGCAATGCCAAAAGCTACACTTCAACGCCAAGCTTGCATGATTCTGGTCTCTTCACGAAGAGCTCTTCCATGAGCTTCAAGGTGAGTTTTCTCTTTAACCGTGTATCTATTTTGTGATTGCTATATGTCTTTGTGTTCACGGAAAGTTGAACTATACATTAGGCCTAAACACATTGAGAATCAATGACTTGTAATTTTTGGCCTATCTTCATATGCGTTTTTAGCACCAAGTGTTTACGGGTAGTAAGTTGGGTTAGAGACTTTAGGGTAGTGTCCTCTAGGTGTGTAGAGGTCATCCCTTGAGTTGTGTGACGATTGGACAACATTAGGTCTTGTTTCGGAGAGCGTAGCCGTTGTAGGTAAGATAGCGGTTGTGCATACATAGTGTGCTTTGAGTTGATTTCCCTTGGTAGTGATTGTCTCTAGGAGATCAAGTAGATGATTGACACCCATCTATTTGTTTCCATGCACCTGCGGGTCAAGCTCCATCCTTGGTTGATATCTTATTAGTTCTCACTTTGCTAGCAATTGCGAGCAGTGTATATGTCCGACAACATTGGCGCCGCTACCGAGGACAAAGAGCCCTAGGTACGTGACCTTAGACTAGTCCTACAAGGTGAGAGTTCCTCTCGTTCTCCGGAGTCTTGTTCTTTTACTCTAGGTAGGATCCGTGAGTAGGACTCTTGAGATCTTAGAGGGGTTCTAGGGAGTGTGTGTTTTGCGTGGGTCTTTTGCAGTAGACGGTTTTAGTTAGTTTGGTATTGTTGTGATTGTTGGTTTTGAGCGGTGTAAAAAAGTATACTAGTCCGTGTGTGGCAGTAAAGTGTTTTTCTATACACAGTTGCAAAACCCACATGATGAGTAGGAGTAATTGTAGATAGGATATGTGATTGTGATCTAGAGCTATCCATCATCGAGTTATTTACTTGTTTGCATTTGTAATCTCTAATAAGTTGATTTTTAGGGATAACATGCAATAAACAAGATTCAATAGACATTTGTGCATGGATGAATGATGCTGGGCAAAAAAAAACACATTGCAAAAGATTTGGATGAGAAATATGCAATTTTTCATCTGCAAACATCATACACATATGATGTCTTAGGTCCTTAGCAGGAGACCAAATTTGACAAAACAGGCTATACTAGAATGTTCTAAAGGGGTGTTTTACCCTAAGTCCGCCCTAAGACTAAGGTTTGACCAACATTTGGTCCCCAAAAGACAAAAGTCAAGTGTGAAAATAGAGAAAATAGGAAACTTGTGATCCAATGCATATCTTTGCATGGAGAATTTGTAAAAGTGCTTTGGAAGCAATGATGAAGACTTGGGGTTACCTCTGCATGAGTTCTGGACAAAAATTCACTAGTAGACATCATGCGCACATGATATTTGAAGGGTAGATCCGGTAGTCAAACTGCACTTTTGACTTGACACCCATAGTCTGCATATTATATAGAGCACATACACCAAGTTTCATCTCATTTGGGCGTATGAACTGAGTATTGAGAAAGTTTTACTCTTTTTGGGAAGTTTCTTGGTAAAAAGTGGTGATAAGGTGCAATTTTTGATATTCAAATTTTGCTATGAGCACTTTTGCATATTGTACACATCAAGGGGCACCTAGGAAATCAACAAAAATTCATTATGATCATTTAGACATCAAAAGTGTATGATGTCAGGGAGGCCATATTTTGGGTTAAAAGGAACATTTTTGTGAAGCATTGTGTTTAAGAGCATCTTAGGAGTAAATAGGCCAAGTCCCATTGAATTTGAAGCAATTTAAGGCTAGTAGAGACCAAGAGACGGATTTGAGCAAAGTGAATGCTTGATTCAACTATATCTAACACAATAGGTGTTGAAATTACATTTACATTCTGCAAGTGGCGATGAGTTTCTTGTGTGGTGGAGAACCTCTATAGTGAAATTCACTTCATTTTGACCAGATAGACATCATATGTATGATGTCTCAGGGCCATATTTACTGATCAAATTTAACAACCGCGATTACCAGGGAGTTAAACATCCCAAAGCAAGTACAAGGACCAAGTTTCACCCAATTTGGATCATTTTTTACCTAATTAATTTCTTGGAGAAGCTCGCAGTGACCAAGGCCTACATAGGGGTAGAGGTGGCAAACCAGAGATGCCTCTACTAGTGACGGGGAATGTGGGTCCCACCCTCTCAGCATGCTATGTGGATCAAATTTTTGTTTGTTCCAGCTTGGCCTCCCATGTTCTGGCTAGTTTGTTAAGGGTCATCTATGGTCAACTGGTGGTTATCTTCATGTATTTGTTAGTTAGGCCTCCGTGTTAAAGGTCGTGATCTGGTTGTTGTTCTATTGTGCTACTTTGATGCCATGGTTCATTTTGAGCATGGCTTTTTATGTAATTCTTTTTGCTACTTAATATATGTACTACTTACTATTGTGAGTATTGATTTTGTTTTAATAGAGTGTGTGTGTGTGTGCGCGCGCGCACTAAATGTAAAAGTGAATAGACTTTTCTTTTTTAAAGCTCTTGTGTTATATAAAAAAATCCCTCAAAGGTCTCCGTCGGTGCAAGGAGATTTTTCTTTGTACTAAATGTAAAAGTGAATACACTTTTCTCTTTTGAAGCTCTTGTGTTATATAAAAAAATCCCTCAAAGGGTCTTCATCGGTGCAAGGAGATTTTTTTTACTATACAGAGAGAGAGAGAGAGAGAGAGAGAGAGAGAGAGAGAGAGAGAGAGAGAGAGCGAGCTAGACTAAACGACTGAATCTGTTGTTAATGAAAATTTGTGATGATTAGCAATTTTGATTCTCATTCTGTCTTTCACCAATAGTAGCCCAAAACTAGCAAGGCTTCATTGTGCTATGCACACAACAACAATCTCATCCTACCTCTCCAGTAACGCCACCCATCGTTAAGATTTTGATGGAAACACTTACGCCACCTACTCATCACAGGTTTTCTAGAAGCACACTGAGAGAGAGAGAGAGAGAGAGAGAGAGAGAGAGAGAGAGAGTTGCCTCTCAAAAAAAAAAATCACTATAGCCCTTGCCCCCAACAATCTTTGCACTTGAGGATGTGGTGACACTACTAGATGTGGATGTGGTGCGGACACACAACCTTGCTGAGAAGGAGCAGGGTATTTTGTGTAGAGGCTACATCACATGAATTTCCATAGACTCATCAAAGACGTACTACACATTCTGAGTGAGTGAGTGTTTGTGTGTGTGTGTGTGTGTGTGTGTGTGTGTGTGAGAGAGAGAGAGAGAGAGAGAGAGAGAGAGAGAGAGAGAGGGAGAGAGTTTTTGCATGCAAACAGAGGGTCTAGACTCTGGAGTCTTTATTTATTGCATGCACGATGAGAGAGAGGGTGGGCCGAGGGGGGGATTAGAAAAAGTGGGGAACAAAATCTTAATGGATTTTTGTAGGATTCTCCCCTTCAAGAAACAAGGGGAGATAAGCATGCAGTAGTCGATGCAACACTAACTTCTTGCCTCCAGTCAACCTTCAATTTGTCTTTTGGGATTTTGGTAGATTCCTCATAAAAGCTAAGTAAAACTCAAGGAGGATACTGATACTGGTCAACAAATAGGTAACGGTCTCAATTCGCAGCACCCTAAAATATTCATGATAGTTGGCTAATAAGGTTGCCCCATGAGCAAAGAGTCGAAAAAATACTAAGGTCTGTTATAATTAAGCAAAGAGTTGAAAAATACTCAAATATACTGCAAAAGTAGGGGGGGGGGGGAAGGGGGGTTTTCCTACAAGGTTGAGAGCAGATACAAAGGAAGGCCTGCAGATAGCATGCCACCAATGTTAGACCAGTGTTTGAAAAAATGATTTTCACAAACTTACAAAATTCCTTTGGGCAATAGAAAAGCTAAGAAGTTTCTTTTATTTTCTAGCAAAAGACACAAGAAAGAACAAGCTCAAGAGTTGTCCAATGTCAATCTTGCTAGCACCTACCTCTTGCTTAGCATATCCAATCTTAAATTTAACCTCCATGTTTAGAAGGTCTAGGCCCAATTATTTAGTCTCTCAAGTAAAGAAATGAGTGACTTACATAAATGAGTGATTTATAGGAACTCTGGGCTATGTGTGTTTTGATAAAGTGACTCTCATAAACTCGCTCAATTTTATCATCGCTGCTCAAAAAAGTTGCTCGGAGTTTGGGATTCCTCACAAATGGATTGGGGATATTGTATCAATTGTGAAAAATGACAAGCACAAACGTTATGTATAGCTGAAAATTATAACGCAAAAAAGAGCGTCCATTTTTTTAGCCGATTACTACATTCCTTATCATGATTTCCCCTTTTATGCTTGCATGGATAGAGATCATCCATTTGTTGATTTAGAGGAGGACATTGCTTATTTTAGAGGCAAAGGTGATGTTACTGTCTTTGGGAATACGAATGCTTGCACAAAAACATTTCAACATGATACTAAATAATTTGACATGCCATACATTTCAAGGGAGTTGGAGGAAGTTCACTTGTATGATCATATTTCAATGGATGAGAAAGAGCCAGATCACTATAAAAAGCTACTTTTACACATGTGCAATAGCATGGGTATGCTCATTGCCAATGGTGTATCTTTGTGGAGTGGAACCGATAGATTTACATGTAGAAAACACAATGGGGACAGTATGATTGACGATATGCTATACTTTTAGCCATCATGTATTGCATAAAGAGTTTTATGATTTGGACAATAGACCCTGGAATCAGACCATTGAACCTTATGTATTGACCTTGCATGTAGAGAAACAACTAAGTATGATAAACTCATCCAAAGGGAAGAGAAGTTATCACTTGTATGGATTTCAAAAGGGCACCAATGTATATTGAAATGGTTGAAGAAAAGTTGTGGATGACAAAGCTTCAATATGACACACCATTAGAAAGTAAATGGGAAGCTTTCAAGAAAGTTATTTCTTCTTGTCATTAGGAGAAATATGGACCTTGCATGGGCCTTGTAAGGAATCTTAGTTTTTAGGGATTAAGGCTAATGTTGTGTAGGGTTAAGGGGATAAGAACATTCAAGAAGATAGTTTTGAGAAGGCTTTTCTAGCCTTTTTTTTAAACACATGTAGGATGTGGACCTAAGAGGTCACCTTCTCTCTCTAGCTTTTTGAAAGTGAAGGGAGTAAAGAGATGTGGTCACATCATAAAAAAAGTGGGTCACTAAGAGCCAAAATTTGACTTTTTTTCAAAAATGTTTTTTTTTTACTTCTTTTTGACTCAAAACTCCTCCTCAACATATATACATATCAAAAAAATCATTTTTTGACATTTTTAAAAACCTACAAGCACTAAAAGTCCAATTTTTCAAAAAAATCTCCCCCTACAAAAAGAAAAAACCTTTGTTCTCTCTTCCTCCTTTCTCCCTCTCCTCTCCCTCCTTGCCCCCTTCTCTCCTTCTCCTCCCCTCTCTCTCCCTCTCCCCCACTGCCCCCTTCTCTTCTCCCATGTTCCTCCCTCTCCATCCTTGCCCCCTTCTATCCTCCTCCTTCCCTCTCTCTCCCTATTCCCCACTGCCCCCTTCTCTCCTCCCATGTTCCACCTTCTCCCTCTCCCCTCTCTCTTTTCATCCTTTGCTTTCTCACGCAACAACTGCCATGGTGCTCAACATGTATGAGTTCAACATTTGCAAGTTGTATAATAAAGACACTTGTTAAGTATATGTTGTACAAATTTGCAAGTATCTCCATCCAACTGGGAATAAACAATCATAAAATATATATCAGGATGAAATTATCCACCTCTAATAAGCATGGATTTGAAGCACCTACCTGCAAGATGTAACAAAACAGACTGTTTTAGAGGAAAAGTGGTGACACTTGGCCTCTCTAACCTGCAGCTTTCACTATTTATGCACAAAAGCAAGCTTTGTGCCAAGCACTACAAAACAAGTGGAGGTACCACCTTAGACTTCAAAGCCTATGATAAGAAGAACACAACCAAAAGTAAGAGGTATTGTTACCTTGCACAAAGGGGTGTTTTATTTAAATACGTGATGGTATTGGCAAGCTTCATAATTATGTACACATCCTTTTCCTGCAATTGTTGTTGGAGAGTTTCAACCTCCCTCTTTGAAGAGGCAATACTTTATTGTAATGCCACTGTTTTGAGCTAATAGCTTGACATTCGTACACCCACGAATGCAAAGAAGCACGTGGACCCATACACAACCAATTGCAATAGCTTAACAAGCCTACTTCTCCCTTCTCAAGATATTGAAAGAACCATCAACATTCGTCTCACCAACGGTACAACGTTCTTGGGATGACCTCTACTCACCCTCACGCGTAGCCTTCGGTGCAAACGATACGGACAAGCAAATATGTATGCATGCAATTTGTGACAAGGTGACCTCTTACTATGCTAGTTTAGTGGCGTTGTTTGCAAGAATGGCTCAAGGAACTGGTCCTAACATGAAGCTTTTACGGTGGCACAAAGCTCTCCTCAGCGGCAATGTGGTTCCCACCACACCAAAAATCGTTATGCTAACATGGAGAGATCCCTAGTAGGACAATACAACAACTTTTCATCAACAACAACACACCCTTTCCTAACATGAGGGCACTCCTACCAAAGATAATTTTATATGATAGGTCACCCCATGGTGACCATACAATGTCATGGAATGGATGTAAGAACTATGACCGCACTACTCCTTGGAAGTTGTTCACGAATGTATGTTTATCAAATATAATAATAAGAAATTTGGACTTTTTTGTTTGTTGATGTGTAAGAGCACTCTAGGTCTACCATATTTTAGATTGTTTGATAAGTTAAATAAGATTTGTAGTCATTTAAAGTATAAATTTGTTTTTGTTTGGTAAGATTGTACATGATAAAGTATAAGAGATCTTGACGGAATAAACCTCGATTAGTTTCCTACCATGCACTTGTGACACCAGACCTCTCCTTGAACCATTTGATTTCTATCATTGTGGGAAGTCCAAGGGTGGTCTATTTTCAAATTTTTAGCAATAACCTTTTTTAAAGGACATTTTGGTTATTTTAAAGTTTGTACATAGTCTAGGAGTTCATTCTGATTGTTTTCCTTCAGTTTTAATTTTTTTACCGAGGACACTCCTTTGGAAGCCACTTTTTAAATTTGTTAGAGCGAGATTTTGAGAAAGTTATGTATGTAGGAAATAAAGTCCTCAACACAATAAAAAACATTGGTTCTTTGAGTATTTTCAGATTCCATGGTTTTAATGCGCGTTCGAGCCCGTAGATTAAGAAAAAAGTAAGAAACGTCTGTTTTACATATTTTTTTTGAAATTGTCAACTTGCAGGTTGATTTTTGGAGAATCCGAGCAAGATATGATTTTTTTGCAACACACGATGGTCGAAGAGCGCAACAAGATGAACAAATTTATGTTTGACAAGCCCATACAGATTCGGAGCCGATTGGAAGCTAGAAGCTCTTGAAAACAGCCTAAAAGTTCAACACTTAAAAAAAAAAAACCTACCACTTGAAATATCTTGGTCCCTATTTGTCCCTGGATGGCCATGCATCAAAAGTATGCCTGTACTTGCCATTTTAAGGCCCCAGGGACCCTCAACAAGAGGGGCCACAAGGACACGCAAAATGGCTATCCAAAAATTTTGGATGGCCATTTTGCGTGCCCTTGTGGCCCCTCTTGTTGAGGGTCCCTGGGGCCTTAAAATGGCAAATATAGGCTTTTTTTTATGCATGGCCACGAGATAGAACTAGGTAGTTTAATGTGTTCATAGAAACCCCCCCACAATGGAAAATACCTAAACCTTGTATCATGCTTATTAACCATTTTTTACTTCCTTGTGTCCATCCCCTGTTCTTGGAAATATCTTGGTCCCTATTTGTCCCTAAATGGCCATTTTGCGCGTCCTTGTGGCCCCTCTTGTTGAGGGTCCCTGGGGCTTTAAAATGACAAATAGGGGCTTTGTTTTAATGCATGGCCATGAGATAGAGGTGTAGTGTTTGATGTCCGGAGTATTCACTATGTAAAATTTTCCTATATCATGTGCGTTCACCACAATGGATTAAAAGTACCCCTTATAGGCCTTACCTACACATGCTTCTGTAACTTTACAAGAATATAAATTCCCTTCTGTTGAAAACATGTGCTATGTTACATATACTTTAGTGAACTCCCTAGGTCAAAGGCCTCACAAATTCTGTGCACTAAACATTTAGCACTAGAAATCAACCAAACAAGGAGCCAATTTTTACTTCCTTGTGTTCACCTCGTGTTCTTGGGAATGTTTTGGTTAAGCCATTTCTTTGGTATTTGAAACTACATGTGACCCGTACTATTATAGTATCCAACCGAAGGTTTCTTGATTAGCAGTTTACATAGGCTCGAGTGGTACATATCTTCTATGTTAACAATGCATGTATCTATAATTTATGTTTACACTTTCTCTATCCAAAAGAGCTACATAGTAAAAATCAAATCCACAATTTAACAATTAAGTTTACAAGGTGATAGCTATTGGTATCATCTTTAGCAATACCAAAGAAATAGCTACCAATAGTGAATGAATAGGGATATTTAAGAAGATTTGATACCAAAAACTTGTCAAACTACTCAAAAAGGTGGAAACTTAAAGGCTTTACAATATATGTATGATGAAACAAAAATCAATAATAAGTCACCCCTATACATTGACACCTCCATCTCAAGTTGTCATTTCTCTAAGTAAAGCTTGGCATAAGTATAGCATGGAAACAATAACATATTGGAAAGCAAGAATTTAGCTTTCTCGACTTGTGAAATGTTGCTAATGATATATATTCAACATCCCCAAATGAGGACATCTTGACAAAGGTTATGATCCACTTTAATAAGAATAACCATTAATGATTAAACTGAAACCAAAATATTGCATGAATTTCTTCATGGTCAAATAAGACTTGAGACTTGATACATCTTACAAGAAAATAAAAATATCCATAAAGATCAACAATATTTCTCAAATCTATATGAAACTCCAGTAATCTAAATTAAATACTCTCACTCAATGCGACACCATTTAACAAAAAGATATATTTATATTGCATTTATAAAGGAATCCAGCTTCATAAAAATAATTAGAAACGGAGACAATGTTGTTGCTGTTAGGCTTCTCTTACAAGTATTTGTCTTCCTCATCTAGAGATTTATATACACTTGAGTATTTGTGTGTCTATGACAATAGGGAAGATAGTAGTACTATATGGATGGCTTTTCTAAAAGCTCCTAGAGAGTACCTATTGGTTTAAGATTCTACAAAAATCCTACTATTCTTATCAAAATCTTTTAACATGGTAGTAAAAGGTTCTTCTCGCGGAACGAAAATAGGGTGATTTCCATCTCTGCACATGGTTGCTTGCTCATGTCCTTTCAAAACAAGTTGACTCTGTAAGTAAACAACAGATTATGTGAGCACAAAGTTATAAAGTACAAAATGATATCATTCTAATAATTTAATGACAACTATACAAAGAGTAAATTATAAGAAAAATCTTTGATGACTTTCCATACATAACACAACTTACTTGCATTGTGAGACTCAATCACATGCTACACAACTATAGATGGCGTACCAAAGCCATCAACAAAATAGCATCACCCAGTGTTATGAGGTGTGAAGCCTAAACATTGAAAGCCATAAAGAGTTTAATTCTCCCCAGCATGATAAACTTAAAGATGGAGATGATGTTAAGCTTTGAATGAAAGCTACAGGGGTAGTTTTCTCACCATTCGATCTTTATGTTGGATATGAACCCTTCCAATGCCCACACACTATTCACACCTCCTGTTGTTGTGGTATGAAAGTCATGTAAGATCATGCTTTTTCCATGTTCGGGAGTAGAGGTTTCCATATAGTGCGAGTGAATGAAAGTAGAAGGAGTAGAATCATGTTTCATGTTGTAATGGAGGTGAGAGAAGAGAGAGGAGCTAGCTTGGTGTGAAACTATGTGGTGGGCAAGGGGAAGATATGGGGGAGAAGCTTGCTTGGTGCTACAATGGATATGGGAGAAAGCGAGCAGAGAGATAATGCTGGACTATAGGGGGTGCATGTGGTTGTTGCAGCCATGGAGAGCTTGGAAAAGGGTTTGTAGAGAGAGAAAATCACTTTTTAGCTATAGAATATGTTTGGAAAGACTTTGGAGGGTGAAAAATGATGTTTTGAATTTTTTTGGAAAAAATTTAATTTTTTGGAAATTTTTAGTCCACGTGTTTTACTTTTGGAGGTCAAAAATACTTTTATGACCATAAAATAGGTTAAGAGACCTTTTAAGGAGGGAAAACCTGAAATTTGATTTTTTTTTGAAAATTTGAAATTTTTAGTGTATTTTTAAATCTGGGCCAAAAAGTAGGGGAAAAGAGATCAAAGTGGTCCCCCCCCCCCCCCCCTCACCTCCCTTTTCCCTAGCCACCTCCCTTACCTTCTCACTAGGTAAGAGGCGATTAAGAGGTGTAAGGCTACCTTGTCCCTCTACTTTTTTGAGGGTATAGAGTGTGTCTACCACCCTCTTCCAATTGGCTAGCCTTTAATTAACCTTAATCCCAAAGGGCCCCTAGAGGGTTCATATTTTTCCTATTGTGCCAAAAAATGCTTTGCCATAAAGCATGTCCGTGGTATCAATAAAGATAGATCATGCAAAAGATGGTTTAATAAAGAATGTCAAGATGCTCGAAAGCCCTATATTAAGCTAGATGCAACTATGGATAAAGACAACTTTTAAATTCATTTGCATATATACAAATCATTGATTCAAAAGAAGAGAAGAAGATGAAAATTCAAGCATCAAATTTTTTAAGTCCAAAAAAAGGCACACGCATGTGGAAGATTTTGGAGAAACTTGAGGGACAAGCGGGTTGATAGTTTTAGTAACTTGAGTCTTGTGGATATGTACACATATTGTAGGCAATTATATGAGCAACCAAATGCTCAAAAGGTGTCATTTTATGATACGCTTCCATGTATGCCCTCTTTTTTCACTATTTGGGGATGTGTGCAGTAGGCTTGAAAAGTTGGCCAATCGTAAAGCGAGAGATCTTCAAGGTATCAAGCTGAAAATGATTAAATGGATGAGAGATTTTACACATGAATGGATGTGTGATATGTTCAACCTTGCACTTCAACATGGTATGTGGACTTTAAGAAAGCCTTTGATATGATTCCATGTAACAATTTTACACATGAATGGATGTGTGATATGTTCAACCTTGCACTTCAACATGGTATGTAGACTTTAAGAAAGCCTTTGATATGATTCCACGTAACAATTTGTGGAGAAGGATGGAAGAAAGTGCCAAGTGAGTTTATGCTTGCGGTTTCTCAAATCTATGAGAAGGTGATGTGTCAATTGCATATGGGAAGAGGAATTTCAAAAATTTTGCAAGTCCTATTGAGGTTAAACAAGGATCTCCATTGTCACCAACTCTCTTTGGTCTATGCATCGATCAATTGGAACAAATGATACTTGACTTTATGCAAGAAGAAGGCACTGAAGAGGTCACTATTTGCAATGTGGTAATCGGGCTTTTGGTGTATGCAGATGATGTAGTGCTTCTAGCACACACTTTGGAGGATGAACAAAAGCTTATGGTTGTCCTGGAGAACTTTTGCTTACATAGTGGGCTGATTGTGAATGAATCCAAACAAAGGTTATGCTTGTAAAAACCAACCATAAAGAGAAGCCATGCATTGTGTACAACAAGGAGATGCTTGAAGTTGTTGAGAGCCTTAAGTACATTGGCCTTGATATTATGGCCAATCACAAGTGGCATGAATGCCCTATGCATTGTTTGGAAACCGGAAAGAGAGTGTACTATGCATTTGAAAACATGTATAACCGATTCTTCATAGATTTGAAGTGTGGGGCGAGAGCGTCTCATAGTCTACTTGAAAAGAGTTTGAGAATGTCCAAAAGTGTTTTCTTACAAATTTTTTCCAAGTTAAGACACGAACACCATATATGCTCTTACCTCTTGAGTCAGGATCTCTTACAATTGAAGTAATGGGCATGGAAAAGGTTGTGTAGTACATGATAAAGATGCATCAAAATCCCTCACATCAACTTCCTACAATTGGATGGGAAACAAGAAAAAAAGTTCAAAAGACGCATAAAAGCAAGATCTTGAGCATGGGATGGATGCAAGACATAAAGAAGTGGTTTGGGAGATGGGATGCATTAAACTTGTTACATGATATCTCAATAGACTCCCAAGTAATGAAGCTGTTCTACAACGCCAATATATTACGGCTTGGAAAGAATCTAGTGGGTCACGCTTCATACATTACACCACCCATATTCCCCAAACTACAATGTCATAATAACTAATATCCAATTCTCCTAAATGATTTTCTCATGTTGAACTGATCATTTAATATGGGGAAGTGCCAGGGGAGAAAAAGCTAGAATATTGGCTAAGCTGGCAGAACGACCACAGTAGGGATCCAAAGGAGGGAAAATAGGGATCCAAAGGAGGGGCCATTTGCAAAAGAGCAAGGTGCAACAATGGGCTAAAAAGACCCTAAGGTTCAACCGATTAAGACTTCCAAAATGCTAAGGTTCCAAAATTTAAAGGTTGTGTCCAAAGGTCAAACTAGGGAAATTGGATGCTTTGTGTGTGTCCCAAAAAGTCTTCATAATCCCTACATAGGAGGGGGCAAGCCTTGCAAGTAGGGGATGAGAGAGAAACACACACACACACACACACACACACACACACACACACACACACACACACACACACACACAAGCTCCCTTTACACAAAGGGAATGAGAGACACATGTCAGCTCCCTAGCCCAGATGCCCACAAGGTGTACTCAAATCCCATTGGATGGCCATGGAGGTGGACCAATGAGAATTAGGGTAGAGTAAATCGAGTTTAATTGACTTAAAAACACTTAATAAAAGAAGCAATAAGAATTAAGCTCTCTAGAAGACTATTGGACAGTCTCCCAAGGGGTCCAATGAGCATTCAACAGCCCAGTGGCTTGCCTGATTCCTATTGGCCAGGAGGCAAAGCGGTCCAATGAGAGTTTAGTTGCATTTATTAATTATCTAAAGCTCTTATAAAAGGGGAAAGGGGGACACATGTCAGAAGCCTATCACTTATGCTTCTTAATACTCATTGGCTAAGCCTGGAAAGGGCCAATAGGGTTGCAGCATGAGCAAATAGCAAGAGGGGTTGACCAAGAGAGTGATAGGGGGCTAATTTTCTCAAGGAATTATCCACACACACTCACACAAACTCATGTGTGAAGGAAGAAGACTCTCTCTCTCTCTTTCTCAAGCTTTAATGGAAAGATTATCACCTACTTTGAGCTTGTGAGAAGGGAGGCCTACACCAACAACTCTTGGCTTTGTGATGCAAATCCAACCAAGAGCCAAGCTTCAATGCATGCTCATCTCCTACCCCATGCTAATTACTAAGCTAAGCTATGCTAATATGAGTGATTATGTGAGAAGATGTACATCTTTCTCGTAAGACTACTCATTCTTTCTCCCAATCTACTCTCATGTCCCGCTAGCTCTCACCATCTTCGAAGGTGTGTAAGGTCTTGGGATTGAGACCGTGAGGGAATTGATGTTGTGTTTAATAAGTGTTTTGCTTAGTGCTTGAAGTTTCCATCTTCATTGCACTAGCTAGTATTGAAGGAACACCAAAAATTGTATTGTAAAATGTCACTCTTGATGGGAGAAACCATAATACAAAGCCTTTTGGAGGGGGGACCGGCTCCATGTAAATCTGGTCCTCAACTGTTGTCAATAGCTTAATTTCTCTCTCTTTTGAATTATTGTTCATGCTATCTAACTATGTGTTATACTTTTTGTTGCTCTCTCCACCCAAGCACTCTTGTTATTCTCATTAGGAATTTATCCTAATGAAATGATCACTATGTTCATGCTAATTTCCGCTACACCCAAGTTACTAGGCCAATAGATGTTACATTGGTGTCAGAGCACAAGGTTTCTCTTTTCTTGCTCAAGAAGGGAGGTCCTCAAGCTAGCTATAAATGGTTGGTATTATTAATTGCATGTGAGTAAGTAGAATAGGGATTTTTGAGCATTGTAGTGTGCCTACCTTCGTGCAGTTAACGGGGCATCACCGTCGAGAGCTATGGTCTTAATAGTGGAGTCCTACGGGGCTTTTAACCACTAGTGAGCTATTAGAATCTTGACAGGAGCCAATGGATTTTTGGTGTTGAACGACCCTCTCTTCTATTCCTTGAAATTAATGGTATTTGAGCCACGGGTACAATAGCTTGAGTGCTTTTTCTAAAGGGGTAAAGAGGAGTAGCAACTAGGGCTTGAAGTGCAAAAGTACACCTAAAAAGTTTACGCCTAAAATTTGTTAGAATGGCAGACAATAGTAAAGAGAGGGAAATTAATGTTGATAACTTTGATTTTGCTAATGAGTAGGCTACTAATGATGCCCCTATGCTTGTTAACTACCTTGTTTCTAGGCTTCAACAAGCTATGGGCAATCCATCCCTCCAAAGTGAAGTGCAACGGCAGCTTCGTGCTCATGGGATTCTCCAAGCTCCCCACCATGATGAGAGAGTACCTAGGAAGCCTCCTTGTGAGACTTCCAAAAGAGGCCTCTCTCCGATTCGGGAAGAAGAAGAGGATCCATACGAAGGGCTCAGAAATTTTCTTCTTGATGACGCATCTTTGGTGGACATGGCTCCACAAAGACAGCAGGCTAAACGCTTTCCACCACCTCCAAAACGGAGAAGACCATCGCACATTTCTCCACACCATAATTCAAAGAGGGATGACAAAAGCAAGAGAAGACAAAGGCAAGAAAGAGGACACCCTCTTCTCCATCTTCTTCATCCTCTTCCTGTTATGAAAGTGATGGTGAAGACAAAGAAGATCAAGGCAAGAAAAAGGCGAGAAAGAGGTCACACTCTTCTCCATCTTCCTCAAATTCTTCATCTTTTGAAGAAAGTGATGGTGCAACCTTTGAACCATAAAAAAGAAGAGGCCATAAGAAATCCTATGCCACATGGAAGAGGTTATCCGAGCTCAAGAAGTTCAAAGAGGGAGGGAAGAGCATCTCTTTCCTTAGGCACCTTTGGTGCGACGGACAAAGTCTTGGCCTTTATCCAATAGTTTGATGTGGCATTTGGAGCTACGCCATGTAGCTATACACTTTCAAAAGTCCGCCAGGCAATGGTGGTCTAGCCTACGGGCCAACGGTGAAGCTCCACGAGCATGGAAAGCTTTAAGAGCTTCCATTATGAAGCAGTTTTTGGCCACCGATGCCAAAGACAAAGTACACCGAATGGCAAAGTTTGAAGCTCTCTCCCTACAAATCCATTCACAAATATGTAGACAAGTTTTGGGATTTACAACTCAAATCTATGTGGACAAAGAGGACTTCTTTATCTCTCCTTTCAAGCATAAGGATGTAATCCTAGGGGCACCATGGTTTGATCGCATGGCTGCCAATGTTAAATTCCCTAAAAGGAGAATCTCCTTTAGGTTCAGAGAAAAAGATATGTACATAGATGCCAAGCAAATAGGTAACACCATACCCATTGTACATACACAAGCTTTCAATAAGTCAATAAAGAGCTATATTTACGTGTACATGATTTCTATTAAAGATTCTCAAAATGAACCTAATGTTTTAACAAAAGAAAATAAGCACACTCACAAGGAATTAGAGTTATCCAACTTTCTCAAGGGGTTTCAAGATGTTTTCATTGACAACATCCCTTGTGAACTACCTCCTAAACAAGGCAATGATGACCATGCAATTGAACTTATTCCACGAATTTCACCGCCTAATAAACCTCCTTATAGAGTTTCTCAAGCTCAACAAGAGGAGATTATGCGGCAAGTGCATGAGTTAGGCCTAGCTCATCTCCATTTTGCTCAGCCGTGTTACTAGTGCAAAAGAAATACGGCACATATCATATGTGTGTTGACTATAGAGCACTAGATAGGATCACTATCAAGAATAGGTTTCCCGTTCCACGAGTAGAAGACCTATTTGATAAGCTACAAGGGTCCACCTACTTTAGTAGGATTGACCTAAAAAGTGGGTAGCACACATAAGAATAGTTGATCAAGACATTATAAAGACCGCATTTCGCACTACGTTTGGTCTTTACGAATACATTGTCATACCTTGGCTTGACCAATGCACCAGCCGCATTCAACCGCTTGATGGAGAAGCTATTCAGGCCTCACCAAAACTTTACTAGAGTGTTCTTTGATGATATCATCATCTACTCTAATTCATTAGACGAACACAAGCAACATCTCCAGGTAATATTTCAAGTTCTAAGAGAAAATAAACTTTATGTTAATCGGAAGAAAAGTGAATTTTTCTTCCAAGAGATTCAGTATTTAGGTCACATTATCGCTCAAGATGGCATCCAAATGGATCCATCAAAATTAGAGGTAATAAAAGGATGGCCTAAACCAAGGAATCTTCATGAACTAAGAAGCTTTATAGGTATGTGTGCATACTATACATGCTTCATAGAAAAGTTCTCACTAAGAGCGGGACCATTACATGACCTAACAAAGAAAAACATTAAGTACACATGGTCTGCCAAGGAGAACAATGCTTTCGAGCAAGCTTGTTGAGCAAGCTCTAGGCATATATGAAAAGGAACTCCTCGCAGTTCTACATGCCTTAGACTCATGGAAGCACTATTTATTGGGGACTCCTTTCATTCTATGAATGGATCACCAAAGCCTTAAGTACTTCATAACGCAGACCAAGCTCTCCGACAAACAAATGAGGTGGGCAAATTTCCTTTCGCAATTTCATTTTCATATTGCTCACATTGCTAGCAAGCATAATCAAGTAGCCGATGCACTCTCAAGATGGCCGAGAATGAATGCAGTTTCCATAGCAGCTCACAATGATCTATCTTCTATGATAGATGAGTATGCTATTGATCTCGATTTTAGAGATACGATTTTAGACCTTGCACTAGGGAAGAAAGACGAACCATTTACTTTACAAGATGGTTTTCTTCTCTATGGCAATATATTATGCATTACTAACTCACTCCGTGAGAAAGTAATGTATGAATCTCATGCTCCTCCTTATGCGGGGCATAGAGGAATTCAGTCTACCCTAAAAGGAATTGAAACATATTTCTACTGGCCTACCATGAAAGAAAACATACAAGAGTATGTTTCTAAATGTGTGGTATGCCAAAAGACAAAGTTTGATAGAGGGAAACAACCTGGATTTCTTCAACCTTTGCCAATCCCTAATGCACCATGGGAGAGCATATCCATGGAGTTTATCTTTGGATTTCTTAAGTCTATCCATGGGATACAGGAATATGCATGATAGTAGATAGGTTTAGTAAACAAGCTCACTTTATACTTGTCAGAAGACTATCAAAGCCCATCAAATGGCAACCCTCTTCATATCACAAATCTTCAAGTACCATGGCTTGCCAATGTCCATAGTGTCGATAGAGATCCTAGAATGACCAGTAATTTCCGGAAGGGCCTCTTTGAGAATTTAGGGACAAGGCTAAACTTCTCTTCGGCCTATCAATCGCAAACGGGCGGCCAAAGTGAAATAGTTAATCTAACAATTCTTGATCTACTAAAATCCTATGTAACAGAAGTAGATCAATGGTCCCAATGGGAGAAGTACATACCCTTAGTGGAGTATGCCTACAATAACACTGTAAATACTTCCATGGGAAAAGCACCTTCAAGGTAATAGAGGGAAGATCAAAAAGTCCCCTGCTACTTAAGGTACATGGGAAGATCTTCGCTGCAAATGAGTATAGCCAAGACCTGGAAGAATCTTTCCAAAAGATTAAGGATGCTATCTCTATCGCACAGCAAAGGCAAAAGGCTATTGTTGACAAGCACAAAAGAGCCCAAGCCTTTAAAGAAAATGATTGGGTCTTACTCAGATTTCCCAAGGCTCGATTAGGGCACATGACGGACAAGAATCCTACGAGACACTAAAACTACTATGCTAAGTTAGCAAAAAGGTACTATGGTCCCTTCCAGATTCTTAGGCCAATCAATGAGATGGCCTCTCAACTCAAGTTGCCCAGCCATTGGCTCATACACAATGATTTCCATATGAGGCTACTAAAGTCTTACAAAGGAGAGCCACCTCAAGAACCAACTATTGAAGACCCACCGGAGATCGAGGACCAAGAAGAGGTGCTGCAACCCGAGTCCATTCTCCGACATGAAGACAAGGTAGTAAGAGGCGGTAAGACTATCCGACGATATCTTATTAAGTTTAAGAATTATCCTTTTGAAGATGCTAGATGGACAAGGCATACAATTAAAGGATAACCTAAACCTTGTCAATGGTTAAAATGCTTCCCAAGAGTAAGCAAATGTACAAATGTCAAAAATGAACAAAGTTTTTGTCTTATAAGACTCTCTTTTTCTTTATTGTGCACAAATATGAAGTAGTATGCATGCATAGATCAAGTTTGCGGAGACGACGTCTCCCAAACACCAATTAGAGCTTGTCACTCTACTATGGAAGATTGATAGGACTAATGTGCAGACATGCTTGCGGCAGCTTAAGCTCTCAAGTGCCAAATGGACTAGTCATCCACTCTGGAACGATGTCGTAGGGTAACATAGGGATCCTCTACCCGCTAGAAAAAGGACTAAGGAATATGCTTTATCTTTTCTACCCCATAGTCGAGAACGACTATGATTTCAAGAGAGAGGTTATGTCATAATAACTAATATCTAATTCTCCTAAATGATTTTCTCATGTTGAACTGATCATTTAATATGGGGAAGTGCCAGGGGAGAAAAAGCTAGAATATTGGTTAAGCTGGCAGACCGGCCACATTAGGGATCCAAAGGAGGGAAAATAGAGATCCAAAGGAGGGGCCATCTGGAAAAGAGAAAGGTGCAACAATGGGCTAAAAGGACCCTAAGTTTCAACCCATTCAGACTTCCAAAATGCTAAGGTTCCAAAATTCAAAGGTTGTATCCAAAGGTCAAACACTAGGGAAATTGGATGCTTTGTGTGTGTCCCAAAAATTCTTCATAATCCCTACATAGGAGGGGGCGAGTCTTGCAAGTATGGGATGAGAGAGAAACACACACACACACACACACACACACACACACACACACACAAGCTCCCTTTACACAAAGGGACTGAGGGACACATGTCAGCTCCCTAGCCTAGATGCCCACAAGGTGTACTCAAATCCTATTGGATGACCATGGAGATGGACCAATGAGAATTAGGCTAGAGTAAATCTAGTTTAAGTAATATAAAGACACCTATTAAAAGAACCAATAAGAATTAAGCTCTCTAGAAGACTATTGGACAGTCTCCCAAGGGGTCCAATGAGCATTCAACAGCCCAATGGCTTGCCTGATTCCTATTGGCCAGGAGGTTAAGGGGTCCAATGAGAGTTTATTTGCATTTATTAATTACCTAAAGCTTTCATAAAAGGGGAAAGGGGGACATGTGTCAGAACGCTATCACTTATGCTTCTTAACACTAGGTTGGTAATGGGACACTTTTATGTCCTGTTAAGTGACCATTTTCCTTGAATTATTTCAAGAGTTTCAAAATGGATTTTGAGGTGCTATCTGTCTAGAAAGTTGTCTCATGAGCTGAAAAAAACTCGACATTTTTTTGGAATATCAATTTCATCTTTAACCTTGTCCTTGCACAACATTTCACAACCTAAACTGTGTGAGAAAACGGGTCCTGTTTTTGACTTTTTGCAACTACACCACTCTAGAATTCATGTTTGTGAGGTCTACAATGCTAGAGAACTATCTTTAGTAGTCCTCAACGTGTCCTGATGCTTCTAGGGAGAAATAAATGTTAAAGTTGTAAGTTATGACCAAATTACAAAATTTGTCAAATCTGTTTTTTAGCCAATTTTAGCTCTTCTATGATTTTTTTGGTGGCTTTCATGATATCCAAATGCAGTTTTGATTTTCTATGTCACATATTGTAACATAAAGCTAATGTTCCTTGACTTTTGGGGCACTTAATACCCTATTTTGCATAGTAGACAACGATGGTTGATTTTTTCAATTATAGAAGAATACGAAACATTCTAGTGTATCAAGTATATCTTTTTCCATATTGTTAGTTTCTTGTGACAACTACATGCATTTTGTAGGTAGTAACCATATCTAGTCATAAGGATCAAATTTGGCTAGATATTGAATAGTTTCTATGGGATTCTACAACTCATAATGTTGAACCCAGTTTTTTCTTGTTTGTTGTATTTAGCACTTCATCTGTGTCCCCAAGATTCCCCTTGGTAAGAGATGTGTTATTCTTTTGACATGATCCATGGCTCCTTATGAACCTAAAGGACAATAGGGAACTAAGAAAACATGCATATATTATTTGTATAGAGCGTGGCTATAGAAACTTTGATGATAGGTTTGCAGAATGGTAAAAATTCAACTTTTTTGTACCTATTTATTTTGGCAAAACAAAAAATAGTGAGTGAGAAGCAATCATATGTTCTGATCACCAACCCATTGAAGTTAACTAGAGAATTTATCTCAAGTCCTACAAAAATCCCTAATCTTATTTTTATGCAACAAAACGTAAGAAATTACTGTTTTGATAAAAATGTACTGGTCGATCAACTTTGGAGGCTTGGTGTGACCAAAAGATGAGAAATTTTACAAGTTTCTTATTTTTTCCATGTGTAGTAGGCCTTGAACTATAACCTCATGAAAAGATTTTACAAAATGAGTGGATCTACTATGGTTTTGGAGGTTTTTTTCAAAACCCTGAAAGGACACTTTTATGTCCTGTTAGGTTACCAACCTAGTGTTAATACTCATTGGCTAAGCCTGGAAAGGGCCAATAGGGTTTCAGCATGAGCAAATAGCAGAAGGGGTCGACCAAGAGAGAGAGGGGGCTAATTTTCTCAAGGCATTATCCACACACACTCACACAAACTCATGTGTGAAGGAAGAAGACTCTCTCTCTCTCCTTCTCAAGCTTTAATGAAAAGCTTATCACCTACTCCGAGCTTGTGAGAAGGGAGGCCTACACCAACAACTCTTTGTGATGGAAATCCAACCAAGAGACAAACTTCAATGCATGCTCACCTCCTCTACCATGCCAATTACTAAGCTAAGCTATGCTAATATGAGTGATTATGTGAGGAGATGTACATCTTTCTCGTAAAACTACTCCTTCCTCTCAATCTACTCTCATACCCGGCTAGCTCTCGCCATCTTCGAAGGTGTGTAGGTCTTGGGTCTGAGACCGTGAGGGGATTGATGATGTGTTTAATAAGTGTTTTGCTTAGTGCTTGAAGTTTCCATCTTCATTGAACTACCTAGAATTGAAGGAACACAAAGAATTGTATTGTAAAATGTCTCTCTTGATGGGAGAAACCATAATACAAAGCCTTTTGGAGAGGGGACCGACTCCATGAAATCCAGTCCTCAACTATTGTCAATAGCTTAATTTCTCTCTCTTTTGAAGTATTGTTCATGTTATCTAACTAAGTGTTATACTTTTTGTTGCTCTCTCCACCCAAGCACTCTTTTTATTTTCATTAGGAATCTATTCTAATAAAATGCTCACTACGTTCATGCTAATTTCCGCTACACACGAGTTACTAGGCCAATAGATGTTACAACAAAACCATGCTCTTCACTAGAAAAAAAAAACCGTACTCACCCTTATATGCTTCAGCAAATTCCTTTTTAAGACTATCACAACCATTCGGGTTAGCTCCCACTCCCTTCGATGCGAGACAGTGTGTTGGGGCAATGGAGAAAAGTCAAATTATTGTGCACATTATGCTCACTGCAAGTTCAAGAGTTTGAGTACCACACACTACTAGAGTGCTCTGTTTTTTATCACATCCAACTTGCTTCCCTCACATTTTTAGCCATGACCTAGACCTACACACTTTCCTCTCCCAGCCACAATGTGGGCTCTCCATTGCGACTCTCATCATCACCAGAATTTTGGAATTGAGAATTACTCATCATTCACACACATACCAAAACACATGTAACTTTGGTCCCATAAGTCATATTTGACCTTTGAGGATGATAATAAAATAAATCTAGTTAATCTCTCTCTCTCTCTCTCTCTCTCTCTCTCTCTCTCTCTCTCTCTCTCTCTCTCGCACACACACACACACACACACACACACACACACACACACACTAAAATGCAGTTATCATAAGTGGGTACCTCTCGTGCACACACTTGATATTCCACCGTGTCTATCCCCACACTATATGGAACGGTCATTAAATTTCCTATGGATGATGAGAGGTTGACAAACTTTTTTGTGATGGATTAGGAAATAATCTTGGAATGAATACGCTAATCCCATATACTTCACACAAGCTATACTTGCCCAGTCTGCTAGGTTTACTAATTGCCCTCACGGTATTTCTCATCTTAGTCGATTTTGCACATCATGAGGTACACTTATTACCCACTCTATGCTGGTGTAACTTGTTCTATGGGCTCACATGAATACACATATGAGTGATAGGTGGTGGTATATATAAGCTCACCATATCGTCACTGGAGTGTGGGTATCTTTAATCTTGGATCAGATTCATAAAGGCTAGCATCGTGAGTAGGCCCATGCTTTGAGACAATCTAACAACTTTCTACAAACCCTTAATGGTCTGATCATGGAGTGATGGCTCCCTTTTGGGTTTTTTTTGCTCATACACCTCGTAGGCCGCATGGTCTCCTCTTCTATGAATATAGGCATGTTCATGCTCATCCTTTCCTCTGCCAGCCCTGCTCTTTTATGCATGCTCCCCTTTGATGCTCCTCCTCACTCGGCAGCACCTCTAAGCCAACCTATTGTTTCCTTATCTGGCTCCAATTTGCGATAACCGCTGAGTACCATACCGCACGGCCATTTTTTCTGCTCCTCTTCGCTACGCTAAACGGAACCTCACCCTTGTGGGTTCCTCCTTGTTCATGAAACTCTTCAGATTGTCTTGTGGCTGGCTTGTCTTGGGGGTTTGCTTACGCGAAGTGCTGTGGTTTCCCATCGTTCATTTCTCTCTCCATCTCTACCGGTACACCCCTTTGTGGTCATTGTCTGCATAGAAGCCAGGTAATCCTTGATTAGCCCACCATCACATCCTCATGGGATGTTACTCAGAACACACACACACACAAACACACACACACACACACACACACACACACAGAGCACGCTAATATGAAGGTGCAGTGTACATATAGGAATCTTTCAAAGCGCATGGATGCATCTAAAGTGAAAGGTGGCATGGCACATTCTAGAATCATCTTGTTGCAGCTCCGATATGAAATTCTACAACAAGTGATTTTTATGATCACGTCGGGATATATATCAGGTAGGTGCATTTACACCTACTTAGAAGTTGGGCTACAGGATGTCATAATAATTTGACGCTCATAAAGACTCTCATTTGGCTAGGTGCATTTGGTAAACTTTCAAACCTTGAGTCATAGTGTTGAGATATTATAGGGACTTGACTTTTGGAGTAAATATCCATGTACTCATGAACTAAAGCCTGTGTTTGATCGTGATTCATCTAATAATCTTTGTGAAGAAAGCAAGCACTTCTCACTTTGAGAGGGAAGGGTGTTCCACTTGTGATGTTATTAGCTATTTTGGGACCAGCTGATGATCTGGTTATGTTATATATATGTAGTATTGGAGGATAAGAGTTCCTCAGCTAAGATGTTTTTGGCATTCAAGAAGGGTATGTTACCCACTACTGAATAATATTTGAGTATGTCGATGAGGAATATCAAAACACAGGATATATACTGGCCTTGCCATTGAGGTTATGTACTACTTACTGCTACAAAATAACTTTTTATGGGTTATTACACTCACTTGAAACCGGTTTTGGCTCGCAAGTTAACAACTTTATTATGAAATTTTGAGTAAATATTACAAAGTGATATTCAATTAATAACATATTATGGTTGCTAAGAAATGATACATGCACATTTTGAGTTTCATTATGTCAATACAATGGGTTGAATAGATTTCGTGAGTTGTATAGACCTTTGAGGAACTAAGAATTTTGACCTTAATCCTCTTGTGAGGGTCTCTCCATGAGATGGAAGTTTTTGGTTTTTTTTGAAAATTTAATCACAATACAGAGGAGATGTTGCCCAATTTTTGTGGATCTAAGGAAAATATGAACTTTGTGTGTTCAGCTAGGATATATGGATAAATGATAGTGGAAACTATTTGTATACAAGAGACGACTTCTTCTTCTAAGTATGCATAACATATTGCTGGCCTGATAACTATCTGCAGTTTCTTGTGAATGCGTACTAACCGCAGGGGGTACTCGATGAACAATGAAAAGCGGATTAATTGATCTCTCGCATGAATATAATGTCATCAAATGGATTTGATTATGGTTTGTTTTGAAAAAAGTATCAATGAGATGCCTGGAATATTTTATAAAGCTAATGTATATGATTCTTTTTTTCATAAGCGTTAAAACATTGTGAAGCAATATCACTTTTTGCAAATATAATTATCAAGTGTTGAACCTTTTTGGTGGATTGAGAACCAGTTTATACCTATGGATAGCTTGGTTTAATATAGGAAGTTTGCATTGGTACGTTACACATAGGGTTTAAACTCTATATGCTCTCGGACTCTAGAATTGAGTCGACCTACTAGTAAGGTATAAGTCTTGTTCTAAACAAAAGTTACCTGTCCCGAAGGATCTGGTTACATTGTCCACAAGGAGGTTTTTTGAAACCTACTCGATTCCCCACATAATATTGTTTTTTTGACTGTTTCTTTAATACAATGACCTTTGGATTGAAAGCTACACCCTTGGATTATACTTAGAATTCTTGCATGGTGATTGGCTCATTTGGCTCTGAATTTTTGCATGTTGAATGACATTAAATGAATTAAAGTATGATGGAGATTGCTTATACGTACGGGACTACTTAAAGTTTTCAATTTCGTTGAAAAAAACCTTAATCCTTCTGTGAGGGTCTCCAAAGAGATGGCTGGTACTATGGTTTTTTTGACAATTTCTTCGATATACAAACAAGATACTGTCCATTTTTTTAATTTTTATTTATTATTATTAATTTTTAAAGCTACTACTGGGCTTTATTGTGACTTCAAAACGTATTTTGACATTGGTATATGGTGAAAAACATAAATGATAGACCGTAGAGTAGACTGTAAGCTAATTCTGTAGGTGTGACATGGATAACAACTGGACCCAGTTTTGACACCTGTAATACACACAAGCATAGCCAGTTCTAACTGAATGCTTTTGTATGGATGCAGTTAACAGCTGGATCCTTCTCCTCGTAGGATTAGTGGAGGTTGGTCTCTATGGATTGGATAAGGTCAAAGTGGATCAAATCAATAGAAAGACTTGGAGAAAGGAATATCTACATCAAACATTCTCACATTTAGTAGAGGTTAAGCTAATGTAAACTATTAAAATAAACAATTGACAGGATATTATATACATGTAAAGTATCTTTTGGGTATATTGTCAATGTCCTTGTACATTTATCATTACCCGTATTCATATGTAAAGTCTGATCTACTCCATTGTATGGTTCAATTGTTTGTATAAACAAACTATTGTTAGGTTTTTCATTTCAAACACACACACACACACACATGCACGTGTGCGTGCGCACGCGCACACGCACACACACACACACGCCTTCTAACATGTGTTCCCCTTTCTCCTTTTGTGAGAGCTTTAGGTAATTACTTAATTCAACTAAACTCTCATTGGACCCCTTTGCCTCCTGGCCAACAGGAATTAGGCAAGCCATTGGGCTGCTGAATGCTCATTGGGAGATTGTCCAATAGTCTTCTAGAGAGCTTAATTCTTATTGTTTCTTTTATTAAGTGTTTTTAAATTAATTAAACTAGATTTACTCTAGCTTAATTCTCATTGGTCCACCTCCAAGGCCATCCAATAGGAATTGAGTACACCTTGTGGGCATCTCGGCTAGGGAGCTGACATGTGTCCCTCATTCCCTTTGTGTAAAGGGAGCTTGTGTGTGTGTGTGTGTGTGTGTGTGTGTGTGTGAGAGAGTTTCTCTCTCATCTCCTACTTCTAGCGCTTGCCCGCTCCTATGTAGGGATGGCTGAAGACTTTTGGGACACACACAAAGCATCCAATTTCCGTAGGCTTTTGACCTTTGGATAGAACCTTTGAATTTTGGAACCTTAGCATTTTGGAAGTCTTAATGGGCTGAAACTTAGGGTCTTTTAATCCCATTGGTGCACATTGCTCTTTTGCAGATGGCCCCCCTTTTGGATCCCTACTATGGCCGGTCTGCTAGCTTAACCAATATTCTACCTTTTTCTCCTTGGCACTTCCCCATATTAAATGACCAGTTTAACATGAGAAAATCATTTAGGATAATTAGATATTGATTATTATGACATTACCTCTCTCTTGAAATCATAGTCGTCCTTGACTATGGGGTAGAGAAGATAAAGCATATTCATTAGTCCTTTTTCCTAGCGGGTAGAGGATCCCTATGTTACCCTACGACATCGTTCTAGAGTGGATGACTAGTCCATTTGGCTCTTGAGAGCCTAAACTTCTGCAAGCATGTCTGCACATTAGTCCTATTAGTTTTCCATAGTAGTAGTGACAAGCTCTACTTGGTGTTTGGGAGACGTCGTCTCCGCAAACTTGATCTAAGCATGCATAGTACTTCATGTTTGTGCACAATAAAGAAAAAGAGAGTCTTATAAGACAAAAAGTTTGTTCATTTTTAACATTTGTACATTTCTAACTCTAGGGAAGCATTGACAAGGTTTAGGTTATCCTTTAATTGTATGCCTTGCATCCATCTAGCATCTTCAAAAGGATAATTCTTAAACTTAATAAGATATCGTCAGATAGTCTTACCGCCTCTTAGTACCTTGTCTTCATGTCGGAGAATGGACTCGGGCTGCAGCACCTCTTCTTGGTCCTCGATCTCCGATGGGTCTTCAATTGTTGGTTCTTGTAGTGGCTCTCCTTTGTAAGGCTTTAGTAGGCTCACATGGAAAGCATTGTGTATGAGCCAGTGGTTGGGCAACTTGAGTTGATAGGCCATCTCATTGATTGGCCTAAGAATCTGGAAGGGACCATAGTACCTTTTTGCTAACTTAGCATAATACTTTTGATGTCCCGTAGGATTCTTGCCCGTTGTGTGCCTTAATCGAGCCTTGGGAAATTTGAGTAAGACCCAATTATTTTCTTTAAAGGCTTGGGCTCTTTTGTGCTTGTCAGCAGCAGAATTTTTCCTTTGTTGTGAGATAGAGTGGTGCACATATATTTGGTGGATTCCACCTTTGCACGTTGATGTGATCTTTATTTGTGATCGTGGATGGTACGGAGAAAATTCAGGGCCAATTTTGGGGGCCTTGGGGGCAAGAAGCCTTCAAGACTTTTTATCCTTTCGTTGGAATATTCCTTTTTGTCAGAATATCTTGGCCATTTGGTGGCCAATTGTCCGTGGTCTTTGGTTAGTGGTTGGCGACCGGTGGTCTTTGGCAGATGGCTAGATTTCCTTGGCCGGTGGCCGAGTTCTAGAAGGACTTGTCTACCCAAAAGCGGATACACATGGGAACATGGGAGAGTCCTACTTGGACTTGGCTATCTAAGAGCGGCTGCAGATGGGCATTTAGAGGCTCCCTTACATCTATATAAGGAGACCTTCTCCTGAGTATTTTGCTAGAATGGTGTGCTACTCTCCTTGCTACTAGATCCTTATTGTATTCCACATTTATTACATGGTATCAGAGAACTAGGTGCTCATAGCTAAGAAAGTATGAGAAGTACTTGTATTACTTTGCAAAATCAATTATGTCAACTTCAAGTGCTGTTGCGGGTGCTACTCCGCTTCACATTTGTCCACTAGCATTCACCGAAGGAAAGCTTGACGGCACCAACTACACATTGTGGAAATTCAAAATTTTTGCAATTCTGAATTTATATGAATTGTTGGATACGGTGTTGGGGAAAAATGGTGCAGACCCAGAGCCCATTGCAAAAAATGATTCGGCAAATCCAAGCATTGTAATACCCTTGGATGCTACTCTTCTACGTGCCTAGAAAAGAAGGAATGCAGATGCATTATGAGCCATTGTCATGTGTGTAAGTGATTCTGTCCTCACTTTGGTTCAACATACCACTAAAGCACATGAAGCTTGGAACCTATTGGCTCGCCAATAATAGATGTACAATTACACCAGAATTCAAAATCTGGAAAATCAGCTTGCTGCTGCTGAGAAACTTGTTGATGGAGAGAAGGTGGAGGTCTTTATCAAGTGGATTAAAGACCTCCAAGATCAATTAGTTGTTGTTGGTGTGGCTATTTCTCCGGAATATTTGGCTTGGTGCTGCATTCGTATAGTTCTAGCGAGATATGATGGTCTTGTTACGACACTCAACACTCAGGTTCGTCCAACCCCTCTTATGTTTGAAGAACTGAGTGCAATGTTTCTTGAACAGGAGCTGTGACTCAGGACCATGAATGGTGGAGGTGATGCTGCCTTACAACCAATGCAAAAGGCAAGAGGATTATGTCAAATGCTTCTAAGAAGAATCCCAAGAAGAGAAAACTTTTAGGTAGTTGTTTTTACTGTGACAACAAGGGTCATGTTGTTAAAGACTGTAGAAAGAAGAAAGTAGACGAGAAGAACAACACCATGAAAGGTTCTTGGAAGGAAAGAGAATCCACCAACAATGCTGAAACACACCTTGAACTATGGGCCGTCATAGAAGAGGTATGCTCATCACCACAAACTCCACTTGTTGATGGTTCTTGGATTCTAGATAGTGGTGCATCCGGACGTATGACTAGTAAGAAAGACTGGTATAGTTCCTGGTATAGTATGATGGTGTAATATTTAATGGCCTAATAACTTGTGTGTAGTGGAAAATAGCATGAACATAGTGAGCATTACATTAGAATAGATTCCTAATGGTAATAACAAGAGTGCTTGGGTGGAGAGAGTAACAAAAATTATAACACCTAGTTAGATAGCATGAACAATACTTCAAAAGAGAGAGAAATTAAGCAATTGACAACAACTGAGGACCGGATTTGCATGGAGCCAGTCCCCCCCCCCAAAAGGCTTTGTATTATGGTTTCTCCCATCAAGAGAGACATTTTACAATACAATTCTTTGTGTTCCTTCAATAGTAGCTAGTGCAATGAAGATGGAAACTTCAAGCACTAAGCAAAACACTTATCAAACACAACATCAATTCCCTCACAGTCTCAGACCCAAGACCTCACACACCTTCGAACATGGTGAGAGCTAGCGGGGTATGAGAGTAGATTGAGAGGAAGAAGGAGTAGTCTTACGAGAAAGATGTACATCTCCTCACACAATCACTCATATCAGCATAGCTTAGCTTAGTAATTAGCATGGTAGAGGAGATGAACATGCATTGAATCTTGGCTCTTGGTTGTATTTGCATCACAAAGCCAAGAGCAGTTGGTGTAGGCCTCCCTTCTCACAAGCTTGGAGTAGGTGATAAGCTTTCCATTAAAGCTTGAGAAGAGAGAGAGAGTCTTCTTACTTCACACATTGATTGTGTGAGTGTGTAAGTGAATAATGCCTTTGAAAAATCAGCCCCCTCTCTCTCTTGGTAGACCCCTCTTGCTATTTGCTCATCCTTACAACTCATTGGACCTCCCCAGGCCTAGCCAATGGGATTTCAGCAGCATAAGTGATAGTCTTCTTACCTGTGTCCCCCTTTCCCCTTTTGTGAGAGCTTTAGGTAATTACTTAATTCAACTAAACTCTCATTGGACCCCTTTGCCTCCTGGCCAATAGGAAATAGGTAAGCCTTTGGGTTGTTGAATGCTCATTGGACCCCTTGGGAGACTGTCCAATAGTCTTCTAGAGAGCTTAATTCTTATTGGTTATTTTATTAAGTGTTTTTTAATTAATTAAAATAGATTTACTCTATCCTAATTCTCATTGGTCCACCTCCATGGCCATCCAATAGGATTTGAATATACCTTGTGGGCATCTGGCCAAGGGAGCTGACATGTGTCCCTCTTTCCCCTTGTGTAAAAAGGAAGCTTGTGAGTGTGTGTGTGTGTGTGTGTGTGTGTGTGTTTCTCTCTCATCCCCTACTTCTTGGGCTTGCCCCCTCCTATGTAGGAGTTTATGAATCTTTTTTGAGACACACAAAGCATCCAATTTCCTAAGCCTTTGACCATTGGACACAACCTTTGAATTTTGGAACCTTAGCATAATGGAAGTATTAATGGGTTGAACCCTAAGGTCTTTGGAGCCCATTATTGCACATAGCTCTTTTGCAGATGCCCCCCCCCCCCCCCCCCCCTTAAATCCCTATTTTCCCTCCTCTGGATCCCTATTGTGGCCGGTTTGCTAGCTTAACCAATATTCTAGCTTTTTCTCTCCTGGCACTTCTCCATATTAAATGATTAGTTTAACATCAGAAAATAATTTAAGAGAATTAGATATTAGCTATTATGACAAAGAGTCTAAGGCTTATAGACTCTATGATCCAGAGGCAAGGAAAATACTCACCAGTCGGGATGTGGTATTTGGAGAAGGGCTACATACGCTGGAGAAACCAAGATTGTCCACTTTCTCATCAAATGAAGAAATAACTCACCATGTGCCATACCAAAGTCAGGTAAAAAATCAAGAGGAGGAGTTGCTCAATGATGATGCTTCATAATGGAAGGTCTTAAAGCTTTCCATGTTTGTGGAACTTCACCGTTGGTCTGTAGGCTAGACCACCATTGTCTGGCAAAATTTTGAAAGTGCATAGCTACATGGCGTAGCTTAGAGGACTCCATGAAGCCCTCATCTCCAAACGCCACATCGAGCTCTTGGATAAAGGCCAAGACTTTGTCTGTAGCAGCAAAGGTGCCATCATAGGTAAGGAAAGAGATGCTCTTCCCTCCCTCTTTGAACTTCTAGAGCTTGGACGACCTCTTCCACGCAGCATTGGATTTCCTATGGCCTCTTCTTTTTGATGGTTCAAAGGTTGCACCATCACTTTTCTCAGAAGGTGAAGAATTTGAGGAAGATGGAGAAGAGGGTCACCTTTTTCTTGGCTTGATCTTCTTTGTCTTCACCATCACTTTCATAAGAGGAAGAGGATGAAGAAGATGGAGAAGAGGGTGTCCTCTTTCTCCCCTTTTTCTTCTCATGCTTTTTGTCATCCCTCTTTGAAGTAGGGTGTGGAGAAGTATGTGATGGTCTTCTCTGTTTTGGAGGTGATGGAGAGCGTTCAGCCCGCCGTCTTCATGGAGCCATCTCCGTCGATCTTGAATTCTCCTTTGAGAAGGAGATGCGTCATCAAGGAGTAAGTTTTTGAGCCCTTCATATGGATCCTCTTCTTCCTCCCGAATCGGAGAAAGACCTCTTTTGGAAGTCTCACAAGGAGGCTTCCTAGGTGCTCTCTCGTCTTGGCGGGGAGCTTGGAGAATCCCATGAGCACGAAGGTTGCCGTTGCACTTCACTTTGGAGGGATGCATTGCCCACGGCTTGTTGAAGCCTAGAAACAAGATAGTTAACAAGCATCGGGGCATCATTAGTAGCCTGCTCATTAGCAAAATCAAAGTTATCATTATTAATTTCACTCTCTTTACTATTGTCAGCCATTCTAACAACTTTTAGGTGTA
Organism: Adiantum capillus-veneris; assembly: GCF_014529385.1. Lineage (NCBI taxonomy): Eukaryota > Viridiplantae > Streptophyta > Polypodiopsida > Polypodiales > Pteridaceae > Adiantum > Adiantum capillus-veneris. The sequence goes on from NC_140946.1 coordinate 21,448,202, forward strand.
CTTTGGCACTTCAAGCCCTAGTTGCTGCTCCTCTTTACCCCTTTAGAACAAGCACTCAAGCTACTGTACTCGTGGCTTGAATACCATTAATTGCAAAAAATAGAAGACAGGGTCGTTCAACACCATAACAACACCGGCTCCTGTCAAGCTTCTAATAGCTCAAGCCCCGTAGGACTCCCCTATTAAGACCATAGCTCTCGACGGTGATGCCCCGTTAACTAAACAAAGGCAGGCGCACACCAAGGCTGAAAAATCCCTATTCTACTTACTCACATGCAATTAATAATACCAACCATTTATAGCTAGCTTGAGGACCTCCCTTCTTGAGCAAGAAAAGAGAAACCTTGTGCTCTGATACCAATATAGCATTTAATGGCCTAATAGCTTGTGTGTAGCGGAAAATAGCATGAACATAGTGAGCATTTTATTAGAATAGATTCCTAATGGGAATAACAAGAGTGCTTGGGTGGAGAGAGCAACAAAAAGCATAACACCTAGTTAGATAGCATGAACAATAGTTCAAAAGAGAGAGAAATCAAGCAATTGACAATAGTTGAGGACCGGATTTGCATGGAGCCGGTCCCCCCTCCAAAAGGCTTTGTCTTATGGTTTCTCCCACAAGAGAGACATTTTACAATACAATTATTTGTGTTCCTTCAATAGTAGCTAGTGCAATGAAGATGGAAACTTCAAGCACTAAGCAAAACACTTATCAAACACAACATCAATTTTCTCACGGGGTCTCAGACCCAAGACCTTACACACCTTCAAAGATGGTGAGAGCTAACGGGGTATGAGAGTAGATTGAGAGGAAGAAGGAGTAGTCTTACGAGAAAGACGTACATCTCCTCAGAGCATGCATTGAAGCTTGGCTCTTGGTTGGATTTTCATCACAAAGCCAAGAGCTGTTGGTGTAGGCCTCCCTTCTCAAAATCTTGGAGTAGGTGATAAGCTTTCCATTAAAGCTTGAGAAGAGAAAGAGAGTGTGTTCTTACTCTACACTTGAGCTTGTGAGAGTGTGTGTGGGTAATTGCCTTTGAAAAATCAGTCCCCCCCTCTCTCTCTTGGTCGACCCCTCTTGCTGTTTGCTCTTCCTAGCACCTCATTGGACCTCCCCAGGCTTAGTCAATAGGATTTGAGGAGCATAAGTGATAGCCTTCGGACATGTCTCCCCCTTTCCCCTTTTGTGAGAGTTATAGGTAATTAATAAATGCAATTAAACTCTCATGGGACCCCTTTGTCTCGTGGCCAATGGGGAGACAGTCCAATAGTCTTCTAGAGAGCTTAATTCCTATTGGTTCTTTTATTAAGTGTTTTTAAATTAATTAATCTAGATTTACTCTAGCCTAATTCTCATTGGTCCACTTTTATGGCCATCCAATAGGATTTGAGTACACCTTGTGGGCATTTGGCGTAGGGAGCTGACAGATGTCGCTCTTTCCCCTTGTGTACAAAGGAAGCTTGTGAGTGCATGGAAGTGTTTCTCTCTCATCCTCTACTTCTTGGGCTCGCCCCCTCCTATGTAGGAACTTGTGAAGACTTTTTGGGACACACACAAAGCATCCAATTTCCTAAGCCTTTGACCATTGGACACAACCTTTGAATTTTGGAACCTTAGCATTTTGGAAGTCTCAATGGGCTGAACCCTAAGGTCTTTGGAGCCCATTGTTGCACATAGCTCTTTTGCAAATGGCCCCCCGTTTGGATCCCTATTTTCCCTCCTCTGGATCCCTATTGTGGCCGGTTTGCCAGCTTAACCAATATTCTAGCTTTTTCTCCCCTTGAACTTCCCCACATTAAATGATTAGTTTAACATGAGAAAATCATTTAGGAGAATAAGGTCTTTGGAGCCCATTGTTGCACATAGATCTTTTGCATATGGCCCCCCCTTTGGATCCCTATTTTCCCTGCTCTGATGGCCGGTCTACCAACTTAACCAATATTCTAGATTTTTCTCCCCTGGCACTTCCCCATATTGAATGATTAGTTTAACATGAGAAAATCATTTAGGAGAATTAGATGTTAGTTATTATGACAAAGAGTCTAAGGTTTAAAGACTCTATGATCCAGAGGCAAAGAAAATACTCACCAGTTGGGATGTGGTATTTGAAGAAGGGCCACACACGGTGGAGACACCAGGTTTGTCCACTTTCTCATCAAATGAAGAAATAACTCACCATGTGCCATAGCAAAGTCAGGTAAAAAATCAAGACGAGGAGCTGTTCGATGGTGATAACTTAAATAAATCTAACCAACCTGTTGGCAGCATCACAGGAAAAACCACTACCAAAATGGTTCAACAGCTTTTTGACGCTTGAAACCCTCAAGTTCACAATCCTCATAAAGAGGAGGGGGGTTTGCGATGGTCAAAGAGAATAGAGGAGCAAAGGAGAGCCTCCGAACACATTGTCAACATGGCTCTCATGACAAAAATTGTGGGCTCTGTGAAGGAGCCATCCTCCGTCAATGAGGCCATGGATGATCCAAAGTGGAAGGAAGCAATGCAGTCTGAGTATGACAACATCACAAAGAATGACACTTGGGAAGTAGTGGATCGGCCTCCAAAGAAGAAAGTCGTCGGCATGAAATGGGTGTACAAGATCAAGCATAAATCTGATGTCTCTTTGCAAAAGTACAAAGCCAGGTTAGTAGCACAAGGATTCTCTCAAGTAGAAGGGTTTGATGTTAGTGACACCTTCGCTCTTACAGCTCAAATGAAAACTATTCTTCTTGTGCTTGCTCTTGTTGCTATCTATTTGTGGGTTGTTTACCAAATGGATGTTGTCTCTGCATTTTTTTAATAGACTTCTCAAGGAGGAGGTGTATATTGAGCAACCACTGGGGTTTGAGACGCCCTCATTCAAAACAAAATGTTTGCAGATTGAAGAAGGCTTTATATGGCCTGAAGCAGTCTCCAAGAGCATGGTATGTCAAAATTGATAGGTTTTTTTAAAAAACTTGGCTTTAGGAGAAGTGGTTCTGAAGCAAAATTATAGTTGCTTAGAGAGAATGAAAAAGAAGTCTTTATTATCTTGTATGTCGATGACTTGATAATTACAGATGACCACAAAAAATTCATCCAACAAACTCATGAGAGTTTGAGTTCTAAATTTGAAATGACACACTTGGGTTTGTTGCAATATTGTTTGGGGATTGAGGTTTGGGAATCCTCAAAAGGTATTTTCATCTCTCAACAAAAGTATGCAAGAGAGATCCTAAAATCTTTTGGCATGATGGATTGCAAACTTGTGAGCACTCCAATGGAGGTAAATCCAAAATTCTCCATGGAAGATTCTTCTCCCATAGTCGAGATTAAAAAGTACAAAAAACTTGTGCGAAGCTTAATTTTCTTGTGCAACACTAGGCCAGATACTTCTTTTGATGTAGGTGTTTTAAGGAGGTTTTTCAACTATGGTCCCTTCCAGGTTCTTAGACCAATAAATGAGATGGACTATCAACTCAAGTTGCCCAGTCATTGGCTCATACACAATGCTTTTCATGTGAGCCTACTAAAGCCTTACAAAGGAGAGCCACCTCAATAACCAACTATTGAAGACCCACCGGAGATCGAGGACCAAGAAGAGGTGCTGCAGCCCGAGTCCATTCTCCGACATAAAGACAAGGTATTGAGAGGCGGTAAGATTATCCAACGATATCTTATTAAATTTAAGAACTATCCTTGTGAAGATGCTAGATGGATGCAAGGCATACAATTAAAGGATAACCTAAACCTTGTCCATGTTTACAATGCTTCCCTAGAGTAAGCAAATGTACACATGTTTAAAAATGAACAAAGTTTTTGTCTTATAAGACTCTCTTTTTCTTTATTGTGCACAAATGTTAAGTAGTATGCATGCTTAGAATGAAGTTTGTGGAGACGACATCTCCCAAACACCAAGTGGAGCTTGTCACTCTACTATGGAAGATTGATAGGACCAATGTGCAGACATGCTTGCGACAACTTAGGCTCTCAAGCGCCAAATGGATTAGTCATCCATTCTGGAACAATGTCGCAGGGTAAGAAAGGGATTCTCTACCTGCTAGAACAAGGACTAATGAATAGGCTTTATCTTCTCTACCCCATAGTCAAGGACGACTATGATTTCAAGAGAGAGGTAATGTCATAATAACTAGTATCTAATTCTCCTAAATGATTTTCTCATGTTAAAGTCATCATTTAATATAGGGAAGTACCAGGGGAGAAAAAGCTAGAATATTGGTTAAGCTGGAAGACCATCCACAGTAGGGATCCAAAGGGGGGGCCATTTTCAAAAGAGAAATGTGCAACAATGGGCTTCAAAGACCCTAAGGCTTAGCCTATTAAAACATCCAAAATGCTAAGGTCCCAGAATTCAATGTAAAGTCCGATGGTCAAACCTTAGGGAAACTGGATGCTTTGTAAGTGTACACAAAGTCTTCCTAGATCCCTACATAGGAGGGGGCGAGCCCTTTTAGTAGGGGATGAGAGAGAAACACACACACACACACACACACACACACACACACTCTTGCAAGCCCTTTACACAAAGGGAATAAGGGACTCATGTCAGCTCCCTACCCCAGTTGCCCCCAAGGTGCACTCAAATCCTATTGGATGGCCATAGAGGTGGACCAATGAGAATTAGGCTAGAGTAAATCTAGTTTAATTCATTAAAAAACACTTGATTAAAGAACCAATAAGAATTAAGCTCTCTAGAAGACTATTGGACAGTCTCCCAAGGGGTCCAATGAGAGTTTAATTGCATTAATTAATTACCTAAAACTCTCACAAAAGGGGAAAGGGGGACACGTGTCAAAATGCTATCACTTATGCTTCTCAATTATCATTGGCTAAGCTTTGCAGGGGTCCAATGGGGATCCAAGAGGGGTCGACCAAGAGAGAGAGGGGGCTGATTTTGTCAAGGCATTAACACACACACACAATCTCATGTGTGAAGCAAGAAGACTCTCTCTCCTTCTCAAGCTTTAACAGAAAGCTCATCATCTACTCCAAGCTTGTGAGAAGGGAGGCCTACATCAACAACTCTTGGCTTTGTGATGCAAATCTAGCCAAGAGCCAAGCTTCAATGCATGCTCACCTCCTCTACCATGCTAATTACTAAGCTATGCTAAGCTATTATGAGTGATTATGAGAGGAGATATATTTCTTTCTCGTAAGAATACTCCTTCTTCCTCTCAATCTACTCTCATACCCCGCTAGCTCTCACCATCTTCGAAGGTGTGTGAGTTCTTGGGTCTGAGACCGTGAGGGAATTGATGTTGTGTTTTGAAGTGTTTGCTTAGTGCTTGAAGATTCCATCTTCATTGAAGTAGCTAGTTATTGAAGGAACACCAAGAATTGTATTGTAAAATTTCTCCCTTGATGGGGGGAAACCTATAATACAAAGGCTTTTGGAGGGGGGACTAGCTCCAAATAAATCCGGTCCTTAATTGTTGTCAATAGCTTAATTTCTCTCTCTTTTGAAGTATTGTTCATGCCTATCTAACTAGGTGTTATGCTTTTTGTTGCTCTCTCCATCCAAGCACTCTTGTTATGATCATTAGGAATCTATTCTAATGAAATGCTCACTATGTTTATGCTATTTTCCGCTACACACAAGTTACTAGGCCATTAAATGTTACATAACACACACACGCACACCAAAAAAAAATCTATTTTTTGGAGTAGGGGAGCCTTGCCATCCCATATGGTCCAAAAAGAAATCAAGTTGTGTGTGTACTATTTTCAAAGAAACTATTATATATATTTCCTCATATAAGCAGGTTGTGTTATTGTAATTAACATGAGGTCTTAGTACTTACTTGATTTGTACAACATGGTTGCCATCACTGGGGACTCTATCCAAGCCACATAATGGGCTCTAGATAAATGTTAGCCTGCTTGGTCTATGCTTGCATTGTGTGATTGGTTGAGTAGGTCATTCCTCATTTTTTAAGTGCTCACCTTTGTGCGCACAAAGGTGAGCACATATCACTGTGATATGTGCTCACCTTTGTGCGCACAGTGATATGTTTTAACATCTAGAATGTGCAAATGAGACATACAAGTATAATGGTTACGATGTTTCTCCCTTAAGAGGTGGGTGCACGTTTAAAGCACCAAATATCGAGCGTTTACAAAGGATTTTTCTTGAAACACAATTGTTTCAACATCACCCCATTTAAGCCATCAATGATACCCAATAATCCGTTGCGGTAACTACCACGGAGGGGGAGAAGACCCATAATTAGAATTTCTTTTATTGGAGAAGGATCTCTCTTTGATCTCTTAGAGATGTTTTGTTATGTAAGGTCACTTAAGTCCAAATCTTATATGATAAGTCAAGGGTATAATAGTTGTATAGAAAGGAACGGTAAAAGCATAAAAAGAAGGTCTCATTTTTACCTTATACAAATTGTCAATAGGATTTTTTCCCAAGAAGAGTGAATCCCCCAAAATTATGACAAGCGTGATTCAGGCTTACCATATGGGCTGTAAATAGGAGAGCGTAGTTGGTTAGCAAGGAACACAATGCATATTAGGTCAACGATGTGAAAGTGAGCCGGGAAGTGAACATGCAGAAGAAAATAGAGAAGATGAAGAGGCACACGAAGAAGCAACACACACACACACACACACACACACATAGGATGAAGTTTATCAAAACCATAAAAAAGAATCAAAGAGGAAGAGAGACAAATGTTGGCAAGGAGAGAGAAGAAGAGAGAAAAGAAGGAGAGAGAAAGAGAGCTCCCACTCCTCCACTTGCTTCATCAAAGAGGAAGAGAGACAAATGTTGGCAAGCAGAGAGAAGAAGGAGAAGAAGAAGAGAGAAAAGAAAGGGAGGGAGAGAGCGAGTGAGAGAGAGACAGAGAGAGCTCCCACTCCTCCACTTGCTTCATCGTCAGTGATGGTTGTAGGCCAACTTGATGGTCATCCACTTTTGATTGAGAAAGTCAATGGCTCGATTCCAATCACGACTTTTTGGTATCTCAAAGGTACTATATTTTTAATATTGTGCAGCTTGACCACTCGTTTAAAATCAAGGCCTTGTCCATCAACTCTATATACGGCTATGTCTTTCGTGATGGGGTCTATGACACGCAAGTAGTTGCTCAAGATTTTGGGAGCCCAAGCCATTCGAGATTCATAAACTCAAACCAAGTAAATAAACCAACCAAGTCGATACACCATATACACATACGTATTGTAATGCATATGTATATACATATCCACAAGTAATGTGTGTGTAACATTAAAAACTGACTTTGCCAAAATCCCACTAAGTAGGGTTGCACACGTTTCTTTTGCATGGGAATATAAGAAGATGCTAGTGGGAGGTTTAAGTAAAACGTAAAGGAAACGAAAGGGAAAAGCAGAGGAGGGGGGGGGAGGGGGGATTCACATGGCCAAAGGAGTCAAATGGAGTGCCACATGTGGTGCCACACAAGAACGCAAGGCAGAGAGTTGACCGTTGTAGCTTGCATGAGGTAGCACCAACATGGAGTTGGCTTTCTTTTTGGCATGGACTTGCACAACCTACAACGAAATGCTTGCAGCTTCGTCGCTTATGACAGATGAATATATTTGACCAACGACATCATGAGCTCAACTAGCCACTAAGCTGTCCATGTTTTGAGGACAAAGCGAAAAGGCACATCCATGCAAGATGATGGCCAAGGAAAGTACAAAAAGATGAGCATGATAAAAGCCAGGTGCCGTCGCACATAGCAGGCATGCCATATGGGTAGGCATGTGGAGTATGGATCAAAGGGGGTTTGTAGGGCAAGTCGGGTTTTTTTTTTAATAACTATGGGGAAGCACTACGAACACGAGAGGTCAAAACGCGGATTGTCTCGGTGCATATGACTTATCGCGATCTCGATATTGGGAATTCGATCATTGTACTGTGTTGTAATGAATTGTGACTTGAGCAAATCTCTTGAATAACAAGTCGTGAGTTCAACTCTCATCATCAAATAGATCTTTAAGGTCTCATGGGATAGTTTCATACGACGTTAAAATTCTCTTCTCTTCATACGAGGCATGGGCAACAGAAGTGCGCGGGTGAGAAGTAAGCAACTAACAAGGTAACAGAAGGCATATATGAGAATATGTGGTACAGAGAGAAACACACACACTCGCAGAGAGAGGAAAGGGGTGGGGGAGCGGAAGGGCATGAAGCAGAGAGGAGAAGGATCTTGTGTGCAAGTGGGCAAATTGCTCAAAAAGAATTTGTAACGAAGAGACGAGAGGAGAGGGTGATGATGAAGGTGAGAAGAAGCAAGAAAGAGGCATAGCCTTGCGACGAACAACACCTCCCTTAACACTCCATTGTGCCCATCAAAGAACCACATTCGCGAGGCCTTCATTGTGCAGACGGAGGAGACCGCCGGGGAATAGTGAGGCAGTTCAAATGGGAATAGTGAGGCAGTTCAAATGGGATCTATAGTTGTGCATCGCACCTTTCCATCGCCTATCTCATGATATTTGACACACCCTTTTGGAGGTGGGATCTACGGCCAGCCTTTCAATGCGATTGAAGATCGTCCATTATCGATTGAGGGGCCAGCCACTTGCAGGAGTTTGATTTTGGCATGGTTTTTGACGGCACTCAGTGAATGAAGATTGTGGGGACCACTTTTGTCCCTTCTCTCTCTCTCTCTCTCTCTCTCTCTCTCACACACACACACACACACACACATACACACAGGTGGATGCGAACTAGGTATCACTTGGGGATCACAACACCAATCTTGTGTGTGGGGATGATGGCAAGGAGCACAGGGATTATGGCGGGGAATTCAATGTAATCTCTCTCTCTCTCTCTCTCTCTCTCTGCGCCATGTTGTAGGCTCGCAACTTGGCAATTTCTCTCTCACAAGAAATGAAGAAAACTAATGAGTTCACAGAAGCTTTCAATCTCAACAATGCCACATCATTTACTTGGTGCACTTTTGAGTTTACTTTTCATTTTGAGTTTACATGCTTTGCATTCATTTTCTCAGAAAAAGAGTCCATCTTCCTTTTGACTGTGTACCCATTGTATGTGCATTGGCGGTTTCATGTGGAGTGGATAGCCAAGTGAGATTGAAAGAGAAGTGCATTCGGTTTCATATCCAAGGGATCCCCAATGTATGTCGTTATATTTGTGCGTTCTTGCATTGCCAAAATGGGCAATGCTATCGTGTTTGTATGAGAGAGAGAGAGAGAGATTGCACTTAAAGAATGAGTGTAGATATTGTTGGGTTCTCAAGGGGATATAGATGACCTTGACAAAGGAAACGTGTGTGTGTGTGTGTGTGTGTGTGTGTGTGTGTGTGTGTGTGTGTAAGCACACGCAAAAGTAGCAAGTATCACATTGAAACTTACACCGCTTGTGGATTGCAATGTAGAACACTCACCATATAGTGGCTCAATGACCAATGAAAATAGTACATTGCCCGACGAAAATATCACATACTTTGAAGATGTTGTCCTTGAGGATGGTAGGACAGCTAGAAGATGTCTTACAAGCACCGAGTGTCGTGAGCGCAATAATCGGGTGGGACCTTATCAACCACATGTGGGATGTGCATTGCCTTAGGGTGGCCATTCCCAAGTGAAAGCTAGGCCGCCGCCTTGGAGCTCGCAAAATTGGAGTGGCATTGAGATCGTATGAAAAACAATGCCGTGCGAGATGCTCAAGTGCAGAGCACAAATTTGATAAGAATTTACGGCTCAAAAAGCTAGAGAAAAGAGGAGGGCTAAAATAGATTGGGAAGATTTAAGTGAAGAAGAAAAACTTATTGTGCCCTCAAGAGATAGCTATATCAAAGAAAAGGTGGTAGCTGCTATAAAGGACTATTTAGAAGATAAAGAGTCACGGATCACTCGCATTCATAAAAGGATTGCAGAGGGGTACGACTTACATGTAAGTTTGTACTACAATTGTTAACCTCCATTGAAGTGTACATTTTAATTCTTCCATTGATTGACTTTGCATTTTATAGAAACGTCCACCAATGGGTATTGAACACGTCTCAAGAAGATGCATTGCTTGGCAGACCAGTGAGTCTTTTTGGTATCTCTACTCTTTCTTCCAAGAATGTTAATATTTGTTAAGGATTCACAGTTGAAGTATTATTTTATTTCAATGGAAGAAAACTCGTACTATGTCGGATGAGCATGGCCCATTATTAGCACCTATAAAGGAAATCATCCCAAAGAGGTTCTTAGATGGCATTCCTTTGGTGTGCACAATGGATTTGCATAGGACTGCTTTGAATCTTTCTTGATCTAAGTCAAATACGGATAACTTTCCTTGTTTGCTCTAATTGAACATTGTCTCTTATATCCCTTTGTTTGCTCAATATGTGAATTTTAGATGCGGTGTTCGAGTGTTGGGGGGTCCTCCCAACACATTGTTGGAGACTCTCCACTCACCCCGTCGAGTCTGCCCCACTCACCTTGGTTGTCCCCAATGTATCCATTGCCATGGAGTATGGTTTGGGCCCAAGTAATGACCCAAAGCTCTTAAGTGACAAGTGAGTCTACTGGTATTAGCTTTCATTGCACTTTATGGTTTTAGCCTTCATTACACTATTTTTTATCTAAAATCTTCAAAAACAAAAAAGGCTTGAGAAAGGAATGGGCATACAATTCTTGTCTGCACGATCAAACATACTCGTGGAGGTGGACACATTAATCTCCTTGATGCAATAACATCCGAAAAAGCCACCACAAACACTATGAACCTTTTTTTCCTGTGAGTGTGCAACTTGTTATTTCCATATTTATGTTTTAAATAGATATGCACAAGCTAATTTCACGCCTTGGCTTCCAAGCAGGTGGATGGAGAATACTTTGTCACAAACATGTCTTAGCAGGGTGTGGTTCCTGGATATCTTATGGTTTGACTTTCTCAAGGTCGAGCATGACAAGGAACCTACAAAGAGTCAAAACTTTTTTGGGGAAGTGGATGCTACGAGTCATTTATTTGTGTTTATGCCCATTATTGACACGTACATAGGTGGCATTTCTAGTGGGCATGAGTAAAAGACTATATATTCTCATTAGCATGTCTGTTCTGTATTCTTTTGCTTTCACTAAGGATCATTGGGTTTGTCCTTTTCAACAATCTCTCAAACAATTGCTACGATTACTGTTGGAGAATCATGGCATCATCTACCTCAATTCAATGGGGTCAACCATGCCTAAGCAATATTTTTCCAAAGTGTACGGGTATGTGGATTTTGATAATAATTTTATGCTTTTCATTGTGTATAAACTCTCATTGTAATATTTTACATTATAGGAGCTTTGGAAAATTTTTCGCCACATTGCTCCAATGCCTCTTTGAGAGCATTCATGGAGAGCCCTAGAAGAAGCTTGGATGCACTAGAGACCCCAGATGCGAATTCCCCACATTATCACTTGCAAAATATTGCATGCATGCGCTATGTTGAAAATGTTATAATTTGTTGATAGGTACCACTTCAACCAAATCCGATCGATTGTGGCTTCTATGCTATGGTTTATATGCCGCATCTCATTGAAGGGGCCTATGGAAAAAGGTCCAAGAGTTGGGTATGTTTTCTATGCACACTATTATTGTACATAATTTTTAAAAAGGACTTACTTTAATGCTTGTTTAATTGCTTGTTGATTTGTTTCAACTGACAAAGAGATGGTTCCAGCATGTAGATGTAGAGATGTTGAAGCATGAGCTTGCCACATGGAGAAAGGAAGCTCTCTACCTTTGACAAGCTTTTGGCCTTTCCCGAGTTGTTTTCTTGTGCCACATTTGAACATTGGAATTCTTGTATCACATCATGTTTTATGATGTAAACATTACTTGGATAAAAATTTACATTGCCTCAGTGAAGAACGGGACAATTCTAGAGAAAGTAACTCTTGCACAAACACGGACATGGCTGCATCCTTTTGATGCAATGCATGCAAACCTTTTGCTTAGAACAACACGAACCCTACCATTTTGACACTTCAGGCTTCCTACCGTGAACATTTTTTTTTTGCATTAGCGCATCCATGTCTGCATCACACATGTTGGTATGATACAGACATGTAGCAACGGAATTGTGACCTTGACAAAGGTGTCAAAATTACATGAACGTGTCTACAATACCACCTACCATGGGCATATATTCATCAAAGTCATTAATTACTTACTAGAGTTTTTCTTGCCAAGTTGAGACTCTGAAATGACCCTAGAAAAAATCTTGTTATGATGGGGTTGGTAATCATAATATGTGAACCACTATCTATCATTCAATAGAAACTTTTCCATGCTAGGATTCGGACAACATGGTCCATGATACACTTGCATCTATAATTTACATTAATTCTTTGTTGGTGTATAGACTCCATAATTTCATGTGTGATCACCTCTCCCAACAACTGAAAGCTCTTCATTAGCAAGAGCGTGTCTCTCTGAACCCCAAGCAACTACTACCACTTTGGGTAGATTTTGCATCCAGTTTTGTGTTGAGATGTCGAGCTCTACACCTTGAGCTGGCATCCACTACGGGTCTTGGCCGCTTACGGCATTTACTCACTAGCGCGTTAGGTGACCGACACGGAGGATCTCTGCCAGTGATTCTACAGCTGGACTACACATATAGTGCCAGCCTAGTACGCTTCTAGCGAGTTCACACTTAGTGACCGCATGTACATATGTGCTATTTTTCAGCTTTAGCACTTAGTCATTTTGTACTCTCTTTGCTGTGAAGAAGAAGAAGAAGCTTTCCATCTCTGTGTGCTTTGTGCTTGTCTTGTGTAGCTCTCTTGCATCCTCATTCTTTACATTTTGCATTGTCCATCTCCCTAGATTTTGCATTGTCTATTCTTAAAGTATCGTAATGGCCTTTTGCATTTGTGAGGTTGTCCCATGTTACCATCCTACCTACTACGCATATTGCTTTCAAAGCATTTACAACTACCTATGGTTCCTCGTCGCACGAGTCTTTCGTGCCAACCATAGCCATTATTTTCAGATCTGGGTCGAGAGGTTTGGCCCACTTACATCCACGTAATGTGGCTAGGAATTCTACGCCTATGGAGCGCCCTAGTTTGAGTTTCTTCATGTACATTACTTTTTATAAATAAATTGGTGCATCTCCAAGTGGAGAGCTTGATCTTGGCAAGGAGTGTGAAGGAGGAAAAAGAGCAAAAATGGAACCAACTCCAAGCCCAATATTGCCTGGAGCCATCTTTTCAAGCTCTAGCCTTTTGCTTGATGATGCGTTTGACTGATGTGTACCCTCATGGCTGACTTGCTTCTCTATGGATGGCTTTTTGCATCTATTACCCTGGAGTTGTCACCATTTCAAGCATCTAATGCATCAGGTGTCCGATGACCACTCTTCATTACATGAGGATGTCCAATGATGCTCATATTGGTTAGGAACATTGCTTTTATGAAAGCTTCCATGACCAGAGTGTCCATGAAGGGGACCACTTATTGTTTTGATTTGACGGGAGCATCTCCCAATGTTGGGCTGACGAGCCATTTCTCAACATCATCCCATTTGGAAGGAGCCCCTTTGTTGAGATAAGGTGCAATTGAATACCTAACAAGAACTTTGTCACCTTTTAGAAAGTCACTAAATGTACACCTATGATCATGAGTTGTCATAATCTAGAGCTTCATCATCAAGCAACTTAATTGAAGCCAAGCTGCCCATCTAAAGTTCTCAAACTGCCACAAAAACTTGTTTGGCCTTTCACCGGTATCCTCTTCTTTAATGCAATTTCAAGAAAATGTCGATGAGGGTCCTAATTTTTTGGGGAGAGAGAGAGAGAGAGAGAGAGAGAGAGAGAGAGAGAGAACGTGCTTATAAGCTTGCTTGTGCATACGAGTCCCTAAAGCCTTTGCATACAAGGCAAGCTCCAGGAGGACCGACATCAGGAGGGGTATACGGAGAGCAATGGATGTGAAAAGTGAGTTGAGAACTACACAATAATATAGAGACTTTATGATGAAGACCATTAGGAAATGGGTACATTTTGAATTGTGAAGAGTAAACATAGGCAACGCTAGAAAGAGAAATGAAAGCAATTTGGAATCTTAAGCTCACACAAGTAAATGGAAGGGGAGCCACAAAGGATTCAAAGTGTGAAATCAAGTTTCATTCTATCGAAATGAGGCTGATCGACCAACAAAGATTGATATAAGCTTAGAGGTGTTAAACTAAGTGGTGTTGTATTTACTTGAGTTGGTTTTGGTATAGTAAAACCTAAGTAGTTGTAATTGTGTGCAGTAAAGCCTAATAAGTTAGTCTAAACGGATCTATATACTCTAATTCGATGGAGCTGAATGCATTTGGATGCAATTAGAATTAATTGAGTGTCATTAAGTCGTAGTTGGTGCCATTGGGGCTCATCTATATCTATACTCTTTATAATGTAGCTTAAAATTTTCAAGGAAGGAGAGGGCATCCATGTGTCACTCCTTGGTTCATTTCAAAAAACACCTTACAAAACATCTAATTTAAAATGCAAAAGTAAAGGGTAAGATTGTAAGAAATGATAGCCTACAAGCCTTTTCAAATGTAAAGTCAAAAGACTTTCTATTCTGCACAAGTTTCTGAACAGGTCTCCAAAGTGCGGTATACAGAGATTTACTATACAAGTACAGTGGTTGTATGTACGCTTGATTGTGGACACTCGTTGAGTGTAGAAAGCGTTACATGTACCACGATAGCAGGTTCAGCAGATTTGCAGGTTTTTGCAGATTGCAGCTATTTTGTCTTAGTGCTTCAAGATGTCTGACGGTTTCAGTCAGATTGTTACTGAGAAGCTTGAGAAAAATAACTACCCTGCATGGAAGTTCAGAATAAAAAATTTCCTAAAAGGAAAAGGTTATTGGGACTATGTAGAAGGAGACAATGAAAAGGAACCAGAGATTCTCGAGGCAAATGCTACAGCAGAACAAAGGAAAGCTTTGAGGGACTGGCAACAAGGCCAGAGCAAAGTGATGTATTGGCTTTCTATGAGCATCACAGATGGCATGATGGGCTACCTACAGGATGCTGAAACCCCCGCCATTGCATGGAGAAACTTAGGCAGAGTGTTCGAGGTGAACACCAAGGCCAGGAAGCTTCAACTAAAGTCGGAGCTAAATCAGGTTAAGAGAAACAACCTCTCCATCAATGATTATGCTTTGAAGATCAAGAGTATCATTGAGGCTCTTGGATCTATTAAAGTCTCAGTGGAAGACGATGACATTGTCCGTGCATGCTTGGATGGTCTAGGAGATGAGTATGTACATTTTAGGTCTTCCATGAATACAAGAGACGACATCCCCGTGTTCCAAGATTTGATTTCTATGTTTATTCTTGAGGAGAAGAACCTTGACACATCTTCTTCTCATGGCAGAAATAATTCTGAACAGGCCTTCTATTCTAACTCCAACAGAGGTAGAGGTAGAGGTCGTGGTCGAGGCCCAAGGGGTTGCAGGGGCCAATTTCAAGAAGTTCAATCAAATCAAAACAATACAGGTGGCAGGGGAAACCAGTCTCAAGGCAGGGGGAGTCAAAGAGGTCGTGGTGCAGGATCAAGCAGGCAACAACATACTGCAGATAGCAGAGAATGTTGGACTTGTGGTGAAAGAGGTCACATGTCACGTGTCTGTCCAAAAGAAAAAGCAAGTGGAAAGAGAGAACATGGAAACTATGCGTCTACTAGCAGAGATGCAGATGACAGCAAAAACGAGCGCATGTTTGTTATGCAGCATGTAATGAATACAATAACTGCAGAGGATTCCACCCAAGATGATGTTTGGTATGTGGATTCAAGTGCCTCTAATCACATGACGTCTCGTGGAGAGTGGTTTAGAGATATGCGCAAACCAGATGTGTCAGGCTATGTGCAGACAGGAGATGACACAGCTCACCCCATTGCTCATGTAGGGGACATACCTCTAAATACGAAGAGTGGGAA